>NW_026000093.1:20323637-20335322 GCF_001458135.2 Marmota marmota marmota
ATATATATATATATATATATATATATATATATATATATATATATATATATATCACATTTTCTTTATCCATTATCCATTAATAAACACGCAGGCTGGATCTATAGCTTGGTTATTGTGTATTGTGGGACTATAAAACATGGATATGTATGTATCACTATAGTAAGATGCCTTCACTTCTTCAGGGTAAATATGGAGAAGTGTTATAGCTGAGTCAAATGGTTCACACTAAATATTTATAGATAACTCACCCTTATGTGCCCACTCTCCGTCTTTTGCCTATCTTTGATGATAACATCAACATATCATATACACATTTGTCTGAATTAGGACACACAGAATCATCCTAGATTCTTCTCTGTCCTTTATCAGTCAATTATATACCCAATCCTGCAAATTTCACCCTAAATAATTCTCAGATCATATTTTCATACTTTTTTATTCCAGATGGATATCCACTGCATTTCTCTCCAAGATCTCAAATCTTCCTCCAATTCATCCACCATCATCCCTGCCACCATCATTCCTGAAAAATAGGAGTCTAATCATAGTTCTGGTCACAATTTGAGATTTGAGGTTAAAATATATACCCTTTTATATGTCTTACAAAAGACACTTATATGTGATCTGGCCCCTAATTACCTATCCAGATGTGTTTCACCAAAACCCTGCTGAACAACTATCTCTGACCCCCAGCAAAGCTAAAGTAATTGTGGTTCCCTAAACATTCCATGTGCTCTCCTGTTGTGTTCCACTGACAACATTCTATTCATCTTTCATATCTTCTTCAAATGCTGCCATGTCTTTGAAATCCTTTCTGTCTTCGACATGCACCTATAATTCTCCTGTTGCATTTAACGTAATTCTTGCATAGTGGTGCTCTCATTACAACTTTTTTGTTCACAAGCGCATCTCCTCCCAAGGCTCCTAATTCCCTAACTGTAGGAACTATGTATTTTCTCTTACAAATCTATGACATGGGCAGTTTAGTAAGGAATTAATTGGAGCCAAGTTGTTGGTAAGCCTTAATGTTCTAAATATAACCTTGTGGTGAAGAATATAGGCCCGACACTATGGAGCCCTCCCCTCTAACTTTATAACTACAATCGAGGTATCAAGCCTTCTTGGCTGAAAATAATAGTAATAATAATACTAACTATCTTAGAAGATACTGTGAAATCTGATGATAAAATGCATCCTTAGCACGGTGCCTGAGATGTCTCAACATGTCAGCCATTTCTACTCTTTCTTTCCCAACCCCACCACAGCCAAAAATATTTCTTGTAACAAAGGTCAGAAGACATAGAAACCTGTAGATATGTAGTTAATTTGTACACCCAAATTATATTGCCTTCTTTTTAAATTTTTTTAAAATTTTATATTGCCTTCTTTTCTCATGTTTTCATCTACACATTGAATATCCCTTATCTGAAATGCTTGGGACCAGAAATGTTTTGCATTTCTTTTTTTTTTCTGGGGGTGGGGCTTGGAATACTTATATATAATAATGAAATATCTTGGGGAAGGGACCGAAACACAATCACAAAGTTTATTTATGTTTCACATACACCTTATACATATAACCTGGAAGAGATTTTACACAATATTTTAATAATTTTGCAAACAAAAAAGTTTCATGGTGTGCAGGTTTTCACTTGTGACATCACGTTAGTGCTCAAAATGTTTCCGATTTGGGAGCATTTCCAACTTCAGGTTATCAGTTAGGGATGTTTGATCTGTATATGTAACTATTAGAGAGTGTCAGTAGTATTCCTAACCTGCCCTGAGCAAGAATTCCTCCAAATTCATGTGTCACAAATCTGATACATATACAGAGAAAGAAGTAGAGGTAGACCAAATAGGGGAAGGAAGTAAAGAAGAAAATACCCCCAAAGGGGAAGGCAGTTACCAATCATTCTAATCTGCCTTCTAAACAGGAAGAGCTCATTCAAGTAAAGAGCATGTTTACCTTGAAACTAAAAGTCATCTCTCTGCTATTCCCACTGTCAGAACAGGCAAAAGCAGTTCGCTGGTGGAACCCCAGATTTGTCCACTGAATTCAGAGGGTGTCATTCTGTGTATTCTCATTTTATGTATCTCACATCTTTTTCCAATTGTCAACATTTATTATAGCTATCTGAAACATCCCTAGCAATTGTAGGAAAAACATTTAATATCTCTTTGTGGAAGAAGCAAAACACAATATGAAAACTGGAGTCATTCTTTTCCTTGAAAATTTGCATTGGGATAGGGTGCAATTAGAAACTTTATTACCACAGCTTTTGTATATGCTCATCAAACATACATTAAGAATTTGTTTGAACTTTTAGAGCCACTTTCCATTTTTCTTTGTCAATATAAATGTTTCCATTACCATTATGGAGCCACATAATTATCTCTAGGAAGGTAGTGAAGGAATTGATAGTAACGCTTGACATGCTTCTCATTTAGCTTATGGGTTTCCATTAAACATGCTATTAGAGTGAGAGGAGATGATTCTAGGGGTAAGTAATGGGCCACAAAGCCTTTCACCTGTATTCAGTGGTTCGGCAACTCACTTAGGAAGGCCTGGGTATTTCTCAGTAATTCAAAGGCCTAATACCAGTAGGGTTCCCTAAGGAATGGCCCATTCTCCAAATGGTCACTCATAAGAAAGACCACTAGATTAGGAGTTAGTTATAAGACCTGAATTCTAGTCTCGATGATCACTACTTTATGTCTTTCCCATTTATAACTTTCCACCCGTCTCAATTTCCTCCTGTGGCAAAAGAACACAATAAAAACATATTGCATATTTTTGATGCTCTTCAGACATTAGTGTAGATATAGATTTCTCTCCAGTAGTCCTTTTCTTCTGCCCTAATGATTTCCTTTAATATTCCTTATTGTGTATCCCAGGAGTCTCCTACACCTCATAAAGGCAAGGTGCTTTTAAAGTGCTTTCAGAAGTATTAATGGCTATACAAAGTGTAATCCTATAATCCCAGAGCAAAATGATTCTGATCTGCTCCACTGATCCTGCAGGTCTTTGAGCACCTGAGTTGTGTCTCACAGGTTGTATCAACCAGGGTTGCCAAATACATGCATGGAGCCTACTTAGCCAGTTATTCAAAGGGAATTTAGCCGGGAATAGTGGCGCACACCTGTAATCCCAGAAGCTCAGGAGTCTGAGGCAGGAGGGTTGTAAATTCAAGGACCGCCTCAGCAACTCAAAGGAAATTGAGTCAGGAGGTGTATGTGGCTCAAAAAATTATTGGGAGGGCTGAAAAGCAGATTGCAGACTGACCTCCTGGGATTAATTCCCAATACAACACTGCCTTCTGGGGCCGCCAAAGTGACTGCCGCCCCTCCAAAATCCAATGAGGATTGAAATAGCCAGATCCTGGTCACATGTCACCTCTGCCACAGTCCCACTCAAAACACAGAAGCTTCACATTCTGTTCCTCTTCACTGGTTTACTGGGACTTCTTTTTTTTTTTTTAATCTTTAATTGACAAATAAAATTGTATCTATTTATAGAATATTATGAGGTACAGTGTGATATTATGATATATGTATACAATGTGCAATGATTAAATCAAGCTAATGAACATATCAATCGCTTCATATACTTATCGATTTTTTGTGGTGAGAAAATTTAAAATCTATTAGCAGTTTTGACATATGCAATACATTATTTTTAATTGCAGTTGCCTGGACGTGCAATTGACCCAAAATCACTTCCTTCTGATTGAAACTTTGTATCCTTTGACCAGATATCTTCCTTAACTCTCATCCCCACTCACCAGACTCTGCCAATCACCCTTCTACTCTCTACTTCTTTGAGTTTGACTTTTTTTGATTCCACACATAAGTAAAATCATGTTATACTTGTCTGTGCTTGGCTCATTTCACTTAGAGTAATGTCCTATAGTTTTATCCAGGTTTGCAAATGACAGAATTTCCTTCTTTTTAAAGGCTGAATAGTATTCCATTGTTTATACATTTTCTTTATTCATTCACCAGTGAATGGATACTTCAGTTGATTCCATATCATATATGATTCAGCATATTAACAAAAGGAAAGACAAAATTCATGATTTCAAAATGCCAATGAAGCAACTGATAGGGTGGACATAAATAAGCAAACCTGGAACTGTCCTATTTTTCTCAATCCTGTAATGTAGGTAATATGTGTAGTTAATCATTTCATTTTCACTTCTTTTATTGATATCACGTCTTCATAAATACAAACATAAATGTGACAACTTGACTAAATGAAAAAAATTAATTAAGTTGGGAAACATGTAAACAGTCACACTAAATTGTGAGGCATTAATTTGTTAGGCAATATGAAGGACAGAGAAAATATTTTATGATTGTTAATTCAACACATTTTGGACTTACACTTTCTGATAAAGTGTAGCAAAAAAAGACTAGACTCATCCTCCACTTGAAATAGCCCAAAGAGAACAACAGCAAATTATGAAGTGCTCACAAGACACTGTCTATACAGACAATAGAGGACAGTAATCCATAGGAAACAGGAAAAAAATGAGGTCAGCCCTACAATTTTTCTAGCTTAGGGCTTTGAAATGATTTCTAGGTATGAGGACCGATGAAAGGGAAACAGAGGGATCCTAGAAGAATTGCTGGTTTAAGGAGATTAAATTGAAGATCCAGAAAGACAAAGACCATTAGTGTTCATATGACAGAATACTAGAGAAGAGAAATCTGCACAGAGAGATCTGTAGAGGGTCTCCCACAGAAGTGAGCATAGTACAGGTCATGTGGTACGAATAATGACACCATCAGAACCACGTAGAATTAGATGTAGCAGCACTCAGTGCTTGTAACAGGCTGAGAATAGTGTCCATTCCCACCAATCAGAATGGAAAATCTCATGATTCATGGAACATGGTAAAGTAACCAGAAGCGCCTTACCACAATATTGGGTAAAAATTATCACTAGAATGCGCACAGCTCCAATCTTGTCCAATAAACATTAAAATCTAGACCTGAAAGAATCAGAATGTTTCTATATAACTTTACTGTGTCCTCACCCCTGGAAAAAAATGCAAAAAAAGGATAAAATATAAATCATAATAAGGAAAGAAAAAAATCAATCAAAATAAACCCAGGGTAGATAGAAATATTAGAATTAGTAGGGACAATATTAAAGAACCCTTAAAACTGCATCCTACATGCTCAAAAAGTTAAGTAGAGACATGGAATATATATTTTTAAATATCCATATATAGCTTCTAGAAATAACAGTTACAATACTTTTGACGTGAAAATTACACTGGATGTGATGAACAGCAGATTAACTGTTACAGAAGAAAACATCATGAACTTGAAGTCAACAATCAAAACCATCCAAAATGAAGCACAGAGAGAAGAGGATTTTAAAAATTGAAAAGAGCATCAGTAAGCTGTCAGACAACGTTGAGGATGGGAGGTTGGTACAGAGAAAATATTCAAAAAACAATGTTTAAAATTTTTCCACTATTGATGAAAATTATGAACCTACAAATCCAAGATTCCCAAGAAAACCATGGCTGAGAAACACGAGGAAAACTAACAAGGAACATCATATTGCCCCAAGACAATAGCAAAGAGAAAATCTCTAAGGCAGGCAGAGGAATAAAGAGGGCAACAGGGATGATATTTCTCACCAGAAGCAATTCACACATGAAGGCAATAGAGCAACAGTTTAAAATACTAAAAGAAAAAAAATCAACCTTAGTTCCTTCAATTCTATTTTCTTTCAAAACCTAAATAAAAATAAAGATACTTCAGATACATGAAAACTGAAAGAATCATCACCAACAGATTCTCACTACAAGAAATGTTAAAAAAAAATCCTTAGGCAGAACAAAAAGATTGCCAGATGAAAATCTGAATTCACACCAAAGACTGAAGAACATGGAAAATACAAAAAATCTTAAAAATTATTTAATTCTCTTTTAAGAAAAACTGACTTTAAAAAATAACATAGCATGAAATTGATAACACATGGCAAAATAAAATGTCTGAAAAAATAGCATGAAAGTTGGAAGGGGAAACATGACAGAAAAGTCATGCATTGCTTAATGGCAATGTACATTCTGAGAAATAGGTCATTAGGTGTCTTCTTCATGGTGTGAACATTTTATCATGTGCTCACACAAACCATGATGCGCACACCACCACCACGAGGCAATATAATCTTATGAGCCCACCATTATACATATATAATCCTTGTTAACCAAGACATCATTATGCAGCACATGGCTGTAAATCGTTGTAAAGTCCTTGTATTAGACTTACGGTTACCAACTGATCCAGTTTACCCAGAATTGAGTGATTTCCTTTGACACCAGTTTCAGAAGTAAGTCAAGACAGTCTCAGGAAAACTGAGATCATTAGTTAAGTGGTGTGCTATCATTTGAGGGTATACCACGTAGCTAAACCGACCTTGGCCAAGCCACTTTATCTCTCTTTGCCTTGTGATATATTCCTCTCTAAAAGCAGAAACAATAATGCCTTCTTTTCGTATTATTTCAAGAATTTAATTATATGATGCATGATATAAAATGTGTGGTACAGACTAGAGATTGGTAAACAGTTGCTGCTTTTGTAATCTAATTTGGCTTTGGGGGAAAAAAATCCAAAGTTATATGGGAGAAAATAAATAAGAAAAAACATGGCAGGAAGCAAAAAGACAATTTAGTTGGCAACTTATTCTATGTTTTAATTCTATGTTTTAATTTTGGCCCAGAAATTCACTTATTTGTTAGTGGATAATCTTAGCCAATGGGTAACTTTTCTCCTCTGTGCATTAAAAATATTTTTTAAGTGTAAAAATAGAGAAAGAACATTTTAGTCAAAGTAATAAAATGTTTTTCTCTTTAAACCTAAATAGAAAGGCCCATATGAATCATTAAGTCTCAGCAATTCTTCTCTTTTCTAATCTAATAAAATTGTTTTTTTAATTTTAAATATTCATAAAAAGCATGTATGGATATACATTTTTAAAGTCTAAACAAAATTTTTTCTACTTGCTTTTAAATTCCTAATAGCATAATACATTTATTTTTTTGTTTCTTTTGCATAACATTTGGAACTTAACAGACAACTAAAATTGCTTAAGATTGTCAATGCTGAAAGAGTGCTTGCTTAATTATTTTTCCTTTTTTTTTTTTTTGGTACCAGGGATTGAACCCAGGTGCACTTAACAACCAAACCAAGAGCCCAGCCTGTTTTTATATTTTTATTAGTGACAGGGTCTCACTGAGTTACTTAGGCACTCAACAAGTTGTTGAGGCTGGGTTTGAACTCATGATCCTCCTCAGCCTCAGGAGTTGCTGGGATTATAGGCATGAGCCATAGTGCCTGGCTTGTTTTTCCCATTCTTGAGGGACATAAAGACTATCTGAAGTATTTTGGGCAAAACTGCTGGTCTTTCACAGCAAAGAGGAAGAAGAAAGCACAGGGTAATGTTTTACATGAAAAAGTAGAGCATTTGGATTTAAAGTCATATGCACAGTTTATTTAATTTTCTATCAAATTTTCTACCTTGAAGATGTGATGCTGTGATTCAATTCATTTATGGACATACAATACAACCAAATCTTCACAGAAAGAAATAAAATTCAAGGTCAGTCCTTCCATTGAACAAAATGACAATTCAGTCATCATATTCATGTTTATTGAGTATTCACCTCTCTGAGCCATTGGATTCTCTGCTATGAAAAATACAGAAGCAAATAAGATATGATCTCTGTTTCTGGACATCTTCCTATCCCCCCAAACAGAGTCTGCCACGAGCAGAGACCACTGATACACAAATAAGACCCTTAGAGTCCTTGCACAAATAGAAAGCCTTCAGAAGATTTATTTAAGAATTTAGATGAAATATTATACTAGAGTACTAATCAGGAAAAAGGCATGTTAAGGTTAATTGAGATTCATGTATCTTTTATGAACATTGTTAGTATTCCACATAGCACTAACAGGTTTGTCTACAGTTTTGCGTTTCCAAATTTTGATACGCTTAAAGATGATTTCCCACAGAGAACCTATCAGCCATCTGACCCCCACGCCCCCCTGGAGCTGAACCCAGAGGTCTCTCACATGCTAGGCAAGCACTTTACCATTAAAGGATATCCCAGTCCCCAATTTCTTTTCTTTTCTTTCTTTCTTTCTTTAATGGCTATATGAAATGTGAAACTAGAAGTCAAGATTTTATTGGATGCACCCATTTTCAGCAAATGCATCCAAAGGTAGCCTCACTCATTCTTCAGTCTGCCATTTCTCTTCGACAACTAAGAATTGCTTTCCATTGCTTACAGCTGAAGAACCACAGCAACAAAGCCTTATTCTGTTTTAAGATTTAAGAAAGAATGTTTCTCCAAGGAGGAAAGCAGCATCTCTCCTTAAACCTGCATAATGTAAGCCTACCCAACCACATTCTTGCTGCCATATGCAAATACTCTGTCTCTTCCTGATCTGCTGGGAAGTACAAGAATGATGGAAAAAAATCTTCTCCATTCCATTCTTCCAATAAAATAATTCCATTTGAAATTGTGTGATTCACACATTTCTATCTAGCCTCTAACAGATTAGAGACAAAATGACTTATTTCCCTAGGGCTTATAATTTGGAGATGTGGAAGAAGCAAGAGGCAAGAGGACACCACATGCTCTGTTTGTCTGTCCTAGAGAGTTTGAATATATCTTTTTTTTTTTCAATTCGTAAAAACAGCTGCAATTCTTCACAAATTCTTAATCCATTTTTTCCCTGGCTGAATATATCCAAAGCTCTAAGCCAAAAAAAAAAAAAAGACTTTTAGAATTCACAAGTTCTAAGATTATGGAAACACTTTGAAAACACAGTAATGCATCAAACTTCCATGGAGGATTAACCTGTATTCTATGTAAGTTTAGTGCCATCAAGTGGAGCAGTTGGAGAAGTTGCATTTCTGAATGTTTTTATTGCTAACTTGTGGGCATTTTGACCCATTTTTACGCCTGAAGGCATTTCCTGAAAATGGAGTAAACTCAGGAAAATCTTGACTTTCAGTTTCACATTCCATATGGTTATAAGAAAAGAAATTGGCCCACATTTTCTGCAAAATTTTATGAAACAGATTGTCATTGTCAACAAATTCTACTAAGAATCTTTCTGTCTATAACACTTATGGTAAAAAAACAAATATGACTATCAAAGTTCAGAAAAGTCTAAATGTCCATGGTTGTAAATATTAATTAAGCACACTATATTCTTTATTAAATATTTTCTAGAGTTAGGAAATTATGATTTTCCCCCAAAAGGCTGAATGGATGTCATATTCTTTTTTTGTCATAAGTAAATATATGATTTAATAAATTATTATAAAATAAATTATAATATTCCTATTAAGATATGAAATAGAACATTCTCAGGACCAGAAAAGACCCCAAGTTGTCCCTCTTTATTTATAATTTTGCCTTAAACTAAGTATCCTTAAGAAAATGTCTAAATGGAATCACAGTGTAAAATCCTAATAGCATAATAGTTCCTAATAGCATAATAGTTCTCTATGTGTGTGTGTATATGTGTGTGTTTGTACCCATGCCTGATTCTTCTACTCAACATAGATTTTTAAGAATCATCTACAATTTTAGAGAATTATGTTTTGTTGATCTTGTTTTTGTTGCTATATAATACTCCATTGCATGAATTATTTATTCATTCTGTTGTAGGTTGATACTAGGTACTTTCAACTTCACCACTGAGCCACATCCCCAGCCCTATTTATTTATTTATTTTTAATTTAGAGACAGGATCTCATTGAATTGCTTAGTGTCTTGCTGTTGCTGAGGCTGGCTTTGAACTTGCGATCTTCCTGTCCCAGCCCCCTGAGCCCCTGGGATTACAGGCATGTGCCACAACGCCCAACCAATTTGAGGATATTGTAAGTAACGCTGCTATGATAACATGTTCATATGTGTGATTTGGTGTTTATTATCAAACAATTTTGAAATGTAGGCACATAAAAGTAGATGTTGGGAATGCATATTTTCAATTTTCTTCACTAATGCCAGCAGGTTTTCTAGAACATTTGTGGCAATTGATGCTTCCCTCCAGCAATATGAGAACACCTAGTAGGCCATAATCCTGACCAGAGTTACTATTGCTAGATTTCTTTTTAATTTATTTTAAGCAATCATTTCTCCGTAATGGTAATTCATTTTTATTTTAGTTTGCATTTGCAATTATTAATGAGGTTAAGTATATTTTCATATGCTTGATGGCATTTTGATTTTTCTTTTTTGAAAAGCAAGCCTGTTCAAGTCTTTTATTTTTCAATGGGCTGTCTGTTTTCATACTGATTTAGGAGTGCTTTATACAGTCTGGATATGAACTTTGTCATTTACACATAATGAAAATATCTTCTACTCTGTGCCTGGCCTTTTCACTCTGTAAGGTATCTGGATGAATATGACTTCATAGTATTATTGTGATCAAATTTGTCAGACTTTTCTTTATGATTAGTATTTCATATCTTATTTAAGATATTACATAGACATGAAGATATTCTCATATATTATCTCCTAAACTCTTTAATGGTATAATTATTATTAATTGTCATCTTTCACATTTGAGAAAACATCTGCCTGAAATTCATTTTAGTTCTCAGTGTGAGGTAGGGAGTCTAATTCCATATTCCAGTTTGTATATTCAATTTATCAACAAGGTTCCTTTTCCCCCACTGCCATTTAGCATCATCATTGTTATGAAGTGCCAAATAGGGCATCTATTTCCACGATCTTTGTCTTATCCCATTAAGCCATGTAACTGACCTACACCAACACCACACTATCTCTATTCTGGTAACTTTAGACTGTCTTAACATCTGGTAGATCAAAGCCATCCATTTTATTAGTTTTTAAGAGAGTCTTGGTTAATCCTCATTCTTTGCATTTTTAAAGAAATGTTATAATCAGCTTGTCAGAGGACTGGAGGTATATGTAGCTCAGTGGTAAAGTGCTTGCCTAGCATGCATGAAGCCCGGGTTTGATCCCCAGCACCACAAAGTCTAAAAATAATTATCTAGCCATCCCCTCCACACTAAAAAGTTAAGATTTTGATTGGAATTACATTAAATCAATAGAACAATTTGGAAAGAATTTCCAACTTTGCTGTAGTAATTTCCAATTCACTCACACAATATATCTTAGTTTAATTATTTTTAAAACTCTCTTATTATAGTTTTATGACTTTCTCTATTGAGTTCTAATACACATCTTTTATTCATTTTGTCCTTAGGTACTTGGTAATTTTTACTTTTTTGTATTTTCTTACTGCTTGTAGGTGCAAAATAGAAATGTTTCATTTTTAGATCTTAATAGTATATACAAATGTTTTATTCATTAATTAATGCTAGTGATTTTTCTACAATATTATATTATTGGAAGATGAGATATTAATTTATATCTTTATATTCCTTTATGTTTTCTATTTCTCCCTGTAGTGCTATTGTTTGTATATGAAAAGTACCTCAAAAGTCCATGTGTTAAAGGGTTAAAGACTGGTGCTTCAGGAAGGTGGTGAAACCTTTAGGAGGTGGAGCCTATTGAGAGGTCTTCAGGTTATTGGGGGTGTTCCCTCAAAGGAAGGGGGTTGTGGAGAATGTAGTTCTCTCTCTCTCTCTCTCTCTCTCTCTCTCTCTCTCTCTCTCTC
>NW_026000093.1:20335347-20376738 GCF_001458135.2 Marmota marmota marmota
TCTCTCTCTCTCTCTCTCTCTCTCTCTCTCTCTCTCTCTCTCTCTCTCTCTCTCGCTCACACACATATACACACGTACCTCACACCCCTCCTTTCCATTTGGTATTTACCATGTTGCTTATCTATTTTTTTCCTTTATTCTGTCCATGTAGCGAAAAAATTACTGATAATCTAATGTTAAACCAAAATTTGCATTCTCAAAATAAAACTAAAATAACTATGATGTATTATCATTTTTATACATGAATCTATATGGATAAAGTTTCCAAATCTTTTATCAAAATGCTTGCAGATAAATCGGAGTGAGATTGACATAATTTTTCTTCCCTCTACTGATCTTGTGGGCTTTGGGCATCAAAGTTATGCAGCATCCTGAATTGGAGAACTTGCTTTCCCTAATCTCTGGAAGGATTTTTATGAGATTAGAATTATTTCTTACAGGAGGCTGATTCATGGTGGAGTAAAGAGGGGGAGCATGGGAGGAATAGATGAACTCTAGATAGGGTAGAGGGGTGAGAGGGAAAAGGAGGGGCAGGGGATTAGCAAGGATGGTGGAATGTGATAGACATCATTATCCAAAGTACATGTATGAAGACACGAATTGGTGTCAACATACTTTATATACAACCAGAGATATGAAAAATTGTGCTGTATAAGTATAATAAGAATTGTAATGCATTCCGCTGTTATTTATTTTTTTAAAAATCAATTAAAAAAGGATTATTTCTTACATAAATATTTGCTAGAAGCCACTTGAAATCAACTCAGTCTGTAATTTTCTCTTTTGGAACATATATTCAATTTTCAAAGTAGTTATAAGATTGCTTTATGTTCTTCGAAAAATTTTGGAATGTTTTGTTTTTCTCAGAAAGTAGCCTTTTCATCTAAAATTTCCAAGTTTATAGGTTTACACTTATTCATAATAACCTCTAATTATTTTTAACGTTTGTAGAATCTGTTGAGATATCCTTTTTGGTTTTGAATTATAACTTTTTATTTATTTTATTTTTTCTTATCTACATAGTCAGGGATTTATCAATATTATTCAGGTTTTTAAAGATTTAATTATCAGCTTTGGTGATGTTCTTCCTATTTTGTTTTCTATATCAATAATTTCTGCTCTTATCTGTGTTATTTTCTTATTTTTATGTTCTTTGGATATATTGTGCCATCCTTTTACTAATTCCTTAATACAAATGATTATTTCGTTTATTTGTTTCTCTAAGGAAATTACTGTAAGCACTGATTTTGCTATAGAGGTTTTGACATATAGTAGTTTTATCATCCAATTCAAAGTATTTTCTAAATTATTTTCTTTTCTTTGTGGGTCTTTAAAAGAACATTTTAAATTTGTAAACCTTTGAAGGTTTTTGGGAGGAGGGAAACTTTCATTTTATTTCTAACACTAACATCATTGTATTAAAAGAATACACCCTGCATTATCTCAATCCTTTGATATTTTGGGGATTTTCTTGATAGCAAAGGCTTTAGTAGATATTTAAAATGTTTCTATGTATTCTGCATTTGTTGGGTGCAGTTCCAATATTTGTTCACTGCATAGTTCAAATGTTCAAAATCCTTCTGGGGTTTTTTGTTCTCCTTTTTGTTTGTTTGTTTGTTAGTTACACTAATAGTTACTGAGAAAGGTGAGTTTAAAACCTCATTGTGATGAAATTTTATGATATTTTATGATTCTGGGTTTATTTATCACTGTCATTTATTATTTTTCTTTTATATATTTGAAAGTATAAATATTTAGAATTCTTCCATCATCCTAATGAAATGAACATTTTAACATCATGAAACAACTCCATGTGCTCCTTACCTTAAAATTGTATTAAGGCTCCATCCCAGCTTTCTATTTTAATTATTATTATACAGGTTTTCATCCTTAATCATTCAAACTTTCTAAAGCTTGAGGTTTTAGATATGTGTCTTGTAAAGACTACGTAGTTGAATTTTGTTTATTATCCAGTATACATTTTCACTATTTTGAATTAATTTTAGACTGATAGAAAAGCTAGAAAAATGATACTATACTCCTTATATCCTTTAATTCCACTTCTAAAGTTAACATATAACCATAGTATGGATTGTCAAGAACAGGAAACTAACTTTAGTACAATGTTATTAACTGAACTACAGACTTATTTGAATACTTATTTGAATTTCACCAGTTTTCCCATTAATGCTGTTTTTCCATTCCACTTGGTATTTACTACCTATTTGTCTCTTCTATCCTGTAACTGTTGTTGTGACCATGTTTGTCTTTTGTGATCTTTATTTGAAAAGCACTGATCAGTTGTTTTGCAGTATGACCCTCATTTGGGGTTTGTCTACTGATTTCTCATGACTGGGGGAGGATTATGAATTCTGGGCAAGAATACCACAAACAATGGTCTTTTTAGTGTATTATATCAAAGGGGTCGTGACATCTACATATGTTATTGCCTATTAGGTTTACCTTGATTGCTTGGTTAAGGTGGTGTACTCGGTTCCTCTACTATAAAATTACTATCTTTTTCTCTGAAGTGGATAAATATCATAGAGGAGATAACTTGGAAATAAGAAAACTTTGCTTCTCCTCAAACTTTTGCCCACCACATTTAGTATCGATCAACAGATGTTGTCTACAACATTTATTGTCATGGTATTTGCCTAATAGTGATTTTCTATTTCCAACTTTTCTTTTAAACTTATTAGTTGAATACTTATTTTAAGACCTATCTTCTTTCCCTGGCTTATTTTTTTCAATATTCTATTGATGTTGGGAATCACTCTTCTGTATTCTATTGTTAGAAGTAAGTCACTAGGACCAGCCCACAGTCCTCTATTTATCCTAGAGACTTATAACTCCCAATACCTTAAAGCATTTTTTTTCTTGCTGTGGATTAACTGGTTTATATATCTGTCTTCACCACTACATGCATATCCTCCATAGAGCAGCAAGGAGCAGTCAGGTTTATGTCCCATATATTACAACAATGTCTTGTTTCTAACTGGCACTATATAAAACACATAGATTCACTTTAACTTTATCTGTATTGTGAACAAAGTATTATGAACAAAGTTGAGCTGAAAACCAACCAAAGACAAGCAACCCTTGGCTACCAGCTTCAATAAAGTTCAAATATGTGCATAAAATAAATGTGTGCCAGCCAGGTGCACTAATGTAATCCCAGCTCTTCCAGAAGCTGAGATACAAGGATCGCAAGCTGGAGTCCAGCCTGGACAGCTTATTGATATCCTCTTGCAAAATAACAAAGAGGGTTGGAGATGTAGCTCAGAGGTGAAATGATCCTTGATTCACTCTCCAGTATTTAAAAAAAAAGGAGAGTTTCACAATTAGAACCTTTAAATAAATATTCTTAAACTTCAACAGTATTATTCAAATACATTCTAGTATGTATTTGAAGATAAAGAAGTATTTTTTTCACCCATGTTGCCATGCAAATTGTGCTCAATGGATGCTGATTTTCAAAATCCATATGATATCAAATTTTCATGGTGGTATTGTGTGGAGGAAAAAAACTTGTGGATTTCCTCCAATGTGGGTATCAAAGGTAAAAATCTATGAATTTTTGGAATCACTCCCAACAAAATTCTTGATGCCTTTTTCCTTGGACTTTTTGGTAACTTCACCCTGCCACCAACCACACTTGCTCTCATGTTCTGCCACGTCAGCTTCCAAATGTGCACAGAAAATTCCCTCAGTCTCCCCAAGCAGAGCTGAGACCAAACTGAGAGACAGCAGAAGGAGATCATGACTGAGAGTGGAAGTTCCAGTGACCCACTGGATGTGGCTGTTCTCTGAACCTGCCAGAGCAACCCTGTGAGGTCAACAGTATTGCTACTCCTTCCCAAGTGAGGAAATGGGGGGATACATAAATGATTGCCAAGATTACACGTAAGCAAGTACTATAAACTCAGACTTGACTCTAGAGTCCAAATTCTTCTTTGTTTCCATTCATTTTTATTAAGTTTTTAATTGGTACATTATAAGTATACATTATTGTGGCCTTCACTGTTACATAGTCATACATACCCAAAACATAATTTGGTCAGAGTTCAAGTTCTTAACTAAATGTCCAACATTTGTGCAAAGTCTATGCCTACAAGTTAGCCAGCATCACAAGGTTATCAGAGAGAGATCACTCATAATTGTAGAGAGGTATGGAAAACCCCTAACTTTTGAAAATGGACACACCTGGTTTAAATCTGTCACTAATTTGGTGACTTTAAACACCATGTGGAGCTGGGTGTGGAGGCACATGCCTGTAATCCCAGCCACTCAGGAAGATCACCAGTTCCAGGATAGTCTTTGTAAATTAGTGAGACCCTGTCTCAAAATAAAAAATAAAAATGGCAGCGGGTATAGCTCAATGGCAGAGCACCCCTGGGTTCCATCTCTAATACCATAAAACAAACAAACAAAACAAAACCACCCACCATATGGAAATTCTCTGAGCCTTAGATTCCTATTTCATTATCTTGTCATGTAGATTAAGAGATAATACATGCAATGTAACTAATAGTGCCTGGTATTTGGGAGGTGTTTAATAAATGCTAACTGTAACATTATGACTTCTGTGTTAACTTCTTGATTTCTATTCTCTGTACGCCCATTAGCATTTCCATGTGTTGACAAGGTCCACGTTGAGTACACTTTTAAAAAATGTCTAAAATCATTTGAAATCCATAAAATGATATGATGCTAAATAATACCCTTATAGGTAGGTTGACTATCTTAATTTATTCAGGCTGCTATAACAAAATGCCATAAACAGGATACCTTATGAACAATATAAATGCCTCACAATTGTGGAGGATAGGAAACCCAAGATCAGGGTTCCAGGAGATTCAGTGCTGGTGAAAGCCTGCTTCCTGGTTCATAGATGGCACCTTCTCTAGGTCTGCACAAGGTGAAAGGGGTGAGGCAGCTCCTCCCCAGGTTTCCTTTTAATGCCTAATCCCATTCATGAGGTTACTACCCTCCTGACACCTTCATATATCATCACATTTATAATTAGGTTCACCCATTTAAATTTTAGGAAGGACACAAACCTTCAGACCATAGCAATGACCATATAAATTCTGACAAACAGACACAATTGAAGTGAAAGGGAGCAATAGCACACATATATGATTTTAAAAAACACTTTCAGTTACAAGGTCTATTTTTCTGTGGTTGGAATAGGCAGTTAAAAAAAAAGAAAACATTGCTGAAATACAAGTGGTAATTTTAGGAAGCCATAGCCATATTCTAGACAAATATATCTGCATTTGAATGAAAGTATACATGCTTTAGAGATTATAAATAAATCTTATCATATAAAAATCTGTATTTCAACCACCCAATCCCTACATATATATTTTAGTTTTACTTATGGTGTAACAAACACAGTATTTTTTTTTTGCTTGTTTGAAAGTCCTTTGGCATTTTAGATGAAGTGACCGTTCCTTCCTCCACTGTTCTATGTAACACTCTTACTTAGAAAGGTGAAAAGCTAAGTGCCCATACACAAATACCAAGTTCTTATTGTTTCCGTTTGGCGTTCACCAAGTTCAATATTTTAACACGTTTTGTTTTCAGAAATATTGCCTAACATTTCATAGGCTTTAACCTTACTGACCTATTTATTAGACTTCCCAGTCCACTTACCAGAATATACATTTCCCAGCCAGTTAATCTTTGAGAGTATTCCAGATTACGTTGTTCAAAGATAAGGATTCTCTGAGTCTTTTGATGAAATTGTTTCCTTATGAAATAGTAGATGCTTGTTTAAAAATGCTTCAAGAATTTTCAAGATGAAGTGCTATAATCATATTCTTTGGATTTTGATTACTCTTTAGATTATGCCTAATAATTTATAAATATTGTTTTCAATATGAAGTAAATAGATCAATGGCTCAATTTATTGCAAACCATATGGATAGGTAGAAAGGGAAAAATTAAAATATCCTTAGTCCCACCACCAACACGACTACTTTTAATGTTTATTTTTAAATTTTTCTATATACGCAAAAATAGGACCACACTTATTGTTTTGTAGACTGCCTTTTTATTCAAAAAATTGTCATCATCCAGTATAAATAAACATTTGCCTACAAAAAAATTTTTAAAGTGATTACAATGTGTTATAGATATCATTAATCTACTTTCTCTCTAATAGAGTTCCCTGTTCTAGACATTTCATATGAATGGAATCATACAATGCATGATCTTTCATAAGGGGCTTCTCTAGATTTTCAAGATTCATGCATGTTGTACCTTGTACAAGTATTTCATTCCCTTTTTATGGTCAAATAATAGTCCAGTGTGCAAGTATGCCATACTGAGTTTATCCATTCACCAGAAATGCATCCGGTTGAGATTAAGTTTTAATTTGCCTTCATCTTTTTTTTTTTTTTTTGGTTTAGATTTTCATTTTTTAAATGGCATGTGTATACATACAATGGATACCTCCCAGAAAAAAACAGGGGCAAAATTTAAATTTGGAGTCATTAGAGAATCATGTTTACGGCAATGTCATCCCAGCGTTGCATATTACAAATTTTAATTTTAATAGCTTAAACACTCCTGTTATCATACCAAGTTTCCTGTTATAATTCTTCTACTAGCTATCTTCCACATAATTGTCAAACAATAATATAGACTGCTTTGATATTTAAGATATCCCTCACATTATTAATGGAATTTCACCAACGCCTCGCTGCATACTAATATCTCCATTCATTCATTCTTTCTTTTTTTATTATTTAAAAAAACTTTATAAGATACCCAAAAGCACAGATTTCTACCATTGAGTCATTATTTCTTTCTACTATTACATTTTTTTATATCATCCTTAAGCTTTTTAGTTTGATATAATCCCTTTTGACTCATTTTGCTTTTATTGTCTGTGCTTTTAGGGCCCATTAATTTCTAAAAATCATTGAGTATACCTATGCCATGAAATGTTTCCCAATGTTTTCTTCCACAGTTTTGTAGTTTCACAGCTTACATTTAGGACTTTGATCCATTTTAAGTTGACTTTTGTGAAGAGTAAGAGATAGAGGTCAAGTGTCAGTCTCCTACATGTGGATATCCAGTTTTCCCAGCACCATTTATTAAAAAGGCTGTCCTTTCTCCAGTGTATATTTTGGTGCTTTTGTCAAGAAACAGTTTGTTGTAGATGTGTGGGTTTATTTCTGGAATCTCTATTCTGTTCCATTGGCTGTTTTTATGCCAATAATGGAAATAACAGAGTAAAGAGACAACCTACAGAATGGGAGAAAATATTTGCAAAGTATTCATTTAACAAAGGATTAGAATCCAGGATACATGAGGGTTTTAAAAGCTTATCAACAAAATAG
Source organism: Marmota marmota marmota (assembly GCF_001458135.2). NCBI lineage: Eukaryota > Metazoa > Chordata > Mammalia > Rodentia > Sciuridae > Marmota > Marmota marmota. The sequence continues at coordinate 20,342,703 of NW_026000093.1, forward strand.
TTCAATTAAAAATAGGTGAATGATCTTGGTAGATATTTTTCAAAAAAAGAAATACAAATGGTCAAAAATATGTGAAAAAAATTGCTATTATCATTAGCCATCAAGGAAATACTAATAGAAACCATGATGATTATCTTACCTCAGATAGAATGGCTATGATCAAAAGGACAAAATATGACTGTTTTAGTCAGCTTTTACCCTGCTGTGACTAAAGAATCCAACTAGCAAATTGTAAAAGAGGAAAAGACTATTTGGAGGCTCATGGTTTCAGAAGTTTTAGTCCATAGAAGGCCAGCTCCATTCCTCAGGGCTCCAGGTGAGGCAGAACATCGTGGTAGAAAGTGAGAGGGAAGTGGTTCACGTGGTGATCAGGAGAGGGAGAGGGAGAGGGAGAGGGAGAGGGGGAGGGGGAGGGGGAGAGAGAGAGAGAGAGAGAGAGAGAGAGAGAGAGAGAGAGAGAGAGACATCTATTCTCCAGATACAAAATATATATCCCAAAGCCAAACTCCAATTCCCACCTCCTGCAGCCACACCCTACCATTTCAGTTAGCATTCAACTAATACCTAGCAGGAGATTAATTCAGTGATTGGGTTAAGACTCTCACAGCCCAATCATTTCTCCTCTGAACTTTCTTGCATTGTCTCAAAACGTGAGTTTTTATGGGACACTTCATTCAAATCACAGCAATGACAAATGCTGAAAACTATGTTGAAAAAAGGGAAGTCTTATGCACTCTTGGTAGAAATAAAAATTAGCACAACTTTATGGAGAAAAGTATAGAGGCAGAGAGGGAAGACTAGAGGGATAAAGGTATGTTGGTTAACAAGTACCAAATCACAACTAATTAGAACAAATTAAAAAAAATAGGAATGTCAATCACAGATCACAAGGAATAGGAGAAAACACAGCAATACAAAAGATAAATTCCAAGAAAGAGAAAACAGAAATTCTTGAAAAAAAGGATTTCTAAATATATTTCTGGCATGCTCAGGAAGACTTCATATATTACAACTACAAAAGACAGAAAAGTATGCTATGATAATGAATAATCAGAAAGCAAAGAAAAAGGACTTAGGAAAGAAAAATTTAAAAGTTAAAAATAGAAGCAGAGCTTACTGTGTTAGCCAGTTTTGCATTTCTGTGTCCAAAAGACCTGACAAGAACAAAGGAGGAAAGTTTTATTTGGGCTGTTTCAGAGATGTCGGTCCATAGGTCAGTTCCACTGCTCCGAACCCAAGGTGAGGCAGAGCATCATGGTGGAAAAGTGCAACAGAGGAAAGCAGCTCAGAACCTGGAAACCAGGAAGCAGAGTGAGCTCTGCTCACCAAAGACAAAAAATATAAAGCCCAATTTCATGGCCCTAGCAACCAGCCACATCCTACCCGCTTACAGATACCTCCCAATTAATCCACATCGGTGGATTGATCCACTGATTAGGTTAAAGCTCTCATAATCTGATCATTTCACCTCTGAACATGCTTGCATTGTCTCACACATGAGTTTTTGGAGGATACCTCATATCTAAACCATAACATTTACAAAACATAACAGATGAGGAGGGAAAGAACAAAAGGCCACTATAATATAGAATGTGGGAAGATAAAGTTCAGGAAATTCCCAGAAAGTGAAATCTAAAAAGAACAGAAAATAAGAGAATATAAGTAATCACTTTTCCAGGTACAATGCCTGAATAATGGGTATAGTCAAATAATATTTACCAATAGAAAATAACATGGAATGAATGGGGAAATATCTACATACGTCCACATAAAAGATAATTTTGTAAACCTTCCAAACAGCACAAACAGGTTACCTATGGAAAATCAAGAATTGCCTGATGCCAGGCTTATTCACAACCCTGGACAATGAAGTCAAGACTTCATTGGTTTAATGTAAAGTTCTGTACTCAGCTTAATTACCAATACCAATCAAGTGTGAGAACAGACTAAAGATAAGTTGAGATACACACAAGCACATAGAAATTTTAATCCCTCCATACTCTTTCTTAGGACCATCACATGAAGATCAAAGAAAAAGACACAAGGCATAGTGTTGAGCAATAAAGATAAATACAGAAATGAAACAGTATGGTCACTCTAAAGACACAAGGGCCAGATGGCATCAGAAGATCAAGGAATAGGGAGACCTCCCCATTAGGAAACAGGACCCCACATGAAAGAACACAAAGCAACACGTAGCACAACTGCAAGAATGTGAAAAGTTGAGGAGAATTAATGCTATTATTTTATAAATAAGAACTTAAAGTTAGAAACCCTCAACAAAAATCAAAAGCTGTTAAGGGAAAATCGTGTTCCATTTTAGCAAATTCAAATATTATATGACTTTTTAAGTGCTTGGAAATATAGTTGAACTTGATGTTGAGAGCATTTTCCCTGAAACAACTCATGGTCTGTGACCTGCTGAGAAGAAAATATAATCTTAGCATATTATTTGATCTGAAAGTGAATGGAAATTCAATAACCATAATAAAGTAAATGTTTATAGACATTCAAGTAAGTTATCATACAAAAAAAGTAAGTTTGGAGACTTCAATACAATGATAGCAACCTTTAGCAATATTTGCAATGTAAAAATAAAAATTGAAATTTATAAAAGAAGGGAGAAAAGAAGAGCCCTATGTCCTCCTGAAGGTATATATTGGAAACTTAATCCTCAATGCAATAGTATTGGGAGGTGAGACCTAATGAGAGTTGAGCAAGCCAGAAAGTGAATAGATTAATATGGATTAATACTCTTATCATAGGAGTGGGTTTTTTTTATTGCAGGAGTGGGTTTCTTATAAAGGACCATTAACATCCTCTGATAAGTGGATGCTAATCCATAATGGGGGGTGCATGGTATGAGTGGAGGAACTTTGGATTGGGCAAAGGGGAGGGAGTGGGGGGTAGGGGGTATGGGGGTAGAAAAGATGGTGGAATGAGATGGACATCATTACCCATTCGTGTGTGATTGCACGAATGGTGTGGCCTTACTTTGTGTCCAGAGAAGTGAAAAATTGTGGTCTATTTGTGTAGAATGAATTGAAGAGCATTCTGCTGTCATGTATAACTGATTAGAACAAATAAAAAATAAGGGGCAATTTTTTTAAAAAAAATACTTATTAAGGGGCTGGGATTGTGGCTCAGTGGTAGAGCACTTGCCTAGCGTACATGAGGCACTGGGTTTGATCCCCAGCACCACATAAAAAAAAACTAAATAAACAAAATAAAAGTATTGTGTCCATCTACAACTAAAATTATTTATTAAAAACTTATTAAAAGAGTTTTTATAATCTTAAAAAAATTAAGAGAGGACCAAGCTCCTCTCTTCTCTCCTCTCCTCCCCTCTTCTCTCCTCTCCTCCCCTCTTCTCTTCTCTTCTCTTCTCTTCTCTTCTCTTCTCTTCTCTCTCTCTCTCTCTCTCTCTCCCGCCCCCACCTTTGCCCTTCTATAACCAAGAACCAATACATTCCTGTTCTTTATAAATTGCTCAGTCTTGGGTATTCTGTTAGATTGCTATAAAATGGACAGGGAGGAAATATAGATGTGATAATATCTTTTCAGTTTAGAGAGGAATTATATCTGATGAAATAGGAAAGAATTTTATTGCATAACTAAAGTGTTATCAATCATAGAAATGAAACAGCTAAATCTGAAATTAAATTTTAAATAAAATTAAAATTTAGATGTTATTTAAAAGTTATAAATCAAGAAATAGCATTTTACTTAGCGTTACGAAATAATCACTAGAAAGAACTAAGCACAGCATAATTATTTCTTCCAATGAGTGAATCTAGAGGGTAAGGACTAGAAAAGAATGTTGGTTGTGTCAAAGCCATTCTGTGCTATTTGATACTTTGCCATATGCATGTGTTACTTGAACTTTAAAAAAAAATATTCATGAGAAAACTATATTTGTAGAAGATTGATTAAAGGAAATATAAGCTAAACCTTTTTCTATGTTTTCTGGACCTAAAGCCAGCTTTGTGTTGATCCAACGGCCCTATTTCCCAGGAAGTAGATTTTATTTAACTGTAGTTTATTAGTGCATTTTCTGTTGCTATAGCAAAATGAATGAATCTGAATACTTTATAAAGAAAAGAGATTTATTTGTGTTACAGTTTTGGAGATTGAAAGCCAAAGATCCGTGATCCAATTGATTTGGCCTCTAGTAAGGGCCTCATGATGGATGCCATCATGGCAGGAATATAGGAAAGAGGAAGAGACCACATAGTGAGACAGGAAGGCAGATTGCAAGAAATGGCCAGTCTCTCTCTTTTTATAATTCTCTTTCTTGAGAACTAACTCACTCTACAGTATCATCATCAATCCCTCTGAGGGCAGTACTCCCAATGACCTAATTATCTTCCACTAAGCTCATTTTTTAAAGGTGTCACAACCTCTCACATTGTAATACTGAGAACAAAGTTCCAGCACATTAACCTTGTAGGGGGACACAGTTAAAATATCCACATCCAGCCCACTGCCTGTAGTTAAGCATCATGCTACAGATCCCTATTGAGCAACAGTACAAGAAGTAGCCCCAAGAAACACACTGTTAAATTTACTGTCTGGGTATAGAGACATTATTTAATCCTTCCATCTACCCTGCTAATGAGAATTTATAGAAAAACATTTTCTCTGGACTTAATACCAGAAAAAAATGTACTTCTTCTAGGAATATTTTAGTGCTTATCCTCATTGACTCAGCTAAGACATCACATTTCCTTCTCTGCATTGTCTCAGGGGGTCCTTTTCTATACACTCAAGGCAGACATTATTTTATTTTATTTTTCTTATAGTTAACCTCTCTCTTCCCAAATGTTGCTTACTTATCTTTACATTTGCTTTGTGTTATCTAATGAACTTCTTTAAACTGCCTTAAACTTTTATTGAAAAGATACAGAGGGAAGGGACATGGGAAGAGAAAAGGGAGGATATTTAGTAGACAAATTGAGTAAGTTTTTCTTCAGAACATCTTAGCAAATTCAGGAAATTACTTACAAAGAGATAATGAAAGTAATCTTTTTATGTTAATATGGAGATTTTTTATTCATAAAAAAATTTATTGCTTTAAACCCACCAGTTATGATGCTATAATTCTAATACATGAAAAAAAATAAACTTTTGTAGTTAAATAAACAAAGTTTTGGGAGGAAAGGAATAGGTAATGTATGGCCCGTGGGTGGCAGTCAGATAACTCTGAAACTATAGGTAAAATTTTGAAAGCACATACATTTCCCTTGGGGGACTGGAGCTGTAGCTCAGTGGTAGAGCACTTGCCTTGCATGTGGAGGCACTGGGTTCGATCCTCAGCACCACATAAAAATAAATAAGTAAATAAAATGAAAAAAAAAGATGAAAGTCTACCAACAACTAAAAAAAAAATGCATCTGTACTGAACACATAGAGACTTAAAAAAAAAAACATGATTTAAGTGAAAAAAGCAAGACACAAAGGCCACATATTGTATGATTCTATTTATTCAAAAGGTCCATAATAGGCAAATCCATTGAGAAAGAATGCAGATTAGTAGTTGCCTGCAACTGGTGGTCATGGGAAATTTGGAAGATGATGGTTGAAGGGTGTAGGTTACTTTTGAGGGTAGACTTATTCTAAAATTAGATTGCAATGGTTGTGCATCTCTGTGAATATACTAAAACCATTGAATTGCACACTTTTTTCAATATTTTTATAGTAGATGGACACAATACCTTTATTTTATTTTTATATGGTGCTGAGGATCAAATCTAGTGCCTCATACGTGCTAGGCTATCACTCTGCCAACTAAGGTACAGTCCCAGCCCTGAAATGCACACTTTTAATGGGAGAATTATATGGTATATGAATTGTATCTCAAAAAAAACCACTATTATTTGGGCTGGGGCTGGGGCTTAGTGGTAGTGTACTTGCCTGGCATGTGTGAGGCAGTGGGTTCAATTCTCAGCACCACATATAAATAAATAAAATAAAGATCTATTAACAACTAAAAAAAATAGTTTTTTAAAAAGCTATTACTTCAAAAAAGGGTGGTATTCTAGAATACTAGAATTCTTAAAATTTAATGTTATAACTGCTAAGAGTTGAATTTTTATGGGTTTTTTAGACTCTATGAACACTAAGGCTCCTTTAAGACCATAGAAGTCTGAAAATTATAGAATTTTGGTTTGGCATAATATTCCTTCAGCACAATATGTTGGTGTGGTTGTTTTCACTTCAAAAATGCTAGCAGGGGCTGGGATTGTAGCTCAGTGGTAAAGTGCTTGCCTGGCATGTGTGAGGCACTGCGTTGATCCTCAGTACCACATAAAAATAAATAAGTAAGTAAGTAAATAAATAAATAAATAAATAAATAAAAGTATTGTGTCCACCTACCAAAAAAAAAAAAAATAGATTAGTGATCCCTGAAAAAGTTCAACTCCACTGTTATGGTTTGGATCTGAAATTTCCCTTAAAGCTCATATGCTAAAGACCTGGTAACCAGGCTATTTTGCTATTGGCGGTGGTGAGACCTATAGGAGGTGGGGCCTCGTGGAAGGACATTGGGTGATTGGGGATGGACCCTTTAAGGGGTACATTCTTATTCTGTTAAAAAGTTAAAAATAATTACTTACAATATACATTCTCAAGAATTTACTCATACCTTAAAAAGTCCTGAATAATACCTATAGCTCTTGAAGTCAAAAACTCAATCCTAATATTCTAAAATTTTATTTAAATAAATGCAAATTATGAACTCAGCAATTAAGTCTTTTAAAATGTATTTTACAGACAATTAATTTCTCTGATTATCAATAAATGTACTCTCCTTGTTTTAAGAAGAAAGTAAAATCATGTAACCATTTGACTTAGCATTTTTAAGGAAATATTCTTCCAGTGTGTCTTTCTGTCAGTTAATTTTTGAATATTACAAGATTTATGGGCTTATGACAAGAGCTATCTGATTTTTTTTAGAAGACAGAAAAGCCACAGACTATATCTCAAAGAATGTACCCCTAACAGCTATTCACTGAAGGGCTATGGTTGAGCAGAAGGGACATGGGATTTACTGCCTTATGACCAGATTTCTTGCTCAAAAAAACAAACAAAAACAAAAACAAACAAACAAAAATAGCTATTGAAGGAATCATTATACTTTCTCAATTCTCTAATTCTCTATTTTCTCACTCATCTGCTGGAACAATAGTTAATAATGTCTACTTCATCTATTCTCCTGGTTTCTTTTGGAAATAAGTTGAGACAATGTAAGTTGAAATTTTTTGTAACCTCCAAATAAATATGTTTTTATTTTTTCTTTATTTCAAAAAAAATGCTTCTATTTACCATGAAATTTCTTCATTTATTCTTTTGGAATTACCTGGAAAATTCATTTATTCATTATGTAGGGAAAGACATCTCATTAATTAGTAGTCGGCCCAAAGCATATATTACTGTTTCTCTGTTTTATTAACCGTATTTCCTGTCTCTCTCCAAAAATCAATTCTACTTTAGAAGATGGATTATTTTGTCACATAACTAGTATAACTTATAGTCTATATTCTCCAGAGGCAAAGCCACAATTTTAGATAAAAATCTTTCTATTAAGTGTTTAATTTTCCATTGTTGTGACTTTAAAATAGAAAACACTCATCTCAGTTTCTTTTTAATATATTCACATGGTTTCTGGTCACATTTTCTAGTGCAGACCAACACATGATTGTAATCTGTGATGTTTTATTTCATTTCAACATCTGTACAGTCTTGGTCCATTTAGATTGCTACAACAAAATGCCATAGACTGGGTGGCCTATAAACAACTGAAATTTATTTCAAATGGTTTTGGATGCTGGGAGGTCCAAGGTCAAGGTACCAGGAGATTCAGGTAAGGTGCTCTTTCAGATTCATAGAAGGTGCCTTCCTTCTGTATCCTTATCTAATAGGAGAGAGAGATCTCTCTCCACCTTCTTTTATGAGGACACTAGCCCCATAATGAGAGCTTTGCCCCAAAACCTAATCACTTCTCAAAGGCTGTACCTCCTAATTGAGTTTCAATATACAAATTTTGGGGGAACACAAATATTTCAACCATAGCTCAAGTAAGTTTTTTTTTAATTTATGGGTGGTACTGGGTATTGAACTCAAGGGCACTCTACCACTGAGCTACTTCCACAGCCCCCCCCCCTTTTTTTTGAGACAGGTCTCACTAGATTGCCCAGGTTGGTCTTGAACTTGAAATCTTCCTGCCTCAAACTCCTGAGTCACTGAGATTATGTACATGCACCACCACACTCAGAAGTACTTAAATTTTATTTTGTAATTTATATTATGTGACAAAGAGGAAGGCACAGTAGGATAGATATAAAAAGATGCAAAATTTGAAAGGCACAGATACTGAACTACACACGTCAAAATGACTAAGATGGTCAAGTTTGTGGAATGGCTGTCTTACCACCTTCAGAATTTGAACATTTCATCACTTGGTAGCAACATCCTTCAAGGGAGCTAATAGTCATATTGCCCTACTCTATCATACCTGTTCTCAAAAAGTATATTAATATAAGCAAAATGTAACACAAAACCAAAGACATCTCTCCACCTTCACTCTTATATTAATAATTAGTTCAAATCATCCAACAATAGAAATATAAAATCCATCCTTTATATTGCAGGCAGAAGAATAATCATCTACAAGAGTGATTATCATCTGCCTCCCCTGAATTCCCTTGTCCCTTTTCTAACAGACACAAATTGAGTAACTATTCTTAATTTGTAAAGCTGAGCATCATTCTTTTGTTTTGTGTTTCAAACACAACTATTATTTTGCTTGGATGACCAGGTCTTTGCAATCATTCTGAGACTGAATGGATGCAGATGCTGCAGATGGATGTGTCATAATAGCTTTACACCACCAGAAGGAGCTCTAAAACAGACCACGGGGAAGTATTGGCCCGGCGGGCAGAGACAGGAATGTGATATATTGCCTACAGATGGAGAGTTTAAACCACATTAAAACTTAATAAAGAATTACAGAGTGGCTAAGGGAATTATAACACTAAAAAGTCTTCCAAAGACAAAATACAAACGCCTAAAGTCATTATGTTAGTGCTGTTTTTATTTTTTTAAGGGAAAAAAATACACAAGAAATATTGATTCAATTAGCAAAGCCAAACAAACCATGGGATTGTAAATGAGAATGAATTTACACAGAGCTTCTCAGACCTTCTATCTGCCAAAATATGCCTTCCAGTGGAGGCAGCCCTGTGCCTGAGCATTGGAGGATAATTCAAAAGATGCCCCAAGTTTCCCTTAATAAGAAATCTCTCCTCTGCTTCTTTCTGGTACCTGAAATTCTTAAGATTTACATTCCACCTTAAGAATTTTAATTGTGTCTTAATTCCCCCCCNGCCTTATACATACTAAGCAAGTATTTTACCATTGAGCTACATTTGTAATCCCTTCCCCCCTCCCCCGCCCCCGCCTTTTCCCCCTTTTATTTTATAATGAGACAGTTGCCCAGGCTGGCCTCAAACTTTCAATCTCCTGCCTCAACCTCTCCAAGAGCTGAGAATACAGGCATGTTCCACTTAGCTTGGCACTCTTAACATTCTTAATGCCTGTGGGGGGTGACTTGATTATTAGGAATATTTAGTTTAAATGGCATAATCCTTTACTATGCATCATCATCATAGAATAGGAAGGCAAGGCTTTGAGGAATAAAATGGTGATAAGTTTAATTGCATCGGGAGGCAAGGTATATTGGGGAATACATTGTCTGTATTGGGGAACCTGCCAGGGATGTGGGTACATATGGAAGAATAGCATCAACCATAAAATAACTATGAAGAAGCACAAAAAGAACATAACAAATTCTGTGCTTAGTATCTCTGGCTACCATAACAAGATACCACAGACTGAGTGATTTAAACAACAGAAATGTGCTTGCTCACAGTTCTGGAGGCTGGAAGTCCATGATAAAGAGTCAGTAGGGTTATCTCTTCTGAGTTCTCTCTCCTTGGCGTGTAGACAGCTGTCTTCTCCTTGTGTCTTCATGTGTTCTTTTCCGTTGTGTGTATGTGTCCTAATCTCTTATGAGAACACTAGTTATATTGGCTTAGGGCCCACCATAATAACCTCAGTTTACCTTACTTCCTAAAGACCCCATCTTCAAATACAGGCATACTCTGAGGTACTGTGGGTTAGGGTTTTGACACGCATTTGGGGGAAACTCTATCAGCCCATAACACCCCTCTTCTGGTTTGTTGTTTCATATGTCTTAAAATTCTGCAGAGCAGACAGGTGGCTATAAGGAGGTAGAGGAGGTCTGAGCTGGGAATTTGCCCTGTATTAAAATGCTACCTTGACCACTTGCAGCAGTTATTTAGCCTCTTCACCTTGATTCACCTACTTGTAAAATGCAGCTAAGAATATTTTCCTCACCAGGCAGGGGCAAGAGTCAAAGGAAGTGACTACTGGGAACAAATGGACACAGTGTGTCTCAGATATGAACTGGAGCCCTTCTAGGGCTCCTCCACCTGGAGACAGCAATCTAAATCTTCCTCATGGGCAACAGGACCCTGTGTGATCTGATCCGTCTCTCACCAGCAGACCCTTTCTAGGTGAGAGGGTCCTGAAGTGCATACAACTTTTGATGCCTCCCACAGAACATTAGCTAATGCATAAATGCCAAAACAGGAAATGAATAACTATTGTATGGGGTTAAATGTTTAATAGATCAATGCTTTAAACAGTCATATATACTTCAACTATACAGAAGTCCCCCTTATCTCTGTTTTCTTTCTTTTTTTAATACTTATTTTTTAGTTGTAGTTGGACACAACCTTTATTTTATTTGTTTGTTTTTATGTGGTGCTGAGGATCGAACTCAGGGCCTCGAATGTGCTGGGTGAGTGCTCTTACCGCTAAGCCATAACCCCATCCCCCTCTGTTTTCATTTTGAGGTTTGTTACGGAAAATATAGCGGAGTACAGAAAATACAGTGTTTTGAGATAGACCGTATTCACATAACTTTTTTTAGCATGTTGTTATAATTGTTCTATTTATTATTAATTATTGTTAATCTCTTACTATGCCTAGCTTGTAAATTAAACTTTATCATAGGTGTATATGCATAGGGGAAATATCATAGTATGCATAGGGTTCAGTGGTACCTGTGGTTACAGGCATACACTGGAGGAGATTGGAGCATATCCTCTGCAGATAATGTGGGTCTTCTCTGTGTACAGACTCAGCTGGAGATAGCTCTGGAGTGTTAAGTTTCTAGATCCATCCATTTACCAGCAAATGTCATAAAACCATTCTTTGTGGCTGAGTAATTTCATTGTGTTATGTAACACATTTTCTTTATCTATTCATCTATTGAAGGACATCTAGGTTGGTTCTATAGCTTAGCTATTGTGAGTTGAGCTGCTATAAACATTAATGACGCTGCAGCCCTGTAGTATGCTGGTTTTAACTCCTTTGGATATATGCCAGCAAATGGATGGATCTGGGGACTATCATGCTAAGTGAAGTAAGCCAGTCCCTAAAAACCAAAAGTTGAAATTTTTTCTGATAGGTGGAAACTAACCCACAATAAGGGCATGGTAGTGAGGAATAGAAGAACAGTAGATGAGAGAATGGGGGATAGAGGGAAGGGAGGGGGAATAAGCAAAGGAAAGAGAGTAGAATGACATAGTTTTCCTGTGTGTATGTGTGTGTGTGTGTGTGTGTATGAAAACAACACAATGAGTCCCACCACCATGTATATCCATAAGAATGGAACTAAAAAAAAAAGCACACATTTTACCTGCATAATATTTTTTCTTCTGATAAACTATATGGCAAAAACAAAAACAGAATGGGACTCTAACTGGATTAAGATATATTCTGTGCTGCCAGGCATGGTGACAGAGGCCTGTAATCCCAGTGGCTCAGGAGGTTGAGGCAGGAGGATCACAAGTTCAAAGCCAGCCTCAGCAATGGCAAGGTGCTAAGCAACTCAGTGAGACCCTGTCTCTAAATAAAATACAAAATTGGGCTGGGGAGTGCTCCTGAGTTTGATCGCAAGTACCAGAAAAAAAAAGATATATTCTGTGCTTGCATAATTATATCAAAATGGATTCTGTTGTCATATATAATTAAAAAGAAGTGATTTTTTTTAAAGAGTCTAAATTTGAGGCTGTGACAAACTTGAGGCCAAGCCTTTGCACCACATCCCTAAGCAGCTCACAGCCAGTCAGTGTCCGGGGAGACTTCTGCTTTCTTTCACTTCCCTTTGCCAGCCTCTTTCCTGCTCAGGCTCTTGCCTCATCACACCTGATGATTACTCAACTTTTCAGGCCTCAATTCTAGCCTCATTTCCTTAGAGAATGATTCCCCCACCCCCACCGATGCCCAATCATTTCCCCTGGGAGGAGGAATCTGAGTTTGTCACACACAAAAACTATTTCCACACCTAACACAATCTCGTCATGCTCTGTAGAGTGACCACAAATGTAAGTAAACAATTCACCATGCAATTTGTCACTTAAAAATTCTTGCTTCTTCTGGAGAGTGTTGGCTACCCACCAATATGGACCTCTTCTGTCTTATTCATCCTTCTCTCCCCAGAAGTACTGTGTGCATGTAGAAATTATACTTGAGTCAATAAAGAGGTGAATCTGAGGCAAATGTTGCTGTTCAGGACTTCATCCTCCATGGATAGACTTCTGAGACTCTCTTCTGTGAATGTCAAGATACATTTACTTCCATTTACTAAAAAATAATCTACACAAAACCCCTGAGTTTGATATATCTGTATTATATATAGTTATCCACACATGATCATTTATTAAAATAACAGACAGTTATGAGGAACAGAGTGAGAAAGAAAATATCACCATCAAAACAGCTGCTGTAAATTTTTACCCACAAAACCTTCTGGAAATTACATCATTAAACAAAGTCATCTACTATCTGCAATTGTTCACTCTTGAATGACCCACAAAGGCCCAATTGTTAAAGGCCTGCGGCACTACTAGGAGGTGGTAGAGCCTTTAGGAGGTGGGTGGGGCCTAGTGGGAGGAAGTTAGGTCATTGGGGGTGTGCCCTTGAAGAGGATATGGAAAGCCTGGCCCCTCCCTAGGTCTCTTTTTGCTTCCTGACATGAGGTGAGCAGCTTTTCTCCACCATGCTCTTCCCCCATGATGTACTGTGCTACCACAGGCCCAAAGCAATGGGGGCCAAACAGCCAAGGTCTGAAACCTCTGAAACTGTGAGCCAAAATAGACATTTCTTCCTTTGAAATTGTTTATCTCAGGACTTAAAATCAATATACTTCAGTTGATGCAGCCACATCAATGTTTTTAGCAGCTCAGTTCACTATAGCTAAGTTATGGAACCAAGCAGGTGCCTTTCAACTGATAAATAGATAAAGAAAATGTGGTACATATTTATAATGGAATATAACTCAGCCATAAAGAATAATGAAATTATGGCATTTGCAGGTAAATGGATAGAACTGGAGACTGTTGATCTAAGTGAACTAAGCCAATTCCCCCCAAAAAACAAAGGCTAAATGCTCTCTCTGATGCTAAATCACAATAGGCTGGGGGTTGGGGGAGTATGGAAGTACTTTGGATTATACAAAGGGGAATGAAGGAAGGGCGGGGGAATGGGAGTTGGGAAGATAATAGAATGAATCAGACATTACTTTTCCAGTGCATATATGATTACACAACCAATTGTAACTCCCCATCATGTACAACCCAAAAATGGAAAGTTATACCCCATATATGTTGCCGCAGTCTGGCTGGGCACAAATGCCACAGTCTGGCTGGGCACACAATCACGAGCCACCACACAGCTTGTAGATTCAAACAGCAACTCTTTATTCCCGAACTCACACCAGCCATCTACAATCACGTTCTGGGGAAATCCACGTTCTCTGCCCAAAATCCACCTCCACTGGGCTTCTATCTCCAAAATATACTGTCTGAATCCCGTGAGAACTCAAGGGGAACTCAGGCAGCAAGATACGCCCTATTCCCAGCAGGAATAATCTTAAACCTTAAACCTGGAACCTAAACTGGGAACGCCCTAATCTGCCTTGGTCCTTGAGCAAGGTCACCTACATTCAATGTCACTGCAACATGGGGTACGCTGGCAAGGAAATTGTCATACCTACTTGGCTAATGGCTCCCAGCAATATGTATAATATGTCAAAATACATTCTAAGAATAAACAAATAAAGGCAAAATTAGAGACAAAAAAAATAACCAATTTAGGATTAGTTCATTTGAATACTTCTGGCAGGTTCTAGGACACAGGGGCTGCCCATAGTTGCCTGGTACCTGGCTCTGGTTGATTCGAGACAGGAAAATGTTGGTTTGGAGTGTAAGAAAGGGGGGGACAGGGTGCAACTCAGGATGAGTTAGTCCTGATCAGTTAGTCCATCTCACACTCCAGTCTCCTATTTTCTGCATTAAACTACCAAAAATTTTTCACTCTTTCCCAAACAGGTCACAGCCTTTCATGAATCTGTCTTTTTAATCTCTCTGTGTTCCCTCTACCTAAGATAACTTCTTTTCCCTCCCAAGCTGGAGAAATTTAAGGACTAACTCTTGGGACTACTTGACAGAATGAAGTTGCTGCTGCTTCTGCGTTTCTACCACCCTTAGCCAAGTAGCACTTATTACACTGTTTATATTTAATTGTATATGTGTGCATAACCTATTAAGTCTATAAGTTCTTTAAAAGCAAGCAACTATTTTATTTTTATCTTCAAATTTCCAATGTCCAACATAAAGCTTAGCACAACATGGAGTGCAGAGTAAGGAATCGACACATGATTTTTGATTAATTAGTTTGTTTCAGATACTTCCAGTGTTGAATGGAAGGAGCTTTGGGGTACTATGCAACCACTCTCTAGCATGCTGTCAAAGCTAATTTTCTTTACCTAACACACAATTGCAAAGACTTTTAGCAAGCATAAATAGAATAACACATATATAGACACTTGCTTACATTTGGTTCTTTGATTGCAAGCTCAACACTGGGTATTCAGGCTCTGGATAACTTAAGCAGAAGGGAAATTACCTGGAAAGATATCAGAAATATACAGAATCATTGAGTAAGCTCAGAAGCAGGGTCTGAATAGGCAGCAATCAAGGTGGCTGCAGGGATTAGTGAAGAAGAACAGCAGGAATGATGTGGTAGCAAGAATAGCTTTTCCTGGGCAGAATCACTAGAGTAAATCAATGCAGCCATCCTGAATCTGTGTCACTACAGTCAAAATGTAAATTTCATGGAAAGGACATGCTACGGCTTACATAGCGTTTGAGGGTCCCCTAAGTGTCTATTGTGCTTGAAGGCTTGAACTGCAAGGTTGTGCTATTGGGAAGTGGTGGAAGCTCTGGAAGGTGGAACCTTGCTATAGTTTGGACCATAAATGTCTCTCAAAAGCTCAGATGCTAAGGACCTGGTCCATAGCCTGTAGCACTATTGGAAGTTGCTGGAACCTTTGGTAGGTACAGCATAGTGGAAAGAAGTTAGGTCACTGGGGATATGTCTTGAAGGGGATATTGGAACCCCAGCCTCTCCTTCTTTGCTTCCCAGTTGCCATGGGTAAGTAGCTTCCTTTGCCACAAATGCCCTACCATTATATACTGCCTCACCATACACTCAAAACTTTCCTTTTTTTTCAGTTGATTGTGTCAACTATTTTGTCACTGTAACAGAAAGCTGACTAACACAGCCCCAATGGGAGGGACTTAGTTCATTGGAGTATGAGGTCATTTGCACAAAAATTTTTACACAACCTCTTAGAAGTTCTCATGTGACCCCTTGAGTTTTCATGAGAAGGTTGTTATAAAAGGAGCAAACCTGGCCCCACCTGACCTCCCTCTTCTTTCTAGCTTGAGATGTGACAGATTGCCCTGACATGAACTCCCACCATTGCCATCTGTCATTTGATATGAAGTCCTCACCAAAACTGAACCAGTGCAGGCATCATTCCCTTAGACCTACAAAACTTTCAATTAAATAAACCTCCTTTTCTCAACAATTACCTTGTGCCAAGTGTTGTGTTGTAATAGCAAAAAGCTGACTACATGGAGCATCAGTTGGCTGGCCTTGGGTTATATGTCCAGCCATCAGCTTGCTGAAGCAAGCATATTTGGCCAAGAAACAGTTCCACCGGATTAAATCCAGAGAGAGATACAAACAGTCCTCAAAAGGAAATTAGCATTTTATGAGAAAGGCATTAAACGATGAGATGTCAGAAAACCACCAGCATTCTCTCCAGTCATGTCCTAAAATCCACTTTAACCCAATGATATAACAACTCTTACAATGCAATCATTACTGAATCATATTATTTTAATCTGTAGTCTCTCACTCACAGACAATAGAACCTTCATTCAACAAAATAACTTTTTTTTTCCTAAGCTACTAACTTATGTGACACTCGATGTGCTGTGACAGGACTTGGTGAATAAATAGTATAACAAATGGCCAGGGGTACAGCGGTATCAAGCCATCACCATCCATCTGGACCACCATCAAATCCTTATTGTTGTGGCAGGATGGTGTACAGCAACAGAGAACTGCAGCAATCCTTTAGGGCCAGTGCTGTGTTACAGCCCATTTAGCCCCTGTGTCTGGCTCCTGGAGCCTAGTGTTGAGGGAGGCATTGACTCAATTAACTAGCATTAAAATTCTATACCTCTAAAGTCATGACCAGGGAACATGATCGTTTAGCTCACAAGATATCTGAGACATTTTCCCTGCTGGGTAGACAGGGAAAATCAAATTAGATAAGATAAATTTCCAGTTCTCCATATGTGAACTACCTACATTATAATTGTCAATTTTGTCACCACAGTCATGTCTATGACCCACTTGATTTGGATGTGGCAGTTGAAAAATCATATGGATTTAAAATATATATATTTCTCTGGTTATTTATGTTGTATATTTTATAAAAATCACAGGAAGAAAGAATGTTTCTTAAAGTGGAAGGTTTATTTTAGCTGCTATATTATTCCTCTTGTTTCAAACGTCCCTTTAGGCATTGTAGACAGTACAGCCCTTTCATGATCTACAATCTCGTTCATCACCAAGTTTCTTGGTGGCCATGTTCTCTAGGCTTGTCTTCAAAACTCTTTATTGTCTCATTTTTCTTTCTACTTTTTATGAGATACCATTATCTCTTTTGGCAAAGGGCCGAAATGTCTTTAGTGCTTTTACATCATTTATTACTTTTAGGGGAGGGAAAAAAAACCTTTTATATTAAAGCAACACATTTCCAATTCAGGTTGTCCTATAAACCAAGAATCTGAACAGTCATGTGAATAGCTAGAAATGTTTTAGGGACTGTGATATTTTTAGCCCACCCTAAATTGACAGGTGAGTCAAATGAGACATAGAGACTAATATTTTTTTGAAAGCCCTCCATCTGAAGCTACTGGATTCTAGAACTTCCTCAGGTTTTTTTGTTTACTTAGCAATTTTCAAACTTTTGCTCCCTTGAATCAATTACAGTCCTAAATTTTGCGGGGGGTGGAGGAGAAACAGGTACTGGAGATTGAACTCAGGGGCACTAAACCACTGAGCCACATCTCCAGCCCTATTTTATACTTTATTTAGAAACAGGGTCTCACTGAATCGTTTAGTGCCTTGATTTTGCTGAGGCTGGCTTTGAACTCGTGATCCTCCTGCCTCCCAAGCTGCTGGCAGTCCTAAATTTTAGTGAGAACTTTTTTATCCTCTCCAACCCCGCTTTCTCCCCCTTGGTACTGGGGACTGAACTCAGGGGTTTTGTTACTGTTTTTGTTACCACTAAGTTACATCCCCAGTCATTTTCATTTGTTTTGTTCTTTTTACAGACAGGGTCCCACTAAGTTGCTGAGGGTTTTGCAAAGTTGCTGAAGCTGGCCTCAAACTTGAAATCCTCCTGCTTTAGTCTCCCAAGCCACTGAAATTACAGGCATGTTCCACAGTGCCCAGCTAGTACTTTTCTCTTTATAGGTTTTTATCTATTAATATTTATCATAAATAGATGTTTTTTATATTTAATCTCTTCTAAAACTGTCATGGATTAAGATAAATAACATTCACATTAAAAACATGTTTCTAAAGTAAAATGGATTAGGAGAATGTCAAGCTTTATTTTATATTTTGGATTTTTTTAAGTGTCTGGCTTAATAGAAGAAAGGTAGGTTTTCATAATCTGTTTCTGATATGTATCATTTTGGTTGAAGTCTATGAATAAAACCCAGGCTCATGTGGATATGGAGTTAGAGGAAAGGAGAGTATTTATTAACCTTGTTACACAATCGGCTATTCTTTGGTCAACATTGAAGCTCGGCCAGTGGCAACTTCTTAAATGGTGGTTACAGTGGGGAAACTGAATTGTGTTAGGGAATTTTCCTTCCTTGGTTGCATTAAAATGCATCAGGCTCCTTCACATTTTTTTTTAACTTTTTAGTTGTTGATGGATCTTTATTTATTTTTTAATTTATATGTGGTAATGAGAATCAAACCTAGTACCTCACACATACTAGGCATGTGCTCTACCACTGAGCCACAATCTCAGCTCCCCAAATAAATAAATTGTAAGCATACTTTTTGTATGTGTGTGTGGTGCTGGGACTTTTACATGTGAGTCAAGCACTCTACCAACTGAGCTATATCCCCAGCCCTCCCCTTCAGATTTTAAATGGATCTTTAATCCATGTGTGATTTTGTAACTTCTAAATGTTGACAGATTTTACTATAACAATTTCAAAAATCACACTTGCTAATATCCCCATTAATCTCATCAACATTCTTTTCAGTAGGAAACTGACAAGCTTATGATAAGAAACACAGATTTTTTTAATAGTTAACCTCATTTTATTGTTAGAAATATTCATTTGTATCATAAAGTTTGTTTTGTATCATTCAACAATTTATGCCCACAAATAAAAGATATTCAACAACTGATATAATCTGTTATGTTTCATGTTTCCTAAGACATACATACATATCCAAAAATTATCATACTGATGCAGTTCAGTTTCCTACTTGTCTTTAATTTATCCTTTCTATTTTCTAAAACTGGACCCTACAGTATTAGAACTTTTTTTGTTTTCCTCCCAACCTGTATCCACACGACTGCTTCTGTGGCCTTGCTACAGGAGACCTACACATTAACCCTCCACTCCCACCCCTCTAGTACTGGGGATTGTACCCAGGGGTGCTCTACCACTGAGCTATATACCCAGCCCTTTTTATTTACTTTTTTTTATTTTGAGACAGGGGCTCACTAAATTGCTGAGGCTGGCTTTATATTTTATTTTATTTTATTTTATGAATCTGTCAAAAATAACCCAACAATTATGAAATACAGATTTTTTGAAAATTTTAATTTTTGCTTAAAGTGTTGTGTGTGTGTGTGTGTGTGTGTGTGTGTTTTCAAAGATTGCTACCTCAGAGCATTTAGAAAGAGTATTTACCTGGGTCTTGATTCTTGATTCCTGGTATAAATGACCTTTGAACCAGACCTTTCTGCAGATAAATTGTTTCTTATTTTGCTCATTCTCAGTTCTTGATAAATTTTTCATGACATAAAAGTGATATATGCTCACCATCAAAAAATCAGAAAAACAATAAATAATAAATGAACAATCCATAATCCTATAACAAAGGTAACACTGAACATTTTAAGGCATACAGTGTTCTCTTTCTCTCTTTTAAGTAGTCAGTAGTCCTTCCCAGAAACAGAATAATCAAAGATAATGCATATGTCATTTTCACATTTTCCATCTCGATTACAACTCTAAGCCAGGTTTCCATTTTTATTTTTCCTTCTTGGAAGAAGTTCCATTACCTCTTTCATACTGTCCTGTAATGATTTCCAATGGCTTCTGTATCAAATTACCATTAAATGCAGGGGCTTAAAACAATGCACATACAGTTATTTCACTCTGATTCACGGTCTCACTGAACAAGGTGGTGGTGGGGTTGCCTTCCTTCCTGGACTCTCCAGGTGGGAATCTGTTTTTTCACCTTATACAGCTGCAGAGGCTGCCTGCATCCCTTGGCTCATGGCCTCCTTTCCCTGGCATCAAAGCCAACACAGGCAGATTAAATTCTTTTCACACGACCATCCCTCTTGCTTTCTCTCTCCACAATGGTGTCTGCCTCTGACCACAGCCAGGAGAGGACCTGCATGATTTGACTGAGCACATACAGTTATTTCAGAATTTCAAACTCCTTTCAAAGTCTTTTGTCCACGTAAGGTTAACACTCACAGGTTTTGAGAATTCAGGTGTGGACATTTTTTGAGGAGCTATTATTCTGCCTTGCACAATTATTCTGAACCAGTTTCACTACTCTCAAAAGCAATTTATATAATTTAAAAAGTAATAACGCTCTATTTGCACAGTCTTCACTAGATTATATTATTCATGAATCAGTGCAGAAGTAGATTTGTATGTTTTGTTTTGTACTCGGTATGATTATTTAAAGGCTTATGTTCTAATTTCACTCCTAACAAATTTAGAAATAGATTACATATCTCTGTCACTGGTCAATACCCTTTAAATAAATTAACACATTTAAACATGGCTATCATCAGTAATCAAAAAAAGCCCAGTTTACTTTGTGACTAACATCTCTTGAATATTAAGATGTATGCAGAGGATTTTTCAACTTTCTCCCACAGTGGCAACCAAGGCTGTTTCAAGTCCATTTTCCAAATTGATCTTAAACACTGGTGAATAGATTAAGAAATAAAAGTGGGATAAAGCAAATACCATTTTTCCCCAACATTTTTTAGTTGGGGGTCAAATACTCATTATAAAATTTACCATCTTAACCATCTTTATTCAGTACTATTAAATACACTTATAATCTTGTGCCACCTTTATGATCATTCATCTCTAGAACTCTTTTCATCTACTAAAATTTAAATTCGAACCCCATTCAAAGAGAACTTCCTCCTACCCTCCATTCAGCCCCTAGTAGCAACACTTTATCTTTGGTCTATATGATTTGGTAGGGGCCGGGGGCTAGGGATTGAATGCTGGAGTGCTCTACCATTGAGCTACATCCCAACTCTTTTTATTTTCTATTTTGAGACAGAATCTCACTAAGTTGCCCTAAGCCTTGCTAAATCACTGAGGCTGACTGTGAACTTGCGAAACTCCTGTCTCAGCCTCCTAAGTTGCCTATATGATTTTGATACTCTATATATCTTATATATGTAGAATCACACAATGGTTGTCCTTGTGTGACTGGTTTATTTTATTTAGCATGATTTTCTCAAGTTTTGTATGCTGTAGCATGTCAGAATTTCCTTCCATTTTAAAGATGAATAATATTCTATTACATGAATACACCCCATTTTGTTTATTTTTTTAATCCATCAATGGGTACTACCATATTTACCTTTGTGAACAATACTACTGTGTACAAATATTTCCTCAAGTCCCTGCTTCCAGAAGTGGAGTTGCTGGATTGTATGGTAATTTTATTTTGATATTTTTGAGGAACTGTTACCTGTATTCCACTGCAGTTGCAGCTACATCATTTTTATTCCCATCAACAGTGAAAAAGGTTCCAACTTCTCCACATCCTCACCAACATTTTAATTGGGTATAGAGTGGTATCTCACTGTAGTTTCAATTTGCATTTCCCTAATGTTTAATGATATTGAACACTTTCTCATAAGCTTATTGGTTATTTGTCAAACTTTTTAAAGAGAAATCTCAAGATCTTTGCACATTTTTTGTTAATACCTTTATTTAATTAATTTATTTATTTTATGTGATGCTGAGGATCAAACCCAGTGTCTCATGAGTGCCAGGCAAGCATTTTATCAGGCCCACCTTTGCACATTTTTTAGTCAGGTTGTTTTGTTGTTGCTTTTTACTTTCAGGAGTTCTTTATATATTCTGGATATTATCACCTTATATGATTTACAAATATTTTCTTCTAATGTATGGTATGCCTTTTCATTCTATTGATAGTGTTTTTTTGATGCAAGAAAATTTCGAATTTTCATGAAGACAAATTTGCCTATTTTTTCTCTTGTTGCCTGTACCTCTCATGTCATATATAAGAAATCATTGCCAAATCAGTGTCATGAAGTTTTGGCCACTTCTTTTCTAAGAGTTTTATAGTATTAGATCTTCTTTGATTCATTATTCTGCATTCTTCCTCCTTCAAAACCCAGATTTCCTTAGAAGTTCATGACAGCAGGCTATATCATCTAATACTTTTGTTTGTTCTTATGCTCTATTGACGTCTTAGGAAATCCACCTAATTAATGGAAAGGCTTCGGCTCTGGGCTCACTGAGTTCCTCTCCTTTTGACCCAGTAATTGTCCTTGAAGTCATTCACACCCATATGGCTGACCATTCCACATCCTGGCCTATTGGTTCTGTACCCTTCTCACCTCTGACCACACATCTTAGTCAGCTTGGGGTGTCATAACCAAATATCATAGATTGAGTGATTTAAACAATATAAATTCATTTTCTCACAGTATGGAGGCTAAGAAACACAAGATCAAGGTGCCAGATGATTTGTTTCTGAGAAGGTCTCTTTTTCTGATTTGCATATGGTTACCTTCTTACTATGTTCTCATGCAGCAGAAAGAGAGTGAGATAATGAAATATCAATTTCTCTTCATTAAGACCCCAGTTCTACAAAATAGTGTTCTACCCTCATGACTGAATTTAGTCATAATTAGCACCTAAAGACTCTATCTGCAGATACAAACATATTGAGGATTAGGGCTTTAATTTGTGAATTTGCAGTGGGTGGTTAGTCCATAACACCACAGTTTGTTAGTGCCATCTCAGTTGTTATTTAATTTCTTCTTAGCACTTATCATGATTATCATCATTTTATTTTATTATACTCAGTTTTGCCCACTAGAAACTTTGTAAGAACTGGATCCATATCTGCCTTATTTATGCTTATTTCCAGTTCTTAGCATTATTCACAGGTGTTAAATTAATGATAAATGGACAACCAACTTTGTGTGGGAAAATATTTACAGATAAGGTGTGGAAAGTAGCAAAGGAAGGCTATTAAGACTCATCACGCCAGGCACAGTGGCACGTGCCTCTAATCTCAACAGCTCAGGTGGCTGAGTCGGGAAGATCTCAAGTTCAAAGCCAGCCATAGAAAAAGCAAGGCACTAAGCAATTTAGTGAGACCCTGTCTCTAAATAAAATACAATATAGGGCTGGACATGTGGCTCAGTGGTTGAGTACCCCTGAGTTCAATTCCTAGTATCCCCCTACCCACCCCCCCCTAAAAAAGACATCATGTGTCAAACAACAAAGTTGGAATTCCTTCTGGAGACACACATGTGTGAGTTGGGGCCTTCTGCCCTAGCACCCTGCCTTGTAAATAAAATTGACAGTAAAGCACATGATTCAAAGCCCTTTCTAAAATGTTCCTCATTTCTCTGAAGGTTTCCATTTTCATAGCTTCTTCTGTCCTTTTAGTCCTACTTTTTAACATATGATCTGTGTTTTCACCATATGTTGGCCCTTTATTTTATACCTCCTCCGAGTCCTGCAGTATTGCAGTCTTCACAAGACAGCTGGCCCAGGATGGAGAAACATCAGTGAAAACTGCTTTAAAAACAATAACAGGAGACCCTTCAAAATGGTGGGTTAGAGAAGATTGCTTTCCTGGTCACTCCATGGCATGTAGCCAAAAATTCAGACACACAGTTTCTCATTCTCTCTTTTCCTCTAACAGCCAACCTTTATTAATCTATCACTCATCCTCTATTTTCTACTTCTACTTCTCTCCTCTTCCCACACAAACAACACTCCTACGTTACTTCTTTTCTATCCCTGCTCAAAACTTAAAATTATAAAACCTTACGTAAACTTACTATTTTGACCATGGGCAACTGATCATATCATCTCTGTTTATTGTGACAATTAACTTAGTAGATGCCAAAGCAGGAACTATTTGATTTGATGCTGTAAATTATTTACATTGGTTGTTATTATCTGTCGCCCCCTAAATTGTAAGGTACTAGAAAACTTCAGAGTACCTCTAAGTTCACAGGGCAGAATCTCTGGTGCCTCAAAACCATATTGTCAAATGGGCAGACACACAAACAACATGAAAAAATCAAGGGAACAAATTGCCTCAAATAAAACAAATAATATAATTCAATAACAGAATCCATCAACATCACAGTGGAAAAAAATGACAGAGAAGGAGTTTAGAATGTTCATAGTGAAATTGATTCATGAGGTAAAAGATGATATAAAGGAGAAAATACTGGAAGCAAAAGATCATTTCAATAAAAATAGATTCTGAAAAAAAGAAAGAAAGAAACAGAAATCCTCTAAATGAAGGAATCAATAAACTAAATTAAAAATTCATTGGAAGGCATCACGAGCAGACTAGACCAATTGGAAGACAATGTTTTAGGCAATGAAGACAAAATATACAATCTAGAGAATAAAGTTACCCATGGAGAAAAGATGTTAAGAGACAATGAACAAAACTTCCAAGAAATATGGGATAACACGAAAAGACCAAGCTTAAGATTTATTAGGAAAAAGAAAATCTTGGAGATACAAACCAAAAGAATGAACAATCTTTTCAATGAAATAATATCTGAAAATGTTCCAAACCTTAAGAATGAAATGGAAAATTAAATACAGGAGGCATATAGGACCCCAGATATACAAAATTACAAGAGAGCTGCACAAAGGCACATTGTCATGAAAATGCCTAACATACAGTATAAGAACAGAATTTAAAAGGTTGCCAGAGAAAAAATGACAGGTTACTAATAGATGGAAACCAATTTGAATATCAGCTGATTTCTCAAACCAGAGCCTTAAAGCTAGGAGGTCATGAAATAACATATACCAAGCTCTGCAAGAAAATGGATGTCAACCAAGAACACTATACCTGAAAAATTAAGCTTCAGAATTGATGATGAAATAAAAACTTTCCATGATAAACAAAAGTTAAAAGAATTCACAATTAGAAAGCCTGTGGTACAGAACATTCTCAGCAAAATATTCCATGAAGAAGAAATGAAAAATAAAAGAGAAAACCAGTAAAGAGAGGAATAATGCTAAAGGGATACTCAATCAAAGGAAAAACTAATTCAAATTAAAAACCAGAAATAAACCAAAAGACAGGGAATAAAAATCATTTCTCAATAGTAACCTTGAATGTAAATGGCTTAAACTCATCAATAAAAAGACATAGACTGACATATTAAATTTAAAAGCAAGACCCAACAATATGCTGTATCCAAGACAAGTACACCTACAATTGAAGGTAAAGGGATGAGAAAAAACTTATCATTTACATAAATCTCATAAATAAGAAGGGGTTTCTATCCTCTTATCAGATAAAGTGAACTTCAAGTCAAAATTAATCATAAGGTACAAAGAAGGCCATTTCATTCTGCTCAAGCGAACTATACATCAACAAGACATAACAATCTTAAAAATTCATGCCCCAAATAATGGAGCATCTACATACATCAAATAAACCCTTCATAAATTCACAAATCAAATAGACCACGACACAATAACACCGGTGACTTTAATATGCCTCTTTTACCACCTGATAGGTCTTTGAAACAAAAACTAAATAAGCTTCAGAATTAAAAGATACAATTAATAATTTAGACTTAACAGAAATATATAGAATATTTCATCCATCAATGATTGAACACACTTTCTTCTCAGAAGCACACAGTTCCTTCTCTAAAACAGACCATATTTTAGGCCAAAAAGCAACCCTTAGCAAATACAAAAAAAAAAAAAATAGAGATAATACTTTGCATTCTGACAGATCAAAAAAGGAATTAAATTAGAAATCAACAATAAAATAAAAACAGAAGCTACCTCTTAACACCTCGAGACTAAATAATACACTATTGAATGACAAATGGATAGAGAAGAACAAATCAGTGATGAAATTTAAAAAATACTTAGAGGCAAAGGAGAATCATGACATAATTTATCAAAATTTCTAGGACACTTTGAAGAAAGAGAAATCAGAAAGAGAAATCAGAAAAATTATCCCATTCACAATAACTGCAAAAAAAATATTTGGGAATGAATCTAACAAAAGAGGTGAAACACATCTACAATGAAAACTAAAGAAAGAAATTGAAGAAGACCTTAGAAGTTCTAAGAGAAAAGTTCATGCATTGAGCTCATTCATTAAAAGAATAGAGAGTCACCAATTAAATAATCTAATGTTATATCTCAAAGTCCTAGAAAAAGAACAAATCAACACCAAAAGCAGAAGTTGGTAAATAATGAAAATCAGAGCTGAAATTAATAAAATTGAAACAAAAAATCAATAAAACAAAAAGTTGGTTCTTTGAAAAAATAAATAAAATTGATAAACACTTAGCCAAGCTAACAGAGAGCAAGAGAGGGAAATGTCAAATTATTAAAATTTGTGAAGAAAAAGGAAATATCACCACAGACAACACTGAAATACAGATGATAACCAGAAACTACCTTCAAAAATCTATACTCTAATAAAATAGAAAAGCATGAAGACTTTGATATTATAAAATATTAAATTTTTAGAGATATATGACCTACCCAAATTGAATCAGGAGGACAAGAAAATTTAAACAAATCAATTTCCAGCAATGAAATTGGAGACGCCATCAAAAAACTACCAAATAAGAAAAGCCCAAACCAGAGATAGCTTCTCAGCGAAGTTCTACCAGACCTTTAAAGAAGAACTTACACCAATATTCCTCTTTATTCCATGAAATAGAAAAGGAGGGAACTCTTCCAAACTTATTCTATGAAGCTAGTATCACCCTGTTACCAAAACCAGACAAAGACACATCAAGGAAAGAAAACTTTGGACCAATATCCCTGATTAACATAGATGTAAAAATTCTCAATAAATCCTGGCAAATCACTTACAAAGAAATATTAAAAAGATAGTGTGCCAGGATCTAGTGGGGTTCATTCCAGGGATGCAAGCCTGGTTCAACATAAGGAAATCAATAAATATAATTCATTACATCAATAGACTTAAAGACAAGAATCACATGATTATCTCAATAGATGCAGAAAAAAAAATATTTAACAAAATCCAGCATCCATTCATGATCAAAACAGTAGAAAAACCAGGGATAGTAGAAACACACCTCAACACTTTTAAAGCTCTATATGCTAACCTCAAGTCCAACATCAGTATCAATGGAGAAAAATTAAAAACATTTTCTCTAAATCTAGAACAAGACAGGGATGCCCTCTTTTACCACCTCTCTTTAACACAGTCCTTGAAATCCTAGCCACAGTAATTAGAAAAAAAGAAAGAAATTAAAGAGATATGAATAGGGAAAGAAGAACTCAAACTATCACTATTTGCTGATGACATGATTCTATATTTAGAAGACCCAAAAAAACTCCATCAGAAAGTTTTTAGAACTCATAAATGGATGCAGCAAAGCAGCAGGATAAAATTAACACCCATAAATCAGTTGCATTCCTATTCACCAATGACAAATCAGTTGAAAGAGAAATCAGAAAAATTATCCCATTCACAATAACTACAAAAAATATTTGGGAATGAACCTAACAAAAGAGGTGAAACACATCTACAATGAAACTAAAGAAAGAAATTGAAGAAGACCTTAGAATATGGAATGATCTCCCATGTTTCTGGATAGGCAGAACTAACATTGTCAAAATGCCCATACTACCAAAGTGCTAGACAGATTTAATGCAGTTCCTATTAAGGTTCCAATCTCATTTTTCATAGAAAAATAAAAGCAGTCATGAAATTCATTCTGAAAAATAAAAGGCCTAGAAGAGCCAAAGCAATCCTCAGTGAGAAAAGTAAAGCAGGAGGCATCACAATACCAGACCTTAAGTTATACTACAGAGTTATAGTAACAAAAACAGCATGGTATTGGCACAAAACAGACATGAAGATCAATGGAACAAAATAGAAAGACACAGTCATACCCACATAAATATAGTTATCTCACACTAGACAAAGGTATCATAAACATGCATTGGAGGAAAGATAGCCTCTTCAACAAATGGTGCTGGGAAAATTGGAAATCTATATATAGTAGAATGAAATTGAACCCTCTCTCTCACTCTGTACAAAACTCAACTCAAAGTGGATCAAGGACCTATGCATTAGGCCAAAGATTCTGTGCCTACTAGAAGAAAAAGTAGGTTCAACTCTCCACCATGTTGATTTAGGAACTGACTTCCTCAAAAAGACTCCTAAACTGCAAGAAGTAAAATCAAGAATCAATAAATGGGATGGTATCAAACTGAAAAGCTCTTCACAGCAAAGAAAACAATCAATACTGTGAACAGAGCTCCACTGGCTGCTTTGAAATTCCATCTTTGCATTGTTCCTGGGTCCAGCTCCCCATGGCTCTCCCCGAAACAACCTCTGCCATGCGTCTCCTCCACCATGGACTCCAACAGCTTTATCTCCAGAGTCCCTGAACTCTAGTTTCCTTTTTAACCCACTGCATCCATCACAGGCCTGCCCCAGTATGTCAGACACAACTGTGGATACTAGCTCCGACATCACCACTAAGGACTTAAAGGAGAAGAAGGACATTTTGGAGGAGGCAGAGAATGTAAGAGATACCCCTGCTACTGGGAATGCTAATGAGGAAAATGGGAAGCAGGAAGCTGACAATGAGGTAGATGAGGAAGGAGGGAGGAAGGTGATGGTGAGGAAGAGGATGGAGATAAAGATGAGGCGGCAACTGAAGATGAAGAGGATGATGTTGATACCAAGAAGCAGAAGACCAATGAGAATGACTAGACATCCAAAAAGGAAAAGTTAAACTAAAAATAAAAGGCCGTTGTGACCTATTCACCCTCCACTTCCCGTCTTGTGGTTACCTTCCAGTAAAGAGGGCTACCCACCTGCCCACCCACCCACCCACCCACCCCAGACAGTACCACCCTCAGATGACACGGGCTCTCCACTACCCAACCAAAACTACAAGGTGAATTTGCAAAAGGGGAGGAAAAAAAGAACCGAAACTTCTAAGGCCATGCTTTTTTTCTTGAAAGTACTTTAAAAAAGGAAAATTTGTATTTTTTATGTACATTTTATATTTTTGTACATATTGTTAGGGGTCAGCCATTTTTAATGATTTTAGATGACCCCAAACCAGCCTTGGGAGTATTCTCTGTCCCACTTTTGACTTTACTTGTAGTGTTCATTATAACCTCAAAGGAGGGAAAAAAAAAAAACTTGTTAAAAAAAATGCAAAACAACAACAACAAAAAAATCTATTCTGAGCATTCCAGTAACTTTTTTTTTGTGCTGTGCTGTAAGTAGTTGGTTTGTATGAGGCCAAAGATAAAAAGTTTTTTTTTTTTTTCCCAGTGGAACTGAGCCACATCCCCAGCCTTTTTTTTTTTTTTTTTTTTTTTGAGACAGGATCTCGCTGAGTTCCTTAGCACATCGCTTTTGCTGAGACTGGGTTTGAATTCGCAATCCTCCTGCCTCAGCCTCCCAAGCCTCGCCTGGCTTCTCCTCCCCCCACTCTTTCTTTTTGTCTATGATGTTGCTGTTTATTTTTTTGGCCTATTGATGTATGTGTGAAACAATGTTGTCCAACAATAAACCCGAATTTTATTTTGCTGAGTTGTTCTAACAGCAACAACAAAAAAAGAATGTGAATAAGAGCCTATAGAATGGGAGAAAATTTTTACTACCAACACCTCAGATAGAACATTAACCTCCAGGATATACAAAGAACTCAAATAACACACACACACACATAAATAACCCAATCAATAAGTGGGCACTTCACAGAAGAAGAAATTCAAATGGTCAAAAAACATACGCTAAGTGAAATAAGCCAGGTTACACACACACACACACACACACATACACACACACAAAAGGCAGAATGTTCTCTCTGATATGTTGATGCTATACATATACAACAAGGGAGGGGAAGATGAGGAGTTCACAGGACTGGACAAAGGGGAATTAAGGGAAGAGAGGGAAGAAGGGAATAGAAAAGACAATAGAATGAATTGACATATCTTTCCTATCCTTATGTATGAATATACTACCAGTGCAACTCCATATCATATACAACCACTATAATAGGATTCTAATTGGAACAAGTTATTCTATGTATGTACAATATGTCAAAATACACTCTGCTGTCATATATATCTAAAATGAGTGAATAAATAAAAAAAATATGTATGAACTTTTCCCTTAGTCTCCCACTTAGGATTTTAAGTCTTCTACTGAGGATTTCTCACATTGTCCTTCCATAAGGGGTACAGGCTCACATCTTCCCATGTTCTCTTCTCTCCTCTTTCTTTACCTCCTCTACTTTTCCTCTCAAGAGCAGCTCAAACTTTAGTGAGCCTCAAGATTACCCAGAAGACTTGTTGAAACACAGATTTCTGGGGCTACTCTCAGAGTTTTCGATTTGCTTCTGAAGTAGGACCTGAGGATCTGCATTTTTATTAAGCTCCCTGGTAATGTCCATGCTGGTCTTGAGACTATGTTTTAAGAAATACTACTTTGGGGGCTAGGGTTGTGGCTCAGTGGCAGAGCGCTTGCCTAGCATGTGTGAGGCACTGGGTTCTATTCTCAGCACTGCATATAAATAAATGAATAAAATAAAGGTTCATCAACATCTAAAAAAATATTTTTAAAAAATAAATACTTCTTTGGGGCTGGGACTGTAGTTCAGTTGTACAGCACTTGCCCAGCATGCACAAGGCCCTAGGTTAGATTGCCAGTAGTGTACACACACACATCCCCCCACCCCCCCAAAAAAAGAAAAGAAAAAATAAATACTATTTTAGAAAAACAAATTCTTTTCCAGGCCTCAAAGAGAGCAGTTTCATGCCCTTTGGTTGATACTTTAGTATCAATCAATACACACAACTTGGGGGCTCACGTTTTACTCAAGCACTTAACATATATTTCAAATATGTGTAATTCACTTCCTGTTAATGTCCCCTCCAGAACTTAGATTGAAATTTAATTAGTTGCCATTTTAATAGTTATTAAATAGTTATTAAAACTAAAGGTGGGACCTTTACACAGTAAGGGTTAATGGGGGCGTGTAAGTTGTATGGGAGTGGATTCCTGATAAAAGGGATGAGTCTGGCCCAGTTCTCTTTGTCTCCCATGCTTGCTTCCCTCCACTGTTATGATGCAGCATGAAGCCCCTGCCAGGTGCTGAAGGCTTGCCCTTGAACTTCCTAGTCTCCAGGCTTTGAAAGAAAAAAACACACGTGTCAGTATGTTTGGAGGAAAGTAGGTAAAGAAAAGAACTTGGTTTTCTGGTAAGGTCAAACTTGAGGAAAAACAAAGGGCTACAGTGTATGATAGAAGTCACAGGAGAAAGGAATCCAAACTGAAATGTCAAGACCATGGCAAAAAGAGCAATCAGAGACCCAGGGGCGGGCCTGGGCTGGGGAAATGATTCTAGGCCAAGAGTGGATCTTTTATAGTGGATTACTTGAAATTTTGAGTAGAAGTAAAAATTAAAAAAAAAAAAAAACACAAGTTTGGTGTTTTCCTAGTTTAGAAATTGCCTAGAAAAAGGTGAAAAAAGAAAATACTTTGGATTCTGTTTATGTGCTATTTTCTGCATAAGAAAATGAGTAATAAATGCTGTTTGCTTTCCAATTTCAGAAATAATATATATTCTTTAGGACATCGATAGAAATATAGAGAAGAAAACAAAAATCATCCATACACTCTTCATTCAGACATAAGTACTATGAACACTCACTGTATTTTTTTCTAGTACCTTAAAATATATTGGAGTTACATAAAAAATTACTTCATGATTTTTCACAAACATATTAGTTATTTCTGTAGGTAATTAAATCTCCATTAGAAACAGGTTTTAAATGTGTGCATGATGGAAGCCATTGCAGGTTTAAGAGTATTTTAAATACACATTTTAAATATGTATATAAACATTTTAAATGTATATATGTGTATGTACACACACACACACACACACACACATATTCATTCCAGTCTGCATCTGAGGACTTGAGAACAAGGACAGCTAAGTGAATAAGCTTCAGTTTCAGTTTGAATCTGAAGGCAGGAGAAGGCCAGTTTCTCAGCACAAAGACAGCCAAAGAGAGAGAATTTTCTCTTACTCCACTTTTGATCTATGCAGGCCTCTAATAGATTGGATGAGGCCTACCCCACAAAGGGAACAACAATCTGCTTTACTAAGTCTATCAACTTAAATGTTAATCTTAAACAGAAACACCCTCATAGAACCACACAGAATAATGTTTAAACAAGTATCTGGTGACCCTGTGGCCCAGTCAAGTTGATGCACAAAATTAGCCATTGCAGTAATTGTTAGCTCAGTTACCTGGAAATCAGAGTTAAAAGGTGCTTCAGGGTTTGTTGAATCAGTGTCTGAAGAATTCCTTCAAAGTCAACAGTTTTCCTTTAGTTGTTAGGCCTTTAGTATTGTTATCTGCATTGTAAGTGTTGTTCCTCTCCTTCTCTGGTTGATTATATAATATTAATGTCTCTCTATATATACATGCATATATACATATGTGTATATATAATATCCAACATACACTATTAATATATAGTCTAGTATATAATATCTGAATAATTAATTGGATGTATATCATACATAATCTGCAGAACCCAGACTAATTCCCTTTTTTATTTAAACAAAAGGTGAAGAGGAAAGGGCCACTCTTCCTACCTTTCTAATGTTTTATGCTGTTTGTGTAAGTTCTAAGCTTCCATTAGGCTAGTTACACAATGATCAAACTTAAAAATTTAAATCCGGTCATGTTGTGCTCCTGCCCTTAAACCTGCAATGGCTTCCATCACATATTAATAACAACAATAATACTAATGACAAGCAAGAGCTCTCCCTGGCCTCGAACCCTCTTGACTGGGCTGCCTCAGCACCCCTTACTCTAGTGTGCTGTGCCAGTAAGTCTGTCTCAGGGCTGCTGCATTTGTTGTTCCTCCTGCCTGGAGTGATTTTCCCTAAGAACTTCATGTAGCTACCAGCTTCACTATCAATCCTCAGAGGGCCTTTTTTAAACTCCTTATGTAAAGGAGTTTCCACCCCATTCATTTGATACTCTACCCAATGTTCTGTATTCCTTCATGGTACTTATCCCTGCCAAACTTTATATATTTCACTTTTTATATCTGTTGGTCTTATCAAAATATAAGTTCATAAGGGCAGGGACTTTTATTCATGACACTGTCTCTAGCACCTAGAACACTTCCTGGAGCATAATAGGTGATAACTATTTATTCAAGAACATAAAAAGAAGAAACTAAAAGTCTCAGGAGCTTTCTTCCTTAAGAACTATCCATGAATATTATTGCTTAGTTTTCATTTTAGTAATGGTGTACCCCTGCTGGTTGGGTGACTTACCCTGACCTCTCTCTACCTAGTTGCTTTCCATGATTGGAGTTGCATGAGTTAGAACATATTTTCCTAGCCTCCACAGCGCTATGCAACAGGGAAAGGCCAGTGAAAGATTGTGCAATCCTTTCTGTTTCCTTGTAAAAGGAACACACAAGACTGACTCTGCTCTGTCCTTATTCTGCTTAGAAGTGAGGTATGATCATCATGATGAAACAGTGATCTTATGACTGTAAGGTTGCAGGACTAAGAGAAATGCCAGACTTAACACTATTGAGTTGTTCAATCTATGCCAGTGATGAGAAAATGAACTCTGATTGTTGGTTGAGCTTTCTGTTCCTTACAGTATGACAAATCATAACAGGATACAAGTGGTGACAAAAGACAGTGTAGTCTTCAATCCAACAAATATTTTGGGGCAACCACTAAGAATAAGACATTGTGTTGTGGATATAAAGACCAAGTCACAGTTTCTCTCCCTGAGAAGTTTCTAACCTAAATAAAGAAGTAGATTAATGTAAGGTAGGATGAAATCACTGTTTGAATTTTCTTCTGTGAACTTCATGAAGGCACCTACCCAGTGCACACCTCAATGCCTGATATATATATATATATATATATATATATATATATATATATATATATATATAT
>NW_026000093.1:20376978-20381619 GCF_001458135.2 Marmota marmota marmota
ATATATATATATATATATATATATATATATATATATATATATATATATATATATATATATATAAAAAAATGTGAAATATATGTATGCTGAGTGAGTGAATATGAGATTAATTCCATTGTGGTTTGTTAGAGAAGACTAAAAGGAAAACTTGACTGAGAACTTAAAGGGCATATTGGAGAAATGTGGGAAAAAGATAGATAGTCATTTTAGGCAAAGACAAAGAAGTTTAAAGGCATAAAAGAAGTCATAACATACATAAAGGAATGCTGATTACTTATTTTCTTTCGGTAAAAAATGTCTACTACTTCTAAACTTCAAAATGGTGATTATTAAAAGTTTGTGCCTTCACAAATTTTAAAAAATAACTTCCTTAGGCATTCTTCAGAAATATTCACCAGTGAAAGACTGTTATTGTTGTTTTATGAACAAAATAAAGGTAAAGATAATGTTGGTGTTTACTCTGATGATGAACGCTTTGCAAACAAGAGCAACATAAATTTACAGATCCTTCTTTTCTGCAACCAAGTGCAAATTCTTTTTTTTAAAGATGCATCTTGCTACATTGCCTAGGCTCTCCTAGAATTCTTGGGCTTAAGCAAACTTCCTGGCTGGGACTGCATCAGGCCCAGTTATAATGGTAATTTTAAAAAATATGTGCAAAGTTCTTAAAGATTTTAGAGCTTAGTCTGTGATGTCAAAACATTACAAAAAAGCTCAAAGATGAGTTTTATGAATTTAAAGTCTCTCAGAATAAGAATAGTTTCAGAATAACACAACTATGAGATCTGTGAGGAGATGGGGATAGCTGGGTGTGGTTGATGCACACCTGTCATCCCGGCAACTCCTCAGGCAGGAGGACATAAGTTCAAGGCCAACTTGGCAACTTAGCAAGACCCTGTCTCAAAATTAAAAAAAAAAAAAAAAGAAAAAAAGAAAGAAAGAAAGAAAGAAAAGAAAGAGAGAGAAAGGGCTAGGAGTATAGGTCAGCAGTAGAGTGCAGCCAGGTTCAATCTCCATTACCAAAATAAAAAAGATAAGTGGATGAATCCTCTCCCTGAGTTCATCACATCCTCTGAGATGTGCAGTCACCATCTTTTGAAGTAATAGTGCCTCAAACTAGAGAGGTCAACCATTAAAGATTAAGGTAAGATTGGTTTAAGCCTCTATTTAGCCTTATTGAAAGTCCAATATTGTCTACAAAACTCCTGTTTCCTAAGGGACATATATTTCAAAGATAATCTCTCACTCAGCCTCTACTGAATACTTTTACTTTGCTTTAAATCTTGAGACTTTTCTTCCTGTCTTTACTGGTAGGTACCCACTTGGTAGAACTTTGGAAAGTAAAGCAAATCAGTTTAATACACACATACACACACACACACACACACACACACACACACTCCTAACTCCCAAACAGAAGACTTCACCAATGACAAAGTTGATGAGATGTTTACCCTGAGTCAAATGCAAACAACTTAAAACTATCAGACCTTTCTTTCCTCCACAGCCCTTTGGCCCCTCTTACATGAAACTGGTTGAAATTACCAAGTCAGTGCGTAGAGATAATCAACATTGAGAACTTAAGCAGAGCTGGTGCTGTAGTGCACACCTGTAATTCCAGTGGCTTTGGATACTGAGGCAGGAGGATCACAAGGCCAGCCTCAGCAACTTATCCAGGCCCTAAGCAACTTAGTGAGATCCTGTCTTAAAATCAAATATAAGAAGGACTGGGGATGTGGCTCAGTGGTTAAGCACAACTGGGTTCAACTCCTGGTACCAAAACAACAACAAACTTAAAATTAAGCAGGAGGGCTGGGGGTATAGCTCAGTGGTGAAGTGCTTGCAGAGTATGCACAAGGCCCTGGGTTGGATCCCTGTGACTGAATGAAAAAAGAAAAAAAAGTTTAGCAGGAGGAAAACCAAACAAGGGTAAGAGAAAAGCAAGGAAACTGGGTCTTTGGAATTAAGGGGCAGAAAAGTATTCCAATAAGGAGCTACACTGAATGCTGTGTTCAGCCACACTGGGTTGAGAGTTCAGATAAGATGAAGCTAGAAAAGTGAGCAATGAATGTGATGATTTGATAAGAACCATTGCAGTGAAGTGGTGAAAATGGAAGTTCAATCCAAATGCACTGAAGAGGTTACAATGTGAAAAAAATTGAGGCAGCACGCGTAGGAAGATGTTTTAGGAAGTTCTGCTAAGAGGAGCTGGAGGGAGATGTGGGATGAAGGGAAAGTTTTTTGAAAACTGTTATTTATATTTAGATGGGGATTATTGGATAATGAGAAATAGACAAAGCAAGAAAGAAAGAGAAAGGGTATTACAAAAGCTAAATTGTTGGGATAAAAAGAGAAGTTGGCCTTTGATAGAAACAGCTACACCTTAAATTAGCAGGAACAAAGACAAAGCATAAGGGAACAGAGCTAGTGGGGTGGAGACTTGGTGGTGGGAAGAAGAAGAAGTACCTGTTGCAGTTCTCTCCTAATTCTTCATGAATTCTGTTACAGCAGAAGCATCTCTATTCTGAATTATTATTCAAGAAAATCCTTTCGAATGTTTCTTTCTTTCCCTTTTCCTAATATACAAAGCCAGAAGCTAGTTAAAGTGATAGTTTTTAATCATTAATATATGTTTGCAGTAGGGAAGGGGGCTCAGCATGAATTGAACTCAGCTTTGATTTGTGCAGAGGTGAACTAGAAAATTTGAAGGGAGAATGGGGAAGGAAGGAGTAGGGCATTGGGTGGCCCACTAGAGTTAGGGCAGTGAGGAACTATAAAGGGCCTTGTAAATGTGATTAGACAGCTATCTGCTAGTTGGCAATTATTATTATTTTATCTTTTTTTTTTTTTCAGTGCTGGTGATTGAACCAAGGACATTGTGCATGCCACGCAAGCACCCTACCATTGTACTACATCCCCAGCCCTTGGCTGGCAATTATTGAATAGGGAGCCCATTTTCTCAGGAAGACTGAAAGATAGAGGCCCTAAACTTCCTGATGATTATATTTCAAAGGAACAGCTTTTGGGTCCTTGAGAAAGATACTTCTGAGTTGTAGGAGGCATACATATCTCAAAGGGACTTTTGAGTGATCACTCTTTTAATCACTCTTTTTAGTGATTAAAAATGTAAGCCCTTTTTAAGCAAATGTGAGAAAGAGTGATAAGGAACCTATGTCAATTGTAGACTGGAATGAACAGTAAATTCTTTGGGCAGCCTTGAGCAGGAACTTTCAGGGATTTAGGGTTATCTTAGGGAACTATTAGAAACTATGTCAGTGCTTGTTTAACTCTTTCAAAGTGGAAGAGGAAGAAGACAAAATTATCTGTGCTGAATCTAGTTTTTATAGGCCATGGTCAGGGCCTAATTAGGAAGGTTCAGAGGAAACTGGCTAGATTTTGATCAAATAGAGAATCTTTGTCTCTCTCCACCTACCAGTTTTACTTCTTTATTTAATATTTAACCAAAAGAAGAAAACTTATAGTCTGGTTTGTTTCTTTATTTCTCACCTTTTTTCCAGTTTACTTAATTTCTCTTCTCTGAATTCATAGTATCTATTGCAGTACTTCTCACATAGAAAATGGGTCATGTGGTACCTATTGGCAAATCTCATCATCTCATTTCATCATGTACCTGTTCATGTATTTTTTATCTTGGCTACAAGATCACAATATACTAAGAAATAATGACCCAATGTCTCTGATATCTGTTTATCAGTAATAGTTCTGTGTACTACTTGGATAAATAGAAGGGAATCAAAGCACATAGAACTCAGGTACTTTGAATTCTTCCAAAAAATATTAATGCGTGTCCATTGTTTATATTGCATTTTTTCCACTGTTGTTGAGAGGAATTAAATTCAAAATGCCCAGTCCCAGATTTTGTTCTTGGTTCTCCTGCCTTCCCCACCAGAGTCCTGCCACTTACCAGAGAGCTGAGATGCATTCACTCTGAGACTTTAAAATCTAAATCTGAAGAAACTGGTCCTTAGTATTAGATGTGTTTGAGTATACATATAATTTAAAAGCATGTTATTCAAGCATCCCTCAATGGTAAACAATCATAAGTATTTCAGGAAGTCATAACCACTGTGGAATAGCAGGCATACCCACTAGGATAGCCCTAATCAAAAAGTCAGATAATAACAAGTATTGGAGAAGATGTGGAGAAATTAGAACCCATCTACACTGCTAATGGTGGGAGTATTACATGGGGGCAGCCACTTCGGAAAACAGTCTGGCTATTTTTCAAAGTTTGGACATGGAGTTACATATGCCCCAGTAATTCCACTCCTGGATTTCAGTTTCACCCAACACAAACGAAAGCCCAAGTCCACAGAAAAACTGATGCATGAATGTTTACGCCAGCATTATTCTTAATTGCCAATTGATGGACCGATATGATATGTCTATCAATTGATGAATATATAAATAAATTAAATATAGTATATTCATACAATGAAACTCATTCCAGCATTAAAAATCAGGTACTGATTTGTGCCATAGCACCGATAAATCTTTACAGCATAGACCACATATTGTATGGCTGCATTATTTGAAATGTCCACACCAGGCAAATTCGGAGACAAAGCTGATTAGTGTTTGCTATGTCAGGGGCTTTGGGAGAGGTGGTTTTGGGGGGGG
>NW_026000093.1:20381959-20469203 GCF_001458135.2 Marmota marmota marmota
GTCCTGGGCGAAGCCGGCCGGGCACCGTGGGCCGGCTCACCCGGAAGGCGGCGCTGAGTCGGCGCGCGTCCCTCCGCGAGCCCGGGAGCCTGGCGTTCGCCGGGGAGCGCAGCTAAGCCGGCTGGGCTCACTTCCCCTCTTCCTCACACCACGAAACGTCCCTGTACGGGATCAGGTGCGAGCACTGGGCGTCGCGCAGCCTGGCGACCGTCCCCACCTGCACTGGGGTGACGCTGACCTCCCAAGGCACCGCTTCTGTTTCCCCGAACCAAAAAATGCAAGCCCAGCTCCCTGCCACAGTGAGCCGAAGGGAGGGCTGCCCGAAAGCCCTCAGTCTGAGAAAAGCCGGGTCCTCCCTGCCACCCCCTGCTCCGCAGATATCTCCCCAGCAGTGGGCTAGTTGTTCTGGGGCTCTCCGTTCCCAAGCGCAGGTCGAGTGCTTTTCACCCGCGTTCCCCTAAGGGTTTAGAGTATCACAACAGTGCGGTTTCTGAGTTTCTCATCCCATCCCCAGAATTCTCTTTTAAGAAAGTTCACTTAATTTTCATCTTAGAGTAATTTTGATTTGCATTTCTCTAATTACTAGAGATGTTGAACACTTTTTTCATATATTTGTTGATCGATTCTATTTCTTCTTCTGAGAAGTGTCTGTTAAAAGTGTTAGCGAGGATGTGGGGAAAAGGCACACTCATACATTGCTGGTGGGACTGCAAATTGGTGCAACTACTATGGAAAGCAGTATGGAAAATCCTGAGAAAACTTGAAATGGAACCACGATTTGACCCAGCTATTTCACTCCTTGGTCTATACCCTAAAGACGTAAAAAACAGCATGGTTAGAGTAACACAGCCACTTCAATGTTTATAGCAGCACAAGTCACAATTGCTAAACTGTGGAAGCAACCTAGATGCCCTTCAATAGATGAATGAATAAAGAACCTGTGGTATATATACACAATGGAATATTACTCAGCATTAAAAGAGAATAACATTATGGCGGGGCCCAATGTTTTCTCTGATAAGTGGATGCTAATTCATATGGGGGGCGTGGGGAGTGCATGGGATAAGTAGTGGAAATTTAGATGGGGCAAATGGGGGCAAAGGGTAGGAAATATCATGGGATGAGATGGACATCATTACCCTAGGTATATGTATGATTGCAGGAATGGTGTGACTCTACTTCATGCATAATCAGAGAAGTGAAAAATTGTGCTCCATTTGTATACAACAAATCTAAGAGCTTTCTACTGTCATGTATAACTTATTAGAACTAGTAAATAAATAAATAAATTTAAAAAATAAAAGAAAGTTCACTCAGGCTCTTCCTAATGCTTGCTGGTGACCAAAACAACTCTTCTGATTTCTCAGGTTTGTGGTCCTAGCCAAGTGCCAAAAGAAACTCTTGGTAAATCATTTTGCAAACACAGTTTTGGTTGTGAGAATTACAGTTATCTCCTAGTGCTGCCAGCCTGTCAAGTTGTCTCAGAGCAGATACCAAGAAAGCAGATTATACATGCAAGTATAAGTATAGCTGAATATGTACAATTTTTGTAGAATCTGCACCTGTACATCTGTAGGTGTTGACTCAATCCCTTCCATCCAAATATTCGTACTTCTCTAATCTGTAATGTTGGTCTCTCCAGATTACTTAGTGTGAAATTTCATTTCTGTCCTGTGAAGAAGATAAACAGAAAACATTGGATTTGGCTCTCAAAAGCTTTTTTTTTGGGGGGGGAGGGGGGTTGATGAGGTTTTAGTCACAGAAAATTTGTCTGTTAAATAACAATTGGGCCATAACTAAAATAACTCACACTCCCTATTTATAAGGCCTGTTTCTTATAGAAAGGTTAATACCAACAATATCAAGACTTGCTGGTGCTCTGTATTAAATAGATGAAAATCCAAATTAACATTGTCAGAACTTGGAAACACTTGAATTACTGTCACGTTTTATGTCCCGAGGGTCATATATAATAATTGTATGGCTTCTTTGATATATAGGAAAACTTGTTTTCTTTAGTTCTGCCTCTTATTTGATGGAAATAATTTGTTTACTTTGGTTAGTTTATACAGCTCTGCAGTTTTACAAAAATCTTCTGCACTTGCTGTTTCCATGTATAGGCAGTTTTGTTGATGTCCAATGATCAGAAAACATTACAGCTAGCAATCTTGGGAGTTAAGAGTTCTCACAACCAAAATATTTATCAATCAGGATACACCAGCCATCCCTGAGTGTCAGTAATTTGGAAACTTTGTGGAACATGTTTTATATTTATTTGGATTCTACTTACCTCCCAAATTTCTTAAATCTCTGCTTAATGGCTTTGCATCCTTGCACTGATGGATATACTCTAAAGTAGGGTGTTATTCATAGAATATTGATTTGAACTATAGGAACTGCTGATAATGAGGTATGGACTGGAATCAAGCAGTCTCTTTATAAGTCCTTGAATTCATCTGAAAAGCAAGAGAATTTTAAACATTTATGAAGTCCCAAATTTACCATTTCTGCAAAGTTTTTTTTTTTTTTTTTTTTTACTTATTCTTTTGCAACAGTAAACACATATTAGCAAGATTCATGTAGACCATCGGCTTGGGCGTATCTAAGATACTTGTTACTTTCTCTGGGAAATTTGAGGTTATCCATGAATGGCCTCATCTCTTCTTTATGAGCTCATTGGCTTATCTCATGCTAATTTAGGGATTTTAGATTTCTACAGCTAATAAATTATGACCCCAAACAAAAAAAGAAATTTAAAGTTAGTATTTTTTTTCTTACGTTGATGCTGCCAAATTTAGAGGAGGTGATAGTTTTTATAAAAGCA
Source organism: Marmota marmota marmota (assembly GCF_001458135.2). NCBI lineage: Eukaryota > Metazoa > Chordata > Mammalia > Rodentia > Sciuridae > Marmota > Marmota marmota. Next base: position 20,384,784 of record NW_026000093.1, read on the forward strand.
GAAGCAGAGAGATTGTTTGGGAGATTCTTTCATTGGTGGTAACAGAAGGAATGAAGAACATTGGAATGATTCTGGATGTTTATAGGAAGTAGAATGGACAGGTTCAATGTGGTATATTGCATCTAAAAGGTGACAGAGGAAGAATCCCAGTTAGGAAATTCAGATAAAATACAAGATACACAGTTAAGTCATATTTCAGGTAAGTAATTTTTTTTTTTTTAGTATAAGTATATCCCATGCAAGATTTGGGATATACGTATAGTAAAATATTTTACTATAAATTTTTTGTGTAAGTATGTTGTTTATTTGAAATTCAAATTTAACTGGGCATTATGTATTTTTATTTGCTAAACATGGTAATCCCACCCTTAGACTTCTCAAGAGAATAACTACACAATTGGCCATTTGTTAGTGATGTTTGTAAAGAAATGCTTTGATAATTTTCTGAATTAGGAAACAGACACTTGGCCATTCTGGTTAAGATTTAGATGGCAGGAGCCATATTAATTTACTAGTTGTTAAAAATGTCCTGTACAAGTGTTGATGAAGATAAATGAAAAAAAATTAAATGACAATTCACATGATTTCCTTGGAATTGTTAGGAATGGCAGATGTGGTCAGTGGGTTAGCAGATGAGGATATTTTGAAACCGCTACTATTTAAATATTTCTATTTTAAGGTTTAGTATTAGATTAATTATTATTATTTTTTTTTGTCTTCGTGTCTAGCTGTGGTGGAGGGACTACACTGATTTTATATTAAGTTATGCAGAATTTTATGTAACTGAAGCATAGTCTTCTGAGACACAGTCATAGTTTTATCTCCATAATGTTACAGAATAAATTAGTTGTGGTTTGTATACAGTCATTTTAGGAGAAAACATTAGTGATCTTAATTCTCTGTTGGATACCTACATAATTACATTCATAGTTTTACAGGCATTTCTAAGACTTTGCTTTAGACATTGCATGGGTATATAATTATCTTGGTTATGCTGATATTAAGTTCTTTTACTCAACATGTTTGTTTAATCAATTGGGCCTGTATTCATTATATTACAAATACATTGAGCCAGGTGTAGCCACACAGGCCTATAATTCCAGCTGCTGGGGGCAGGGCTGAGGTAGAAGGATCATCAAATTCTAGTTCAGCCTTGGCAATTTGGCTAGACCCTGACTCCAAACAAAAGAACTAAAGAAAAGTTTGGGAATGCAGCTCAGAGTTAGAGTATTTGCCTAGTATGTTTGAGGCCCTGGATTCAATCCCCATACTGCAATATAAATAAAAAACACTTGTAAAGACAACATGATTTATTATACTCCTGTTTAATCTTTCATTTCTGGTGGGTCACCCCAGTCCTTTAATATTTCTTCATGGGATATGACAGGTATTGAAAAGGAAAATTGCAGAATCAACAATTAGTTAGGAAGGCTGATCAGTTGTAAGAAATCTGCCTAACATAAAGAAATAGGGTTCATTTTTTTTCTCCCATTAAAAAAAAAAACAGGAGAGACATAAATATTACAAATATTGTAACTGAGAATTTCCATTAATCTTACCCCAAATGAATATACCCTTATTTTTTATTCTCCCACATTAACTTCTTCCAAAATGGCTATTATTGAGAAGGCACAAGAATTGACCCATAAATAGATTTTGAGTGTGTTTGCTGTATGATTTGCATTTAAAAATGTCTTTAAAAATGTATAAATGGCCATGTAAGGATTCAGTGCTTGGTTTCTTCTAAATACCATTGTGATTTCATCTTTTACCTGTCAGATATTTAGAAACGCATCATAAAATTTCCAACTCATAGATTTCAAAAATTTCTTGGTTATTACTTATGCATGATTGATTGATTGATTATGGCAAAGGAGATAGAACCCAGGAATTCCAGCATGCTAGGCAAACTCGTTACCACTGAGCTACACCCCCTAGCCTTTGTGTTTTTTTAACTTGTATCTCATGAATAGCTTAGAAATGTTATTTTCTTGGTGAAGTAAATCTTTTATGAATATACAATGACCTCTTTGCATCAATTAATGATTTTTTTTATTTTGTCTTATATTAATATATCTATGTCAGGTTTCTTGCAGGTTATTTGTATTAGATAGAATTTTCCATTCTTTTAACATTTCTGTGCCCTTAATTAGGCATTTTTTTAAATAAATGGCTTACACTTTAACTCTTTTTTGAAGCTTTTAAAAATTTTAATATACTTTATATTGCAAAACTTTTCAGATAAAGATAATTTAAAGGCCTATAGCAAATACACCAGAATATTATAATAGTCAATGTATGAAGAACTCTTCTAAGAAGAGTTAAAAAGATGAACACATCAACAGAAAAATGGCAGAGAACAACAAACAGAAAATGGAAAGAAACTATCACTTATTTCCAGTAAAAATATAAAAACTTATTTTCCAACCTCACTACTAATCAGAGAGAGGCAATTTACTATCATAAAATAGGATTTGTTATCGAACAAATCTGAAAAGATTGTTCAAAGTGAGAGTGTGTAATGTCAATAATGCTTTGACAAAAAAGACACTCATTTACTGCTGATGGCGGTGTGAATTGAAAAAGAAATTACAGAATGCAGTTTGGCATTTTTATGCTTTTCTGTATTGCTTGAATACAGTGATCCTTTTATTATTTTATTATAAAAATACTTTATTTAAAAATACATTTTGACAATGATTTTTTTCTAATTTTGATAATTTTTATCTTAAATTAGTCCAGTTGTATGTATTATTATTATTACAATATTATTATTGTAATAATAATTTTAATTTTACTCTTGTATCTTTTTTCCCCTTTTTCTTCTTTGAATTAAAGAAGAAAATAAAGAAGTAAAGTACCCTTGCTCTCTTTCATTTTTCCCTGAAGAGTATGGAAGGTATAAATTTTATTTCTAGTTTTCTAGGGCTTTCCTCCTGACAGTATAAGGCTCTCAGAACATGTATTTCTGTTTTTCTAGGGCTTACCTGATATTTTACCCTCCTAACAGTATAAGGATCTTGGGTACCTAATTTCTGTTTTCCTGTTCCAAATTTTAAACTGATGTTTGGTATTTTTTATTTTTACTTAAAGTCTATACATTAAGCTTTCTGATTGTCCAGCTAATGCTTCTATAGTTTTGCATACTTATTTACCCTTCTCTTTGTTCAGCATTCCTACTTATATGTCATATCTTTCTTATGAAATTATTTTTTCTTTCCTAAAGAGTATCTTTCAGAAGTTCCTGAAATCAGAGTCCTATGATATAAACTGCTTCTGTTTTTGTCTGTCTGAACATATTCTTATTTTGTCCTTCTTTATATCAGTTTTGTTAGATTTATCATTTTCTCAGCATTTTGAAGACAGTGTAAAGGCAAATGACCAGAGAATATTGCCCCAGACTTGCTGGGAGCATTGTTTTGAAGAAAGGAATCAGGGAAAAAGAAAAAAAATTCAGCAGCAGCTTGTTTTGTGTCCTCCTGGGACAGCACACAGTTACCTGGCTGGGCCAACCTCAGGCTCTCAGAGACTCCAGGAGAGGCCAAGGACTAGGAAGCAGTAGGGCTATGCTGTGGGGAAGCCTTGGTTCAACTGTCCAGCTCTGCGTTTGTGACTATGGGCTGTCCTTGCCCAACAGCTTGTTGGGGGGCCAAGTCGGTATGATGTCACAGGGTAGGAACAGGATTTGTGGCATCAGTGTTCATGGTTTGGTGGGGAAGAACTGGTACTTTTCCTGGGATGATTAGGGCCCTAGGGTCCAAGCCTGTGACTGCCTTAAACCCACAGCCACAGCAGGATCAGGATTCAGTGGAGCTTTTCAAGAGGTCACCTTTGCTTCTGGGACAGCAGCTTGCAACAAACCAGTACTACTCAAGTCTGCTCTTTCAAGTAATCTGTCTTTTCTCTAGCTACTGCTAAGATCTCATCTTTGTAGTGTTTTGCTGTTTGTCTAGATACAGATTTCTTCATTTATAACTGCTTGGGGTTCCTAAAGCTGAAATAGTTTTGGAAAATTGGGGGCTAGGCCTCTAGGAGTATTGCTTTTTCTTTATTCTTTTATGGTTCAATATACCTCTTTAATATTTGTCATCATTATTTTTCTTTTGTGCATTATGGATTATTTAAACCCATTCTACATTTGACTAATTTTCTCTGAAACTGCCTAATTTGGTGTTTAACCCATTATTTAAAATTTTAATTTCAGTTACTTTTAAATTTCTAATTCTTTTTGTTTCATTTTAATAACTGCCTGGTCATTTTATCTTTTTAAACATAACTATAGAATAACCAGCTTCAGATTATGGACTATTTTGTGGCCTTTACAGGTTTAATTAAGTAATTTGTTGCTTCCTTGACTCTTAATCAGTAATATGTTTTATAATTTTTCATCGTGGCTTCTTGTTCCTTGGAAATATTTCCTCAAGAAGTCTCCCAGGCCTAAGTGTAAAGTGTATTTTTTCCAGAAAGTTTGCATGTGTTTTTGTCTGGGAAGGGAGAGGGAGCCCATTCATTTCTCTTGGGTTTTATTTTACTGTGCCCTTTGGATTGGCCTCTAATAAATTCAGGCTGTTTCTTGAAGGATTAGGCAAAGCCCCAAGCGAAAAAAAGACTTTCCCAATGCGAGCTGACTTTACAGGATATCTACTTGAGTTTATTTTGTACTTCCAGGACTCTCCCTTACTTGTTCATCCGCTCAGCCAAGGATTCAAAAAGATTTTTATAATAATTTTTCTAGCAATTTCAGAACATCTATAGTGAGATTGTTCTTTAGACATTTGAACTGCTATCTTGCCTGAAATAAAATTCCTACTTACTTTGTTAAGCTCAGGTTTATTTAGCAAATCCATAGTTTCACTGGTTAAGTAGAGAATCTAGTCTGTATCTCCCCTCAATTTTATGTTGCAGAACATAAGGCCTACATAAGTGATTTGACCAAGGTCAAACAGCTGAGCTAAGGCCAGCACTAATATTCTCTCATCTAAGGTCAGCCCCTTTTCCAGTGTAACATACTGCTCTGTTTTAAATATGCGGCCTGTGGACTACTGGCCTGTGCTTATTTTCATGGTTTCCCAGTTTAGAATGATTCTGGAATGGTTGAAATCTGGTTTACGTGGGTATTGGAATCTTTGTCTCCTGGCAAGCAGCAGGAACATACCTAGAACTTGTTAGACTTATGAAATCTCAGCCACCACTCCGCCAGATCTACATTAGTATCTGCATTTAACAAGATTGCCCAGAGGACTACAAGTATGAGAAGCACTGTTCTACATAACAGCAAGTGTGCATTCACCCTGGTTTTGTTTTGTTTTGGTTTACTTGTTTGTCCTTCAACCATAGTTCCTTCTTTATTTTCATGGTGTAGATAAGGCTTGTGAAACATCCTGTCTTGGGTTATGACCCTTGCGAAAATTGAAAGACTTTGAGAGCATAGGTAAATGTTTTTTAGCTTTCTCTCAAGATTGTTGAATATTGGGATTAGAAAGAAACAACTGGCGTTTTGGTGGTGTCAATGAAAGTCATTTTGATATAGAACTGTCTTGGCATCCACACAAGTCAGGAGAATATCATTTTCCTAGAGTCTGACTGGATGATAGGGCTTAAACTTACTACTGAAGGAGGTCTAAAAAGGATAGGTGAAACAGTGAATTTGGATGTTGGAGGATAGTACCTCTGAGATGAAGTGCTCCTCTAGGGAAGGAGTGGCTAGTAATTTCCATGAAAAAAAGTACTTAATCACTCAGAGGTTCCTATACAAATATGTAGAATACGACTAATAAAATGAGCCAAGGTTTTATTATAAAGGAGGATTAGTATGTGTGTTAGATGTTGCTGAAACTTGGTAGGACCAGACTCAAGTACTAAAAAACTATGTATTTACATAAAAGGAAAGACCTTTTAGCAGGAGAGACAGTGATCTCTGAGTGAAAGGAAGATATGATACATCTTTACAGGAATTCATGAGCAGAAGGAAAAAGCCCAGAGAACACATTGGAAAGAGGAACAAAGGTAACATAATTGTATTCATTTGTTATAGGTCAAGTTAGCGGGTGGAAAGAAATGGCAGATGGGTACCTGTGTAGATCAGAAAACAGGAAGTGGCCATCCTGATACCTGCTGAAGGCTTAGATCTAAATACAGTTCTTTAACTTCCTTGTTGAAGTTTTAATTAATCCTAATGCAAACAGCTTGGGAACTTTACTTAATTCTGAACATTAAAAAATTAATTAACCAGATAGCAATGAAGAAGCTGCTAGAAAAAAACAGTCATGTCATGTTACTTATTACTGAAACTATAGATTTAAATCTAGAAAACAAATATTGAAAGTTTCAAGAAATAAAATGATAGGTCTTAGTTGACAGTTCTGGAATTTTCAAAATTATAATTTTGAACTTCCTATTGAAATGATCTTTCCTGCAGAATTATAGATCAGGCAAGAAGACAGAGTGATTATACAGTTAGTGTTCCTCCAACCGTACAATATTTTCTAAATATGAATCAAGAAGGTTAAATACTAATGCTTTCAAAAGGTTAAGTCCCACATGAGTAGAGGCTTTAAAAAATTCTATAGATTAAAAAAACAAAAGCAAAGCAAATGTTCTTAAAGTTGTATTTGAAATGAGGAAGTACTGGCTTTGGCCTAGGCCCAGTCTGGTCGTCTAACATTGATTTATGACAGAGAAAGGGGTTCTTATTCTGTACTTTGTGCCTGACACTGATCATCTGACTAAAGACACAGGATCAACTTTCTGAAGATGCAGAGGATACCCATGTGCTCATGGCTCCTGGGGTAACATCCTAGGAGAGTTTGAGAGTAGAAGCAGAACTGTTTCAGTGATCTAGGAACTTTGAATGCAAAGAACATGCACATAAATAGGTTTAGTGCTAATTGGAGATAAGACAGATGGTTTAGAAACCACTAGAAGAGGAAGTTGTCACCAATCTCCAGCATGAATTCACTACAAAGTCAAGTCATGTTATCTATTCTCTCTTAATAGAGTTCTGACTTATAGGCCCAGAAAATGCAGTAGATTTAGATCATCTGAATTTTGGCAAAAGATAAGGTTTGTTTTTGTGATATCTTAGTAGCAGAATTAAAGTGGAAATCAAGATTGGTATAATTAGTTGAAATAATATTCCCTGAATGATATCTTAGGGTTCAGAAAATGATACACCAGGGCTGGGATTGTGGCTTAGTGACAGAGCGCTCACCATGCACATGTGAGGCACTAGGTTCGATCTTCAGCACTACATAATAATAAATAAATAAAAATAAAGGTATTGTGTCTATCTACAATTAAAAAAAAATATTTAACAACAACAAAAAAAAGAAAATGATACACTAACGTATGGCACTTTGGCATGTTGAATACTTTAAACTAGAGCTTGGAAAGCCTTACCAGTGGCCTCAGAAGCAAAGTCTAGTCTCTAGCCTTCTCTCCTCTGGCCTCTTTCTCCCTTCAAATGAGTCATAGAAACCAGAATTCCTCTTCCTCAAAGTGGGTCATAGAAACTAGAACACTTCACCCCCAAAGGAAGTCATAAAACCAAGGAAGGTCAATCACCTTTCTTGCTTCTTTTCTGAGGACCTTTATTTCAGAGGGGTCCTTCCCACACCCTAGAGGAAGGAATACTGCCCAGAGGGGCCGCTAAGAATCTGGCCAGACAGCCTTGCTGAGTTACCCCTTAGTCCGTGACCCTTTTGTACAGTCATTGTCTTCACAGATGTCCATTGTTCATCAAACCTAAGCACAATAATAGGCAGTTTCCCCATGTCTTAGAGTTTTTATTACTGAAAGTTTCTATATCATGTTAAACTGGTTAACTACATTGGTCTTGCTTTTCTCTTATTAACTTGTCTATTGTTACCCAAGTGTCAGCTCACCCACTTATGGTGGGTGAGGAGAGGTGTCACAGCTCCTGCCCCTGCAGTGCTCTTCAGATATTGCTGTCAAGTAGATTATTGGGGGCATCTCCTGTGGGGAGAGTGCAGGTCACAGGACTGCAATCTTGCCCTGTCGAACAGTTTTCTTAATTTTTTATTTATTTCAGAAACTATTTAAAAATTCCAGTTTGGTTAAACCAACTCCCTTGTTAAGCTCACTATTGTCAGTTAAATGCAAGGATATGTGGTATTCAGAGTATAGATGGCAAACACATGACACCCCTAGGCTCTCCAGGCCCATGTGGACGTCACAGTACTTTCTCCCATTGAGCTCACATCACAACTTCTCACGGTGAAGCTTCTCTTACATCTATAATTTGGAGACAGGATTGACTTATAAAACTGTCAGTACTGTTCATCAACAGAATGTCAAATAATTCTCAAGTGGCTGTGGATGCAGGGCTATCCCTAAGGGCTGGAGTGGAACTATTTTATGTTCTTGGCTAAGTGTTAAACATATAAGTATGCTTTAAAATTCAGGTGGCATTCAGCAGCACATGACCTGTAATCCCAGTGACTATAGAGACTGAGGGAGGAAGATCACAGGTTTGAGGCCAGCCTCAGCAACTTAGTGAAACCTGTCTCAAAATAAAACATAAAAAGGGCTGGGGCTAGGGCTGGGTTTGTAGCTCAGTGGTGGAGCGCTTGCCTCACATGTGTGAGGCGCTGGGTTTGATCCTCAGCACCACATAAAGATAAATAAATAAAATAAAGATATTGTGTTCATATACAACTAAAAAATATTTAAAAAAAAAAAAAAAAAAAAGGACTGGGGCTAGTCCGGTATGGTGGCACACGCCTGTAATCCCGCGGCTCTGGAGGCTGAGACAGGAGTATCGTGAGTTCAAAGCCAGCCTCAGCAATTTCACGAGGCCCTAAGCAACTCAGTGAGACCCTGGCTTTAAATAAAATGCAAAATAGGGTTGGGGATGTGGCTCAGTGGTCAAGTGCCCTTGAGTTCATTCCCTGGTACTAAAAAGGAAAAAAAAAAACAGAATAAAGATTATATAAAACCATTATAAAGTGGGGAGAGGCTGGGGCTGTAGCTCAATAGTAGAGCATTCCTGGATTCAACTCACTGTATAAATAAACAACAACAAAAATTCAGGTGACACAAGGATACGACAACATTTTTTTAATAAAGTTGACTTGCTCAATGAGGAAATGTATCTAAAGAGAATGACCCCACACCCTATAAAAGGGGTTAAACTAGGAATATGCAGTGTCATGGTCTCCTAAAGAAATAACTTACAGTCTGATAATAATACTAATGATTTAGATCATACAACTACAAAACAGTGGGGTTTTCTATTTTTTATTTTTATTTTATTTACTTGTAGTTGGACACAATACCTTTATTTATTTATTTATTTGGATTGAAACCAGCACCTCAACCGTGCCAGGCAAGCGCTCTACTGCTGAGCCACAATCCCAGCCCCATTTTAATTTTGTTTAAAGCATGGAAATTTTTTTAACAAAATTAGAATAGAGCTTGAAAATCACTGTAAAACCCATGAAACTTAATTGTAATAGTTTTTTAAGTAGAAAAAATTTAAAGAAGATCTAACTATATACTCTAGTAAATAGGGGAAAAGTTCCTTATTAAGTTTGAACAATATGATTTAATTATATACCTGCTCCAGGTGTTTTTCATTTAATGCAAAATATGCACATAGATAAATTGAGGCGGCTATATTAATGTATTTGCTAAAATGATGACTTCAGTTCTGAAATAAAATTTAATATAAACTTTTTTGTGTGTGGTACCAGGGATTGAACTCAGGGGTGCTTTACCACTGAGCTACCCCAGCCTTTTTAATTTTTTTTTTTTTTTTTTTTTTTTTTGAGACAGGGTTTTACAAAGTTGCTGAGGCTGTCCTGGACCTGTGATCCTCCTGCCTCAGCCTCCTGAGTTGTTGGAATTATAGGCATTCACCACCATACCTGGCTGATATGAACATGTTTAGTAGTTATGTGGAAGCACTGGTTGTCTCTGAAGGTGGTTTGTGCTTCATAGTTATAAAATGATGTCATTGTCTTATTTATTTATTTTTCCCTCTCTATAAGAGGAGGAACTAGGGAGATCAGGAGAGAGAATAAAGAAGTGCACAGCTCCAGCCTAAGCAGAGGGTTTCCAGACATTGAAACATAAGGTAGAAACAAGGGACAAAGTAATTAATATCTCCCTGGTCTAAAACCTTCCTGGAAATCATCAGATACATCAAAGGGCTGTTTCTAACTGTTGTGGGTTGATGGCTCAGAAAACACTTTCAGTCCGAATTTTGTCCAAACTAGAGAGGTTTGTTGTTGTTGTTGTTGTTTAGCCAGCTGGGACTGCTCCCTGCAGAACCCAAATTATCTCTGCTAGAAACAGCACCGGGTCCGAATTCTATGGGGTTTATAAGGGGAAGAAAAAAACACATCCTCCAAATTGTAGGTGCAGGCCAGCAAGCAAGATACAAGGGCTGAGAAAGCAGTTAGCAGAGCGAAAGCAGACAATCACAGCCTGGGTTCAAGCACATTTGTGGGCACATGAAGTTCAGAAGAACAATTTTTAATATCTTAGAAATAGCTTAACATTATTTATTCTATATCACTTATCATATAATCCTATTATCCTACTTATTAATATCTCATAATCTATAATCTGTGATCTATATTGATTAGGCTCAGACCATAACATAGCCATCCTAAATCTTGTGATTATGTTGAAATTCAGATTAAGTATTGAGCATTTCATATTGTGCTCTGGTAGTTTAGCCTCCTCCTCTCTCCCTCCACCCTCCCTCTCTGACACACACACACCTATGACATATTTATATGCCTAAGACATATATACATACTTACTGGGAATCAAACCAAATTTATGACTGATTTTTGTTCATGGATTTAAATGGATGACAGGTCAATAAAAGTTACCTAGTAGGATAATAAAACTGGTTTCTACTGTCATTAATTTTATGAGTCACTCTTATTTTGGTTTAGAATTTATTTTTGTTGGAGGTTGGGGGCGGTACCAGGGATTGAACTCAGGGGCACTAGGCTGCTGAGCCACATCCCCAGCCCTGTTTTGTATTTTATTTAGAGACAGGGTCTGAATTGCTTAGCACCTCACTTTTTTAGAGGCTGGCTTTGAACTCTGGATCCTCCTGTCTCAGCCGCCCCAGGTGCAGGAATTACAAGTGTGCACTACCACACCTGGTCGTTCAGATTATTTTTTTAAAATGAGCAGTATTTTCTTGGGTCATGAATATAATTTCCTGCTTGTAAGGATATTTAATTATGGTCTCTGGACCTTGTCTTCTCTGCGTTGTCTCTAGTCCCTCAAGCAGCGTTCTTCCTGCTTGCTTTGATCTTGTTCTTTCACATTAGGGGCTGGTGATCCTGGGATCGCCGTTTGTGTTTAGGTGCTGTCTTGGAACTTGATACCTGCCATTTCTGGACTTTTGGGAAGTCCCGGGACCTGCTTGGTTTTCTCCTGAGTGGTGCTTTTTCTGAGGTATCTGATATTCTTTCTGGAGCTGCTTATTCCTTCCTTCTGCTTTCTATCTCCCACAGATTTGCCCACAACTCTGTCTTGCTTTGATGTCTTTCCAATTTGTGTTAATATTTGGATTTTGCCATTTTAAAATATTTTCATTCAAATTTTGGTCTGATTTCAGAAAGAATCATTTATGCCTAATCTGCTGCATTTAATCTGAATATCTTTAGCCAACATACCACAACTCCAAGATGTATCTCAAGTCCCTTCTTAAGACCACTTTTGCTCATAACTCTAAATGCTATTATGTTTCCTGGTCCTTATCACAAAACAAATGATGCTTATTTTTACTTCTTTGCCTTAGGTTTTTTCCTGTGGCCATGCAACTCAATTTTTTTTAATCTTCCTATCTTATTTTTAGAAGTTTAAAGCACTTAAAATTTAAAGAATTATAATTCAACCTCATTCCATTCAGTTTACTTACATATTAAATACCATTGTGTACAAAGCATTAGGTTGGTTATGACAGGTGCTATCAGGACCTGTGTCCTAGAGGCACGTGGTACTATCGGAGTAATAAGATGAACTCAAATCACTATGAGATGTGATGTTGGTGTTATGGGCCAGTTGTGTGGACAGTGATCAAACAGACTCCATTTTACCCTGAGACTCCACATCATGTAAGAAATGTTTCTCCCTCTGTACCTATTAACAGTTGCTTAGCATAGCATGTTTGGCAACACAAAATGGCAATTCTTTTTTTTTTTTTTACTTTTTTTTTTAAATGACAGCGGAATGCATTACAATTCTTGTTACGAATATAGAGCACAATTTTTCATATCTCTGGTTGTATATAACGTATGTTCACACTGATTTGTGTCTTCATACATGTACTTGGGATAATGATGTCCATCACATTCCACCATCCTTGCTATCCCCCTGCTCTCTCCCTTCTCCTCCTACCCCTCTCCTCTATCTAGAGTTCATCTATTCCTCCCATGCTCCCCCTCCCTACTCCACTATGAATCAGTCACCTTATATTAGAGAAAACATTCAGCATTTGTTTTTTGGGGATTGGCTTAACTTTACTTAGCATTATCTTCTCCAACACCATCCATTTACCTGTAAATGCCATGATTTTATTCTCTTTTATTGCTGAGTAATATTCCATTGTGTATATATGCCACGTTTTTTTATCCATTCATCTACTGAAGGGCATCTAGGTTGGTTCTACAGTTTAACTATTGTGAATTGTGCTGCTGTAAACATTAATGTGGCTGTGTCCCTGTAGTATTCTGTTTTTAAGTCCTTTGTGTATAGACTGAGGAGAGGGATAGCTGGGTTAAATGGTGGTTCCATTCCCAGTTTTCTAAGGAATCTCCATACTGCTTTCCATATTGGCTGCACCAATTTGCAGTCCCACCAGCAATGTATGAGTGGGCCTTTTTCCCCACATCTTGCCATCACTTATTGTTGTTTGTCTTCATAATAGCTGCCATTCTGACTGGAGTGAGATGACATCTTAGAGTAGTTTTGATTTGCACAAAATGGCAATTTTTATACAGTGTAAAATTGTTCTCTTTTGGGTTTCCATTTTTTTTGGGCAATGTACTCTAACATCATAAAATGTCAATGTTTGTCTAGATGTTAGTAATCATTCTTTAACTTTTACTCAGCTGGGGTCATTTTGCCCCACTTCCCTGTCTGCTTATGATTTTATATCTCATTATATTTGTTTATGGTTTTGAATCATAGCAATAGCCATTTATGATTAATGTAGTGACATGCTTTATTTATGATATAAAAAGTATGTTCTAATCCCTAGAGGGGCTTGAAGAGTGTAGACTTGCAGCCTGCTCCTTGGCCCCTCAGCTGGTTAATCTGGACCCCCTAGGTGGTGAATAAAGAAGGTTCCGTCTCCTGCTTTAAGATTGACTCCGTGATTTATTGCGATCTCGCTGTAACATTGGTAGGGAAGAAGTGGGGAAACCTGGCATGTTCCTTCAGTAGAAACTAAAAATTCCATAGGTGGGAGAGAAAGAAGCTTCTTCAGGCCAGAAAAGTTTAATTTCATGAAAACTTGAGATTTCTATATTTTATTTTTGACAGAGTGGTCATTTGACCCACGAGTCAGGCTGGTCTGTGTGTTTCTCCCTGCCATTGGGTAGCTAGGGAAGAGTGCTTGGCATGCAAGAAATGCTCCATAAGTGCTTTTAAATTAAGGAATGAGAAGAAGCACTTGGAGGAAGATATGTTACATTTACTGCCTGCTCATACTTTCTAAAAATTAAATATAAAAGAATTCTCTTTCCTCTCCCAAATTTAGGTTTTCCTTGTTGCTGCTTAACTTGGAGGAATACTACTTTGAACAGCACACAGCTAATCATGTTCAGTGCAATGGTAGCCAGGAAGAAAGGTAGGAGAGCTCTTGGAGGTTTGTACACTAACATACCTTTCCCATGCCTGTTTTTTAAAAGTAAATGTAGGATCACATAGGATTTTTCTCTCTTCTTGTTAGGTAGAAATTAACAAGGAAAGTAGATTTATAAGTTGCTGTCATAACTTTAAATGTTTTTCAAAGCCAAAAGGTGAATCCTTCTAATTCCTCCGAAGATGATAGACAGGACTCTGAATCCACCCATTATTTTTTTCCTTAGAGTTAATGCAGTGCTCTTGATCATTGTGGTTATGGTGCTATAAAGCAATGTTCATGAACAGTGAAACTGATATAAAATCAGCTCTTTCAAAATGAATAGGTAATTATGTAGTTTGAATTAGAAGCAAAATATGATTTCTTCATATATTAGTAACTACTGGTTATGACTTTTAAAAGACTCTGCTTATTTGATCTTACCTTTTGAAAGCTTTCTATAAAAGTGTATAATGAAGTTTTTTGTTTATTTTCCTTGTACAAGTTATACTTCAGTATCACTAAGTTGCCACTAAGTTCTTTGCTGACAAATTCTAGCTAGTAAATACAGGAGGAATGATAACATTTCAATCCGTATGAAATATGGATCACACTAGGGGGTCAGCAAACTATAGCCTATTGGCCAAATCTGACCCACTCCTTTGAGTAAAGTTTTACTGGGACACAGGCCTACCCATTTGTTTGTATTTGAACAGTTGGGGTGGAGGGGGCAGAGAGTTGTGATGGAGACTTTCTGGCCTCCAAAGCTAGAGATACTTACTATCTGGCTCTTCACAGAAGTTTGCCAACCTCTGATTTAGACATTAATCTTCAATAGCTGCTGAAACCATTAGGTAAGACGTTTTGGAGAAGTCTTATAATGAATATTATTACTTGAGGCCCCCAGTGCCTACTAAAGCAAAGGCAATACCTGTGCCCCTCCTCTGAAGTCTTGTCATCAGAAGATCAAATCAGAGTCTGATCAAGTCTTTTAATCTTACCAATAATTTAAAGGGAGTATGTGAGTATAGGAAAATGACAGAGATGTATTCAGCAAAATTCGTAGTGTGAGAAAATTAGCTTAGATTAAGAGATGGTAGTGGACATATCAACTAAATGTAATATGGACTTATTTGGATTTTTATTTGAGCAAACTGACTGTGAAGGCATTTATATAATTGAAAAAAAACTGTTTTCTATTCTAAAATAAAAAAATATGAACACTGACTATATACTTGATGAAATGAAGAAATTGTTACTAGTGCTTGGGAATGGGACCCTGGGCTTTGCACACCTGCTTAGCATGTACTCCACCATGAGCTGTGCTCTCAGTCCTAATTTTTAGGTGTGATAATGAAAGGCCATTTATTAAGAGTGTTTCTCATGTGATTCCTACTAAAGTATTTGTGGATGAAGTGAATGATATCTAGAATTTTCTCAATAGTCCGTGTGTTTAGTCAGCTTTCTACTCATTTAACAAACACTTGAGATATCGGCTTATAAAGAGATAAGATTGTTCACAGTTTTGAAGGTTTCAGTCCATGACCATCTTGCCCTGTTGTTTTCAAGCCTGTGATGGCACATGAGGGCAGGAACATGCAAACCTGTTCATCTCATGACCAAGAAGCCAAAGTAAGAAAGGGAAAGGAGCTGGGGTGCCATTATCCCCTTCAAGGATGTGTCCCAGTGACTTGAAAACCTCCCACTAAGCCTTACCTCTAAGCTTCCACCACCTCCCAGTAGTGTCTATCTGGGGGACCAAGCTTTTAGCACATGGTCTTCTGAGGAATAATTATCCAAACATGGTACTCCAGTCTATTCATATATGTTTAGACATTTCAAAAGTTTTTTTTTTTTAAGTTACTATTGGGCAAGTTTGGGCATAAAAAGTAAATGCATGTAACAGTGTGAAAAAATGATATAAAGTTTACAAGCCCCTTGAAGAAGAGGATTGTAAAGAACCATGACCATCCCTGTGATGGGTCTTCTCATCCATTCAATGCATATGTATTAAGCACTGAAGAGAGAATGCTAAATAAATACTTCCTTCCTACAGAAGAACAGGAGTGTTACTCTGGTGGTGCTGATGGGAGGTATGGGGAAGAGGAATTGTCAGACTGGAAGCCTTGTTTCTCTATGTGATTGTTTTCTTTGCTTAAGAGGTCCTTATATAGAAATTTGGATATATAGTTTATTCCCCAGTGTGGGAGGCCACCCTGCCCAAGAGCTAAGCCTCCCGTCTCAGCCTTGAGTAAAGGGGGTGTTGGTCTGGCATCGCACACCTCCCACTATGCGAGGCAAGTGTCCTTCACCTTCCCTTGGCAAAAAAGTTTGCTTCAGCTGTGGACTTGAGCATTACCCAATGGGATTGGGCAAACCCCCTTTGAAACTTCCTATCAAAACTCCTTTGTATGTCCGCCTCTGCCACCCCCACTATAAAAATAAAGAGATTCCAGGTGCCTTCCAGCGTGGAAGCTGACCCTTAAGGCACAGAGCCATCCTACCCTCAATATGAAAATTACTTCTGTGTCCTGTGCTTTCTCACCGATTTTTTAGCTTAATCTTGCAGCCAGCTCTTTTGAACCCAGTTCATCTTGTAGACCCCAGTATCTACAAGGGGTTAATTTTTCCTGGACTCCTACAGATGCCAAAATCTTTAGATGTCCTCCCATATACTTTAAATCATCTCTAGGTTACTTACAATAACCTATGAACAATGCTGACACATCACTTCATTTTCATGGATTCAGTGTAGTCTAGGTATATGGCAAATTCAAGTTGATCCTTTTGGTACTTTCTAGAATTATTAAAAATTTGTTTTTACCCAAGATTTATTAAATATGTGGATTCTGAACCTCAGATATGGAGAGCCTACAAAAATTGCTTCCATTAAGGCAGGGAGATTTGAGAGAGCCCTGGAATGGACCAAGCAAGAGAATTGAACAGGACCAAGAAATGGCCAGAGAAAAATTCCAAATGTAATGGAAGTGATTTTAAAGAAACTGAGATTTTTAAAATTCTACTTGTAGACAAAACATACTACTGGAAACTGATCTTAAGATGATTTCTTTGTATTAGTATTCCAGTGTCTCTTGATCTATATTCTGTCTACATAATAAACTGTTATCTTGGTTTGATCATTGATAAGTCATCCAATCCATAAATGAAAATAAACTTTATAGTTTTTTATTAGCTTCCAGCAAGTGATGCTCATTATCCAAAACTAACAACTGACCTAAAATGCTTGAGAATTTCTACAACTTATTGAAGACACATAAATGGCTCAAGATGAAAATGGTAAAATTCATAACTGATTTACTTGATATTATAGTAGTAGATGGATAGACTTTTAAAGGCATTTATTATCGTGAAACAGATTTTTTTCTTGAATTCCTCCATAACCCCAAAATCACTGTTAAAGGCATTTTATGTGCTCAATTTAAGCTCTATATTCTCTGTATGATTTTAAATTAAAAATACCTTTATCTAATCAATTTTAGACATTTAATATTACCTTCTGAATTGTTCTTTTGAATATAGAGAATTTATTGATGATATGATAGAGTCAATATTTATTAACCTTTCTGGTCTTTAGTTTATCTTATAGAATAGCTGTGAGGACAAAATAAGGCAATAAAAATAGAAGGTATGGTACAGTGCTCAACAGATGAAACCATAATTTTAAAATGTGCAGATTTCTGTAACATCTAAGGAGGTGGAGAAAAGGGAAATTATTTTATTTTTTCCAGCCTATCATATCTTCTCTAATTGTGTTGTTGAGCTTTTCTTAGCTGATGACTTAGAAACCTATTTTCTAGTTAAAATGTACCATGTGACTATTATTATATTCATTAAGTAATCTCTTCTAATTCCCAGGAAAATCAGAGGCTCCTTAAAAATATGTTCAAAATCAGTGATTTTTGAACCAGATGCAATATCCCAACCTATCATTAAGGTAAACACATTCTAAGTGTGAACAAAAACATTCCTATTTTTTATATATTTACCTTTGCTTATTTTTATAATATTTTTTCTCAATTTTATCTAGATTCCTTTGAGAGATTGTATAAAGATAGGAAAACATGGAGAAAATGGAGCCAATCAACACTTTGCAAAGTATGTGCTCTTCATTAACTATTTATCTTCTAGCTCAATCAAAAGTATTATATCTCTGATGACTTTTATCTGTATTTTAGGGCAAAATCTGGTGGTATTTCACTCATTTTCAGTCAGGTAAGAAGCACCTAGTAAATAATTTTTTGGAACTTTTATGCACACGTATGTATGCATTTGTGTGGTTTCTTTTCACATTATGAAATTATTTTTTCTGTAGGAATCTCAAATGAAGATCATTGAAATATATGTTTAAGTTCCTTTAAAATTTAGTCTTTGGAAAAAAACCTTTTTAAAGATATATTTTCCAATAGGATCCTTGATTTTTTAAGTTATTTTTTAGTTGTAGATGGACACAATACCTTTATTTATTTAACTTTATGTGGTGCTGACAATTGTACCCAGAGCCTCACACATGCTAGGCAAGCACTCTACCACTGAGCCACAACCCCAGCCCCCTTGATATTTATTAAGTGTGCTGTATCTGTGGGTTTAGGGTTTTGTCCTCAGGTGCTCGTCAGAGTGGATGGGTTGAGAGAAGAGGTGGCAGTTCCTCCTGAACCTTGTGGTCATTTAGAAGGTAGAAGGCAAGCAAGCACAGGCCACATGCATGAACTCAGGCTGACTCACGGCAGCCCAGGCATGACTCAGGAGGGCCCTTCTTGTATCATCATGACCCTTGGGGTCATGGTCTTTTGTTGATTCCCAATTTATTCTGTTTTAATTTATGTACCCAATGATGTGCTCAATATAGGTGCTCAGTACAGTACTGGCATTACAAGAGATTAAAAACCTGTATATGTTTTGTATTTATGTCATATGATTAGTGTGTAGATTGTCTTTAAAACTTTAAATGAGAAGGGAGTAGAGATCTACTACTTTCTTTGGGCTCTGGATTTCTTCTTCACCTTAAAATGAAGCATTAGCTGTGTTGCCTCAACTCAATTCTGCAGAGCTCTAGTTCTTTGAGGTGTGAAAGTGTTCAGAGAAAGATCATTCTCTAATCAAGTGAGTGTCAGAAAAGCCAAACAAAGACAGATTCTTTGTTTCAGGACTCCACTCAAAGGTTCACCTATGACAGTGCGGAGAGTCTCACAGGAGTCAGAAGAAGAGTGGCCCCTGCACTCCGTGGGTCACTGAGCCCTTTATGGAACACTGTTTATTGTGTGTTGAAATTGTTTTACAAGAGCTAGGAGATTTCAGATTAGATGATTTTCTATTTCTCTCTTCCATGAGTGTATTTTTTAAAAATTTTTAAAATTGTAGATGGACATGATACCTTTATTTTATTTATTTATTTTTTATGTGGTGCTGAGGATCAAACCCAGTGCCTCATGCCTGCTAATCAAGCGCTCTACCACTGAGCTACAACCCCAACCTTCCATGAGTCTATTAATTTTAAGGAAGAAAACATTTTGTGAGCTTCTTGACTTCTTCTTTTAGTTATTTATTTTGTAGTATTAGAGATTGAACCTGGGGCATTCTACTACTGAGCTACTTCCCCAGTCCTCTTTATTTTTATTTTGAGATAGAGTCTCAAATGAGGAACTTGCTCTCCTTACACCTGAGCCTCCTGAGTGGCTGGGACTATAGACCTGCACCACCCTGCTGGCAACTTCATGTTGCTTTACTGACAGAGGTGGATACAGTTACAGCCATCTACCGTTTTGAGAGGCTGCTATTAATTCTGGTCCGCCCCTGTGTTCTCATATCCATTTATCTTACTACTTTTATGACCTTATTTTTGAACATCTATATTTGGGAAAGAAGAGGTACTCTCTCAGTTAAAACTAGTATTTTCATGATAGAACTTTGATTTCTTAGTTGTTTTAGCAAAATTTTACTAGCTTTGGGCTTATAAATAAAGTCCCCAAATCTGTTACCTACTTTTAATAGTTTTCAGAAGTGATCTCAAACTAACCTGAAATCAGTTTAACATCAAGGGATGCCTGGACCCAAAGCTACTCTTTTGAGTATTAAGCTTTCCGTGTTAAGTGCACAACCAGGCAACTTTTCTGTTTTCTGATTACTTAGTAGGTCACAAGGTCTCAGAAATAGGTTATGGTGCTTTAGATTTAGAGAGTTTTGCTTCCAGTTTTTGTTTTTTGTTTGTTTGTTTGTTGTTGTTGTTGCTGCTCAAACAAAATAAATATTCAGGGTCCCAGATAGAGGGAAGAACAAGATATCCAAAGCCTCTCTCTCTCCATAAATTATGCTTTTCTTTTTATTTTTTTAATGTCTTTAGTTGTTGCTGGACCTTTATTTTATTCATTTATTTATATGTGGTGCTGAAAATCAAACCCAGTGCCTCACACATGCTAGGCAGGTGCTCTACCACTGAGCCACAACCCCAGCCCCTGAATTATGCTTTTCAGTGGGAGAGACAATAAGCAAGCATTTCCTCCAGTGTCGGGTAGAGATAAATATCAAAGAAAATGAAAGCAGGACCAGGAATAGAAAGTGATGGAGAATATTACTGTGAGTGGTCAGGTACCTTCTCAGGAAGGCACCACTTGACTAGACTCCCAGAGGCAGGAAAGAGTGAGCTATGGGATTGTTATGAGCAGAGCATTCCAGGTGAAGAGAATGGTGGTGAGGAACCAAGAGGTGGCATGTGTGCCTGGGTGGTGGGAGTTGAGAAGAGCACTCAGAGGGAGACTGGAGCAGGGGCCAGGTCCATGTCACTGAGGGCCTCTGGGCCACGGCAATGCTTTAAGGTTTAGAGTAAACAGCAGAAGAGAAAAGCCACTGGAGAACTAAAAGAGAAGAGTCAAAATCTGATTTGCACATAGTTCTAAATCACTTTTGAGGCTGGATGGAGAGCAAGTTGTACGAAGGCAAGTTAGGGGACACTTGGGGTTATTCAGAAACTCAAGTGTTTTGGCTCAGGATGGTGAAAGGTGGTTTTTGTTTGTATATATTCTGAAGAAAAATCAAATAAATGTGCCAATAGGTTAGTAGCAGGGTATATAGCAGAACAATCAGGAAGGACTCCAATAGGTGGTTAGTGGTGCCTTTTTTGAAGATAAAGAAGTCTGGGGAAGAACAGGCGTGGTTCAGAGTGTGAGAGTTGAGATGCCTAACAGACCTCCAAGAGAAGTCCAGTAGGGTGTTAGGATGCATTTGGCTGAGTTTCAGAGAAGAAGCTGTGGCTAGAAAGATAAGGGAGGGAGTTGAAAATTTCCACATGGTGGCTTTGTTTTTGGTACCAGAAATTGAACCCAGGGGCACTTAACCACTGACTGATCCACATACCCAGCCTTTTTTTTTAATATTTTTTTTGAGACAGGGTCTCAGTTGTTCAGGACCTCACCAACTTTCTGAGGCTGGCCTTAAATTTACAATCCTCCTTCCTCTGCCTCCCAAGCTGCTGGGATTATATGTTGCACCACTGTGCCCAGCTCCAGATAGTCCTTAAACTCTGAGAATAGAGATTTGCCAGTGACTAAGAATGGCCAGAGAGATCCAAGGACTAGGGCCCTGCTTCTCTTCAGCATTAGGTTGGGAAGAGAGGGGGAGTACCAGGATCTAGTGTCCTGCAAGCCTAGTAGAAATACCATCAGCTCTCTCATGTGCTCTGAGAAGAAGAGCTAAGATAGACTGGCAAACCTACCGTTGGATTTGGTGCATGGAGGTCTCGTGCCCTTTTCGTGCACTGGAGGAGTGGTTTCTACCAATGTAGTGTGGGCCCTGTCATGGGCCCAAGGAAAGGTATAGGCAGCTCTGGCAAAGTTTTGCCACAAAAGGAACAGAAATGGCCAGAGAAGGATGTGAAACCAAGTGGGGATGGTTACCTGTGATTTGTATAAAATGGGAGAAGGTGCAGTGTATGATCATAGGAACAGAGTTGCTGAATGACTCACAGGTGTAGGGGGAGTCCACATCTGTGCCCCAGGAGAGCCGCTGGCCTTTGAAGACCCAGGCAGTCCCTCCACTGTCTGGGGGAAGACAGGCAGGGACAGGGTACAGGTGGTGCAAGGAGTCCATGCTGTGCTGAATGGTGTTGCTTGTCCACATAATTACCAACACCTAGTGTGAGAACTGGTGGCCTGCTGAAAACACAATTACTTTATGTTAGTGTATTCATTCCACAGTGACTTCGTTTTACCCACTTCTTAGAAAAACCAGAGCTTATATTAGCTTCCTTCTGCTATCTACTTGGTTACTTGGTACAAATAATAACATTCATAAAGCATCTCAGATATTCATCTATCCAATAATTGTTGCTTCCTTGTTATCTTGATAATTCTCTTTTTAATTTAATATTTGTTATGTTAATATTTGAACTTTTAAGACCATACAAATTAATAATTAATTAATGCAGTAGTTTCACCAATGGAGATTATGTAACAATGATTTAAAATATTCAGTTCATAATATCCTAGTTTATAGTTATTCTTTATGGTGAAAAATTTGGGTTATTATTTCAAAAGTATTGACTTGTCTTCCTCAGGTATATTTTATTAAAGAACATAATATTGTTGCACCATATAAAATAGAAAGGGTAAGTAAAGTTCTTCATGTATTCCCAATAATTTATGTAGTGATTTTGAATATTAAGATTTTGTGACTTGATTAACATCTTTAATCAAATATAACAATATTGGGTATACTTAAAAGTTTATTACCAGTTATAACAAAATTACCCAAGGGAGACACAGACTTTAGTCCAAGAGAATTCAATTAACCTCAAAATAAATAAATAAATAAATAAATAGACAGATTAGCCTAAAGAATGAGAGCTTAAATGATTAGATTAGAAATTGAAATCAGAAAAAAAGAAATTGAAAACCAAATATGGATCATTTATAAAAGTATTTGCTGGATTTTACTGAGAATTTCTTTGCTAATATATTACTAAAAAATATTTTTAAATATCTGAGAAATATTTATTTGTATGTTATAAAGTAATCTTCTTTGAAAACTCAGTTATAACTACTCTCAATTGGCTGGAAGCTGAGTAGACTTGAATACAGTGTCTGGTTCATCAGGAATTTTCAAATGAGCTTAGGTATTTCATGGAACTCCTCTATATTTTAATTCTTTATACTTCAGCTTAATGCATGGTAAAGAGATAACTCCAGCTAAAAGAGAGTTTTTAAAGGAGTTAGGAACAGGGCCCGTGCTCCTTATTCCTGGCATCTCTGTGAGTTAGGAAAATCCCTTCCCTGGGTAGATACATCCCCCAGCCTGAATCTCAGTCCAGATATCAGGCCAGCCTGCAGTTTCTTAACCAGCAGTCTATGAAATGCACAACTGTATATGCCTTTGAGTTTTACAGATAAACATTTGCATACCCTGGTAACTCTAAAAATACAAATATTGAGTTTTAATTACTCCTAGAAGGTATTACTGGCATTTTGGGGAGGACAATTCTTCATTGTATGTGGCTGTCCCTCCTTACTGTCTCTTACTGCCTGCTAAATGCCTTTTACACACTGCCCCCTTGTTGTTTACACAGCACCTACACACATTGACAAAAGCCTCCAGGGAAGTAAAATGCCCTACCCCCAAGTCGAGAACCACTCCCTGGGTTGCTGTCTCTCTTAAAGGCTTTCTCGAGACTCGCCTCAAATGCAAGCTGCACAGTTATATATATGTATACATGTATTAGGGTTCTCTAAAGAAATGGAACCAGTAGGATGTGTGTATGTATATGCATGTGCATGAGTACATACATGCATGCATAATGTGTGGGAGGGGCGGGGGTTGAGATTATTATAAGAAATTGACCCGTGTTATTATAAAGATTGAAAGGCACAGAACCAGGAGAGCCATCCATGTAAGTTCTACTTTGAGTTTGAGCCCTAGTCTCAAGGCAAGACAAGACCAAAATCCCAGCTTGAACACAGAGAGGAAGAATATTTTTTTCTACTTAGCTTTTTATTTTATTCGGGTTCTCAATAGATCAGAGGAGGCCTACCCACATTGGAGAGGGCAATCTACTTTACTAAGTTTACTGATTCAAATGTTAATCTCATTCAAAAACATCTTCTGAGAGATATCCAAATATAATGTTTAATCAAGTATTTTGGCACCCCGTGGCCTAATCCAGTTGACACACAAAATTAACTATCACAATACATACATACCTAGTCTCAGAGCATCTAAGTGTGTGAATTAGTCAACAGATTAATAATAAATGTCAGTACCCAATTTCAACAATGGGTAGAACATCCAGATAGAACATCAGTGAGGAAACAGAAGACAAGAAACACTGCAGACCAAATGGACCTGGCAGACACACACAGAGCATTCCACCCATGACAGCAGAACACACATTCTTCTCAAGCTCATGGGACATTCCCAGGACAGATCACAGGTGAGATTACAAAACAAGTCTTAACAAATTTAAGATGATGGAAATATCATTTATCCTTTCCAACCACAATGGCATGAAACTAGAAATAACAGCAGAAAGCTGGGAAGTTCACAGATATATGGCAATTCAACAACATGCATCCAAGAAACCAGCGAGTCAAATAAGAAAAGAGAAATTAGAAAGTATCTCAAGAGAAATAAGAACAAAAACACAACAATGTATGGGAGCAAAGCAATATTCAGAGGGAAGTTCCTAAAGATAAATGCCTGCGTTAAAAAAAGAAGAGAGATCTCAGAATGAAAATCCTAACTACACATCAAGGAATTAGAACAAGAAGGGCAGAGTAAACCCAAAGTCAGCAGAAGGCAGGAAGTAATAGCAGTGAATCCAGGGTGAGGCAGAAACAGGTGGAACTTAGCTGGTGTTGCACAAATGATCTTAATGTCACAGGGATGACATGCTCCTCCTTCTCTATTCTTTTGATATCCTCCTCTTTTTGTTAGGGCAAAATGGAATATGTCTTTGAATTGGATGTTTCAGGGAAAGTGGAAGATGTGGTGGAGACGCTGCTTCAGGTAAGCCAGTGACTTAGCCACTCCCTGGAAGGAGAACTCCGAAGCAAACTGAGGCAGAAACCTTTTTTAAAAAACATTTCATGTTTCCCTATGATCCGAACCGTAATCTCTTTTCTATCTACCTGGCAGATTTACTTGAATAAGTAGGATTTGCAAACTGTCTATTAGGAAGTAGCATACATACACACAAAATAATATGGGCTATCACCAAGTGACAGAATAATTCGTGTTTTTTGTTGCTTCTAAAGAAATACTCCATCCCATCTGAGAAAAAAAAATGATCATGTGTATTTATGATATTGTAGCTTCACAGAGCATCCTGCCTTGACAAACTGGGTGACCAGACTGCCATGGTAAGTGTTCCTATTGGTATCTTTGTGAATTACCTTGTGTTAACATGTTACTCATAAGTAGTTAACATTCATAATTTTTAATGGATCTCTTCTCATAGATAACGGCTATCTTGCAGTCACGTTTGGCTAGGACATCATTTGACAAAAACAGGTACGTTTTTAATGATTTTGTTTCCTACTTAGAAAAGCAATGGACATCGTCTTCTGTAGGCCTCACTGAGTATGTCCAAGACTGATGTTGTCATTGTCATCTCACCCCAAACCTGCCCACCCAAGGGGATGCACCAGCCTCAGTTGAGGAGGAATTTGGGGGCTCCCTCCACTCTTCACACTTAACCTGTCAGTTAGCTGTCTTCATTTATGCTCCCTGATCTCTCCAGTACATCCACTGTTTTCATCCTGTGATTGCCCCTGTTCGGGCCACCCTGACCACCACCCCAGCACCACTACAACTCCTAGTCCATCTGCCTGACTCAGGTCTTCCCTCTTCCATATGTCCCCTTCCCTAGACCTAACGTCCTTTTAAACGATGCTGTTTCTGAAGCACTTGTTTAATCATACAACCTGCCTGCTGAGAGTTAGTTCTGTAAGACTCTCCAGGCCTTCAGGATGAATCTGAACACCTCACTGTGGGCACAACCTTTAGGGGCCAATTTTTTTTTCCTGTTCATAATAGCTGATTGCTCTTGAGTTCTGTGCCCGAGCTGTTTGTATTACGTGCAGTTCCTGTTGTCCTGTGGATTCTTACCTCCGAGCCCTTGCTTAGAACATACACACTCCTCTTTTGTACATAGCTATCTTGTCTTTCTGATTTCAGCTTAGATATCGGTTCTTCTAGAAAGTCTTTCTTGACCCCTCAAGTTACTTTAAGTACTTTTTTGTAGTATCCCATGGGGACCTAGAGAGAGTACATACACTCTTACAGTTCTATTAGTTTTTTCATTGATTTTCTTAGCTTTATTAATTAAAACGTGTATTTCAGTAAGAAATGACACTTTTGTATTATCCTGTTTTCTTCCTTGTTTCTTGCCTTATATTAAGTAAATTTGAGCTTTATGTCTATATATTCCTCTCTGAAACCACTGTGTCAATTAATCTAGACTCATGGTAACTATTAACACCTACCTGGTGATATAAGACCCCATATCCTGTTTTCCCAGTTTAACTTATGTCTTCACTAGTCTTAATCTTATTCACTTTGGTATAAATTTAAAATCAGCTTGTCACTTTCCATAAAAGAAAGCTTTGGACTTCTGCTTGTGACTGCAGAGAATCTATTGTCTTCTACTAAGTCTTCTTTAAAATCTTCTCTAGGGGCCGATGATATAGCTCAGTTGGTAGAGTGCTTGCCTTGCATGCAGAAGGCCCTGGGTTCAATCCCCAGCATGGCCACAAAAAATTAAATAAATAAAATCTTCTCTATAATCTTTCCTGTCTGTTGTTACATTTATTCCAAAAATTTCAGACTTTTGATGGTATTATAAATGGTTATGTTATTAAAATTTTCATTTCCTGTTTGTTGTTGATAGATGGGATGCAATAGATTTTTGTGTGTTCATCTTTTCATCAACCCTGCTAAACTCCACAATCAATTTCATTAACTGTAGATTCTGATTCTTTATATGTATAAAATGTTATCTATGAATTTCTTGTAGTCTCCATTAGCATTTTTATTTTAGACTTTTGCTTTCGTAAGCATTCATTCTTTGGACAGAGGAGAAAGTGTTGGTGAAACAGATTGATTTATGGGATTATTATGTTCTAGGCTTTTGCTAGAAGCCCATGTTTATAAATGAGATTAGTTTGTAATATTCTATTATGCTGCTGTCTTTGTGAAATTTGGGAATCAGAATGATCCTCACCTTTGCCCCTGCATTTTAATGTGTTAAAGAACTTGCCAGTAAAGCCATCTGGGCAGCAGTCCTATTTTCATGTTTATGTTTGCTTCTTTTTCCTTTATGCTCTACAGTATTGATTTTCTTTTCACTTTTGTAGTGGCAGGATCTATTAGGTAACTGGATTGCCAAAGGAAGAATAGTTTTCATTTTAGAAAGGAAAGGAATAATAATAAGAATCACCTTCCCCTGACCTACTTAGTATGTCATTTTTCTAAGTAGTGATTTAGACTGTAATTCTGTCCCTCTAAATTATATTCCATTACTTATAAAGAAATTTACTTATTTTGGTGCTGGGGATTGAACCCAGGGCATATGCATTCTAAGTATGTGCTCTGTCACTGAGCTAGACCCTCCAGCCCCAGGAGATTTATTTTCAACCCAGATTTTTTAAGCAGTGCCCTAAAATATGGCAAATTTGGTTGTTTTCATACTAAATTTAAATTCATAAAGCGAAGAGTAGAGTTTTTCTTAATATTAGTTCTTTTTAGATTTATGACAGTAGAGTGTATTAGACATTTTTTTTTGATTATATATTTTAGCAGTGGGTAGTAGAGAGGTTATTTTTTACTTTCTTTATTAAAATAGATCCAAACATAAATATATTTTGAAATAACATTGAAGTAATTATAATTATGTTGTCATAGCCTGTTAAAGTATAGCGTGAGTAAATGTCATTTGTGTCAAAATGTTTTTTATGACTATAAAAATAGGTCTGAACCACACAAAAATAGAAAATTATATGAAGGTAAGAATAGTTTCGAGACCAGTTTATTTTGGGAAGAGTAAGGGTTCATCTAAGAGTGGCATTATTTATCCACCTCCCTTCTGAGAGACATAATCTCTTTTTAAAATATTTTTAGTTGTAATAATTTTATTTATTTTTTTTAATGTGGTGCTGAAGTTTGAACCCAGTGCCTCAGACGTGCCACAGACAAGTGCTCTATCACTGAGCCACAACTCCAGACCCATAATTTCTTTTGTTTTTAAAAAAAATCAAGCTTTCATAATATCATGTAAAAGAATGTCAACTTTATTTTAGTAGCCAATTTATATTACCACTTTCTTATGTTAAATGTAGTGGTTAGACAAATGTCATACAAAGTCATGCTGTAGATAAACCTAGAACATTGATCAATTTCTGACTTTTTTTTTTTTTAACTTTTCAGATTCCAAAGTGTTTCTGAAAAGCTACACATGGAATGCAAAGCAGAAATGGTGACACCTCTGGTGACGAATCCTGGACATGTGTGCATCACAGACACCAACCTGTATTTTCAGCCTCTCAACGGGTACCCGGTATGTAGACCACAGGGTTAGGTGCAAAGCTGCCTCCATTTTTAAACTTGACTTTTTGGGGAGTTTGACTTCACAATTACAGGGTCCTCACATTTTGGTGAGGGTCAAAATCACCTGCCTGCCACCCCTACCAGCACCTATTTTATGTAGTCCTGGAACACAGTCACCAAAGTTTAAGCTCCTTCAATCTATTTTCAGTCATTCTAGAGTCTCTTGATTTTAGTGTTGTAGAAAGAAACCTTTCCCCTCCTGATTTTAAGGTCAGTGGAGATTTCTACCTTTTTATTAGAAAGCACTGCCAGAAGAGACCAAGGAAATACACTACCGTTAATGAGAAATGGGTGTTTCCTATATATTCACTTATGTGTATGAATATGAGGGTATTTCTTGTTTCTTTTTAATCACAAACACCATAGATCTGAATGTTTCTAAAAGAAACACTATGAACCTGCTCTCTTGGCTAGTGCGGAGGGGCATATTGAGATGCTGCTTTGGGGGCTCCTTCTGTGATCTTTGAAACAATCTTCTCTTTCACAAGGACATTAGACTCACTAGGCCAGAAAGGAAACTCAGATTTCTTCACTAAAATTTGTAAAGTTGTTGTTTCTAACAAACAAACAAATAAATAAATAAGTAGAGTTGTTATTTCCATAGAACTGGCTTCTTTTTGGAATGGTTCATTAGAAAAACAAAGAAACCCTTACACTCTCTGGCAGTGCAACTTAAAGAACTGAGAATGTTTTCTGCCATAGAATCCCTTACACTCTCTGGCAGTGCAACTTAAAGAACTGAGAATGTTTTCTGCCATAGAAACCAACACCATGAAAATCCTCCAGACTGATTATGACAGGACACTAAAACAGTTCCTACTGTTTTAGTCAAGGATAGTGCTATACCAACTTCATCCACTAGGTGGTGGGGCACACTTGCCTGGTTCTCAAGTAGATGGTGCACATGGCTGGAATGGCATTCTCTTAATAGTGAAATGAATTGGCTTGCTGACTACCACTACGTTTGTTTGAGTTTAAAACTTTCAGAAAAGTGTCTAAATATGTGCCACAGTTTCAGAATCTGTAGTATGAGCCCTTACTCCTTTATAAATCTGTGGGCTAGGATCCTTTACCTGACTTGGGATCTTTGAGGCATTTGACTCTATTTTAATATATACATATTATAGTAATTTAATACACCGTAACTGTTAAAGAGATATCAAACAGGATTCTTAAAAAAAAAAAAAAAGATGTATGTCAGTATACCTGCGAAAAGATAGCAAAATTCCTAAGTTGTTATCTATACTAGTCCTTTAATATCCTATATCATCCAACAGTTTTGCAATTACCTTAAAAATAGCTGACTACATTGTTACTTGGGGTTACTGACATGGCCAAGGTCATGAAGATAGTGAAAAATAGCAAAACAGAATGTAAAATCAGATAAATCTTGTTCCAAGTTCACTTGCAACACATTGGAGAAGCAGGATTTGGTTTGTTTTTGTTTTTCCCACCCTTTCCTGATACTAAAGAACAACTTCTAATTGTGTTCGAATGGTAATATTTGAGATTGTCTTTCTATTTTTTAAAGAAACCCGTGGTCCAGATAACACTGCAAGACGTCCGCCGCATTTACAAAAGAAGGCATGGCCTCATGCCTTTGGTGAGTTTGAGTGTAATTCTGTTTCTTGGTGGATGATTGTCAGACCTTCAGTTTTATTGACTTACAATCTCTAGAGAATGCCTGAAAAGTACAAGCATGTTATGTTGTAAGCA
This sequence comes from Marmota marmota marmota, assembly GCF_001458135.2. Lineage (NCBI taxonomy): Eukaryota > Metazoa > Chordata > Mammalia > Rodentia > Sciuridae > Marmota > Marmota marmota. Next base: position 20,414,941 of record NW_026000093.1, read on the forward strand.
AAGACTCTGATTCTTGATACTCTTTCTTTTGGATAAGCTAGAAATCAACAAAAGAATAGCTCCTTTCTGTAAACAAGAGGTTCCCTTACAGAAATGTTTCTTTTGTTCCAAGATCTGGAGGGCTAGAGTGCCCTTAAGTTTCTCCCCCCTGAGTTCTCAGAGTTTCTGGGCTCAGGCTAAAATAATGGATGCAGACCTAACCCAGCACTTCTCCTTCCCCCCTATTTACTGCAGCTTATTCTCAAAGCAGAATTTGGAAGATATTATGAGGGTAACTCTTCAGTAGAACTGTGGTATAGTCATAGTTAACTTATATCACTTCAACCTTTGGGCTTGGTGACAGAAATAGACAAAATAACCATTTGAATCATACGGGCTGAACTGTGGAACCAACCTAGATGCCCTTCATTAGATGAGTGGATAAAGAAAATGTGGTATATATACGCAATGGAATATTACTCAGCATTAAAAGAGAATAGAGTCATGGCATTTTCAGGTAAATGGGTGGAGTTGGAGAATATAATGCTAAATGAAGTAAGCCAATCCCAGAAAACCAAAGGTCAAATGTTTTCTCTGATATAAGGATGCTGATTCATAATGGGGATTGGGGGGCAGCATGGGAGAAATAAATGAACTCTAGATAGGGCAAAGGGAAGGGAAGGGGTAAGAGGCTAAGAAAGGCATTGGAATGAGATGATATGGACATCATTACCCTAAGTACATGTATGAAGACACAAATGGTATGACTCTACATTGCATACAAACAGAGATATGAAAAATTGTGTTCTATATGTATAATATGAATTGAAATGCATTCTGCTGTCATATATAATGAATTAGAATAAATTTTTAAAAAAGAAAAAAGAAAATAAATCATATGGGCTGTTCTTCCCAGCATTCCCCTGAATAAGCAAATGTCCATATTTCTGTTTATCTTACTTACCTTAGAAACCAGTCTTTACTGAAAGTTTTTGATATTACATCAATATATAGTTATTTTTTTTCCTCCTTGGAAGATTAACCATTGACTTGATTACAAAAGTATTTGTGGAATTTTTACTCTCAGTTTTTTGTCTTCAAATTGTGAAATATAATCATCTTCCTGCCTGCTTTACATACTGAATACTACTTTACACTGCATTTCCAGTGCTAATAGAGAATTGGGGGAACAGATACTGTTAAAAATCTACTTCTTTGGGTATAGAGGATCAGTCAGATAGAAAAGAAATAAACATTAAGTGCTTTCTTTGCCATTTGCCATGATAATCTCTGTGAGGTGGATGATCTCATATTTTACAAATAAAGAAATTGAAACTTATTAAAGAGTTAACTTTCTAACTTCCTAGCTAGTAAATCGAGAATTCCTACCCTAAATCACTTTGTCGGCACAATATTTATGAAGCTCATAGTTTTCTGAAAATTATTTATTAATTGAATGGGTTACTCAATTACCACTTTGTTAGATATACATAATTATTTAATTTATAAGAGAAAGCTAAACATATGTGTCTGAAAAGTTCTTGAATGCATGGATAAGCTAATTTTGAATTTCAAAGTAATAAGTTCACAAAAGGTATTATCCATGCAAACATTCAACACCAAAGAAGATTTTATGGTTTACTTGAAATGCATGTGCTGTTCCCAGGAAGTTTATAAATACATCATAAACAAATATAAAGACATAGCTATATTCTTGAGTCAGATTATAGGTAGAAAACAGGAATACAAGCCATAAAAGTCAAGAATACAGATATGTAACTGAACAGTTTTAGTAATTAGGCACTTACTCTGGGATTGCAAGATGAGCATGGTGCCATTATTTGTTCTACTCTTTTTGTTCTGAATTACAGGGCCTGGAAGTATTTTGCACAGAAGACAATCTGTGTTCTGACATCTACTTGAAGTTCTATGAGTCTCAAGATCGAGATGACCTCTATTTTTACATTGCCACATACCTAGGTTTGCTGTTCACCCTTCATTGTGTCTGTTCATGCAGAAGTGGTTTAACTCCTCAGGAGCTGGGATAGCACCGAGGAGGAGAAAGATACTCTGTCTAGAACCACCTCTCCATGGTGCTACTTACTTCTCATCAGTAACTATAGTTGTCAAAATAGAATCTTAAAACTGAGGGACATATGCATTCATTTGGTAATAGTTCATTCCACTTGTGTATTTTTAAAAATCTTGATAAATATATTTAAATGTTTTTACTATTTTAATGACCTCCAACTTGAATAGATTATAATGAATCCACTGAAGTATTTTTGTATTCAGTAAGTATTTTTGTATTCAGTCATGTCTAATGGTAGTTTATGAACACCAGGACTGAATTTCTTAATATGAGACAGTGAGGTATCCGATTGTATGAATGTGATCACTGATTTGATCTTAATCACAAGCTGTAAAACTACACAGAAGGATCACATAAACCTTCTGATATAGCACCCTTGGACTAGAAATCACTTTTTATTAATAACAATTGGTCAATCTTTATTGAATTTTCCTACCTTTGCCAGAGAGAATACCTGTATTTTTCTTGTCAAGCGTGTGCTTTTTTTTTTTTTTAAATAAATTGCTTGACTGGATTAAACTATTCTTATTTACAAAGTTGCCAGATTAACATAATGGAATGATTTTTAAAAATGAATGTTGGGGTTTGACTAATATTATCTCATTTTGTTTGTTCTTCTAGTGTATAGTGTACCCATTTATGAGATACATAGTAAAGTACATTTTCCCTTACAAATTAAATTTTTCCCTCAAGGAGTGATAGTTTACATACAAAAAGGAATATACATTATTTTACATTAAGTTTATAGTTATATTTTTCATTTATTGAACTCTTTAAGTGAAATTGATGCATGTCCATAGCTTTGCTACAAATTTGCTTTTATCTTTTTGTTTCTGATTTATTTTATTTTTCTAATTGTAATAAAATTACAACAAAAAACTAAGCTTCCCTGGTGAGTCCTAAAATCTCAAGTCAAAAACCTTACCCTGATCTAAAACATCTGTCTTCTTTCAAGCTGTCAGTTCCTTTGAGTTTTTTTTCCTAAGATTGTACTTTTTCAGGAGTGGCAAAAGGGGATGGGGGAGAGTTTGATTTTTAAAGCCCATTCTTAGTAGCTGATTGGAAAAGATATTTGTTAAAAACAAATATGAATATTGAATTAACATGTATTCAGTTGCTTGATGCATCCAGTAAAAAATTGAAAGCAGAATTTTCTGAACAAAATGAAAACTACTTGAAGGACAATTGGTTCATTCCACACTCTGAGAGTAAAGTTCTTATTGGTATGTGTTGCTTGTGACTCCATTTTTGCGGTCAGGGGGCCTCTCTGGTTCTTCCAATTTGAGAATTGGTCCTCTTGCCAAACAATTTTTTTCTTCTTTAACAGTTTCTTTTATTTTTCTTAGTCCTCATGTGCATAATATGTAATTGTTGACAAATTAACATTAGTATACCTCTTCCAGAGCTAAAAGAAAACTAAAGGATAGTTTTGTTCTAATTCCATAAAAGTGAAGATAATAAACCTTCACAAATGGCCATTAGTTTTAAAAATGAACTAAGCACATTTGGAATGATTTTTTTAATTTATTTATAAATATCTGTTGCTATGTAATATTTATATATTTGCTCTGTAATTTTATATTTGTTTAGATCACATTATATTTTGGTGGTTAGATAGTAGTTCAATATATTTAATAATTTACCCTCCTGGATCTTAGAGGTATCCATATTTAGTTGAACTACTTCTTTGGAAAACACATCAACAACCTACTTTTCTTTTCTCAAAACATAAATTTTAGGGACTGGGGATATGGCTCAGTTGATAGAGTGCTTGCCTTGCATGCACAAGACCCTGGGTTCAATCCCTAGCACCATGAAAATATATGTTTCACAATTTTGTGGAAGGGTCTACATTTTAAGCATCTAGTTTTTACATACTAAGTAAACGCTAGCTAGCCATTTGCAGAGTTTGTGACGGCTCCGGGCTTTCTCCTTCTTCAGAGCACCACGTTGCAGAGCACACTGCTGAGAGCTACATGTTGCAGTGGCAGCGGGGGCACCTTTCCAACTACCAGTACCTCCTCCATCTCAACAACCTGGCTGACCGCAGCTGCAATGACCTCTCCCAGTATCCCGTGTTTCCATGGGTAATAAGTGATTATTACAGCTCAGAATTAGGTAAATGCCGTGTATGGGTTTTGACGGAGCTGAGTTGGAAGTGGTCATCTTAATAGTTTTTAAAGGAGAGAATTAATTCTGCTTTAGAATCATATCATACATGAGCAAATTAGAGCTCATTACAATTTTATTACTAAACATCATCAGTTTCTGTTCCAAGATACTGGATAAGTGTTCCATAAATCATATAAATGTTTCTATGTTTTCTCCACCAAACTTCTTGAAGGAGACACAGAAAATAATGTGCATAATTTTTATCTGGTGTTAATATTGTTTTCTGTAAGTACCAAGTTTTAAAATATTTAAGCTTTTCATTGAAAATCATGACTCAGTTTATCATATTATTTTAAAATTCATTTTGACCATGGTGATTACCAAAAGAAATTTAACTATTCGTCATAGAATATTTAATCAAAGAAGGAAATAAAAATCATGTATTCTTATATTACTGAGAGATAACCATTTTAACTTTGTGATGTATGTACTTTTCTTTTGCTCCCTCAAATTATTAAAAATGTGATCATATTATAATTTTATTATGTAATATTTATAATTATATATTGTGAACAATTAATTCCTTTTGACATTTTACTGAATTGAACCTTTGTGATTGAAGGAAATAATAGATTTTCTAGGAATATGAGAATTTATCTCTCTCATAATATTCAGGTCCCTAGTTTTCAAATTATGTTAATATCACAGAATAATAATATTCACTGTCATCCAAACATAGAAAATAAGTCTTGGTAAAAGAATTACTTTTTAAGTTACTTTAATTTTTTTCTTGTCTTAAATTGGAGTACAGTTCTTTTGTTTTTAACCAGAAATCCTTTTTTAAAAATTCAATTTCATTGATTTTTGTCAAATTAAAACTATTACTTTTATGTGGATATTGCTAACCTTTTCATTATAACTATATAAATAAAAAAATAAATTTAGGGATTTATATCAACTGTTTTTAAAAACTATTATAGAAATAAAACTGTGAATTTGAATCAGTTCAGTAGTATAATGGCATAAGCTGAAGTTATTTATTTTTGTCTACAGATTTATCAAATCCAGCAACCTTTCGGGATCTTAGTAAGCCAGTGGGAGCCTTGAATAAGGAACGGCTGGAGAGACTGCTGGTACTGGATGGGGGATGCTTGGTTTCTAAAAAATATCATGAGCCACAGCCTGTTTCCACAGTCACTGAAATTCATTTCTCCCAGTCTTTGGGAGGTGTACCAGGAGTGACTCACTGACCCTGTGTAATAGGTTTTCTCACCTCCTCCCCACCATGAGTGCTCACCATTTGTATTTTTGATCTATAATTCAGGAAGTAGGAGGGTGACCTGTTTAAGGTTTACCAAATATTTTCATGAAGACATTCAATGGTAAATGGCACAAGGGATGCGGGAAATCAGTTCTATTTCATCTAGCCTCAACGCTGTTACCACAAAGCCAAGAAAACCAAAATTCTTGTGATAGGAATGCCATTGGTCACATTGTTCCTTCCCTCTTCTGTTTTTCCTTAGAGGGAAATTAAGGAATGTAGTGTATCCACACCCATGATCTCTTAGGCTTTTACCTGAGTCAGTTACTACTTTGTAACCAACACTAAGCACTATTTTTTTTTTCCTGTATCATAGATTCGCTATGAGGAAATGCCTGAGCCGAAGTTCATGTATGGAAGTCACTACTCTTCCCCGGGTTATGTGCTCTTTTATCTTGTTAGAATTGGTAAGAATCTTCAGCAATATCCTCAGTTACATCTTATTTTTCTTCCTGAAATGATTCTATGATCCGACTTAATCTGATTTTTTTTCTCTAGCACCAGAATATATGCTGTGCCTACAGAATGGAAGATTTGATAATGCAGATAGAATGTTCAACAGGTTTGATATCAATGCCTCCCCATCTTTAACACTTTGAGTACATAAACACAGTATATTTCCTTTAAAATACTAAATAGGGCCGGGGTTGTGGCTGAGTGGTAGAGCACTTGCCTAGCATGTGTGAGGCACTGGATTCAATTCTCAGCACCACATATAAATAAATAAATAAAATAAAGGTCCATCAATGTCTAAAAAAATATTTTAAAAAATAGTAGATATAAACAAAAATGTAAATATTAAAAAATCACTACTTGTAGCTTTTCCTTTTAGGCTTTTTTAAAACATATATATGTGTGCATGAATGTGTGTATAAATGAGAGCGCATATTTTAAATATAGATTTTTCTCCTGCCTTTTATAGCCCAATATTAGATCTTAACATTTCGCCCATCATTAGCTATTCTTCAAAACACTGATTTTTAAAATTATTATATCACATTCTAACATGTCATAAATTATTTCAACTGTCTTTCTCTGTTGGGCATTTCGATTATTTCCAACATTTTATTATTCTTAATTCTACTATAAATTGATTATAACTTAATGAGAGAGAGAGAGAGAGAGAGAGAATGTGTGTGTGTGTGTGTGTGTGTGTGTGTGTACACATATATATTCGGTAATATTTCTTTTAAATAAATCAAAAGATAAAGATGGAAATACCCAGTATCACCAGAAAAAAAAAGAAAAAGGAAGTAAAGTTTTCTTGGAATCCCACCACACTGAGATGAGATAATCATTATCATTGTTAATATTTTAGTTTATGTCTATACATATACTTTTTTCTGTTTGGTTTTTTTATAGTTATAGATGGTCAGCATACGTTTATGTGTTTAGTTTTTTATGGGGTGCTAAGGATCAAACTCAGTGCCTCACACAGGCTAGGCAAGCGTTCTGCCACTGAGCTACAGCCCCAAGCCAATACACATACTTTTAAATGAGCTATTAAAACAGTATGCTGATATTTTAATGTCTGGGCACCTTGAATGAGGCCATGTGTGTGTGTGCTGTCTAATGATGTAGACTTGAACTCTACACTCATCCCTTTGTGATCCCCAAAGAAGTTACATGAGCCCCCTGAGCCCCATTTGTCTCTTTCATTGAAGGGGAATACTCACTCATGTGAATATTGAGAACTCTGAGTGAATGAGAAAAATGAGTTAGTATAGGTAAAGAGTACAACAGTAGTGGTTGCATAGGTGGGTGCATAGGAAGGACTGCTGTTGGTATTTCTGTAGCTTAGATTTAACATGAGATTTTTTTTTTCCATATTTAGTATTGCAGAAACCTGGAAAAACTGTTTGGATGGTGCAACAGATTTTAAAGAGGTAAGCAGTTAACACTGAGGATTCTCAGGGCTTGTGGTTTCTAACTGTATTTAAAAATGTTACTGTTTTCTTTTCTTCCCCTGGAACTTTCAGTTGATTCCAGAATTCTATGGTGATGATGTCAGCTTTTTAGTCAATAGTCTGAAGTTGGATTTGGGGAAGAGACAAGGAGGACAGATGGTTGATGATGTAGAACTTCCCCTGTGGGCCTCAAGTGAGTACCTTCGTGCACATACTGTGTTATGTACATTTTTTACTGGATAGTACAATTTCAGCGTCATTGTTTTCTTGCTTAAATTTTTAAAAATAACAATATTATTCTATAAATAAGTCAATATCATTAGTCTGTTCCAAATCAGAAGTATTCTGAGTCTGTGACATAAAAACATTCATATGTATTTGAGAGACATAAGATTGGAAAAACGATTCTTACCATTCCTCACCCAAAAAAATGTACATTTCATATGGAGGGAAAATCTCATTATATAAGAAATATGCATTTCTTATGTATCCTAGAAGCTTAATCTGCATAGGGACAGATAAAAGAAATAAGAGTGAATATAATGGAGTCTGTGTCAGGTTTTGATTGAGTCTGATCTGCTAGGTCCCGAGGACTTTCTCCAGAAGAGCAAGGAGGCACTGGAAAGCAATTATGTATCAGAGCATCTCCATGAATGGATTGATCTAATATTTGGCTACAAGCAAAAAGGGAGTGATGCTGTTGGGGCCCATAATGGTATGTTATGTTCATTGAACTTTCAATTAGGGTTTAGTAGTGAGGAACGCAAACCAAAAAAAAAAAAAAATAATAAGGTTAGAGCAATCAAACATTTCTTTAGCAAAAGCATCTCTTCCTATCAGAAAATTCTGCTCACTGGCTCCGTGACCCTGGGTTAGATACAGAGTAACCAAGGACACAGGGCTTTTGCCTAAACAACAACTGCTGCACCATGGTCTCAGTGTTTCAGGACCCCTTGTGATTACCAAAACCGGTGGATGCTCAAGAGTCCCTTATGTAAAATGGTGTTGTGGTTGCATATAACCTACATACATCTTCCTGCATATTTAAATCACCTCTAGATTACTTATAACACCAAATACAATGTAAATGCTGTGTAAATAGCTGTAATACTGTATTGTTTAGAGAATAATGAAAGAAAAAACCTGTACCTGTTTCGTATAGATGCAGTTCTTTTTTTCAAATATATGCAGTTGGTTGAATGCACAGATGTGAAATCCACAGATACAGAGGGCTGACTGTACTCTCCATCCCATTTAAAAATTACTAAAAATTGGATAGAACGGTGACCTCAATTCTTATGAAAGGCCCCAGAGTTTCTTTTTAATTAAACAGAAAAAGAAAAAAATAGCGACAGTATACCTCCTTTTCAGCTTCTGTTCTGATCTGCCTCCACTTTTCTGTGTCAGTAACACAAAAATAAAGCTAGAAATTCAGACCTCATTGCTCATGGCAGACCAATACTCTGACTCAAGCTTCCCTTAAGGATAAAATAATACTGATCAAGGTCCACCGAGATAACAAATCAGCTAATCAGCCGATTAGATTTTTGTTCATCAACAGATAATAATTCTAGTTAATATTTACTCAGTTTATAGTAGTATATTTTGCAAAGTGGAAAATCAATGTCTTTGAATACAGTTTTAACTTGTTAGGTTGGTTGTTTAGATTCTGAACAGGGTGAATATGATACCTAAATAGTACAACTTTCAATAGTGTTTACATCTCTCTTTCAGTATTTCATCCCCTGACCTATGAAGGAGGCGTTGACTTGAACAGGTACTTAAATATCTATCTGTAAAGCATTTCTATATGAGTTATAAACTATCTCTATCTGAATTACTAATGTGGTTATTTTAAAATGAATTCTATCTTGTCTTCACCATTACATTAGTTATAAAATAATCTAAAAGTCTGTAAAGAGGCTTAAGATAGTCCTGGTCCATAGTTGCTATTATTATTTGAGGGTTAATCTCTCCTGTTGATCTACATTATTTGAAACATGTGCTTTCAGGGAACTTGAACCTGGTGGTTTACTGCATTATTTGTGTTCTGTCCTAAAGCATTGAGGATCCTGATGAGAAAGTAGCCATGCTAACCCAAATCTTGGAATTTGGGCAGACACCAAAACAACTGTTTGTGACACCACATCCTCGAAGGATCACCCCCAAGTTTAAAAGTTTGTCCCAGACTTCCAGTTATAATGCTCCTATAGTAGATTCCCCAGGTAAGTTTTATAAAAAGAACGTGAGCACCTTCTGTTTCTCCTTTGTGTTTAAGATGTTTCTGAAGATTCTGTAGAGGAGATGAACTGCTTAGAGATCAGGGGCTGGAGGTTCAGCTCAGTGGTAGAGCATTTGCTCAGCATGGAAGGCCTTGGTTTAATCCTCAGTACTGAGAGGAAGAAGGAGAAGGAGATGTTTTTCTTCTCTCCTGTTTTTTTGTTTTGCTTTGTTTTTAACTGTTAACTTTGAGATGAACACTTTTATTTTCTGGTACTTTGAGTGAGACTTGGCTGTATTTTGTGCTGTGGGTCCCTTTTCTGTTTTACAAGTTAGTGTTCAGTGCTGATCAATTCACGTATTCTTAATATATATAAATACATATATATGTATATATATAAAAATATATATTTTTTAGTTGTATATGTACACAACACCTTTATTTTTTGTACATATTTATATTTTTATTTTTATTTTTATATATATAAAATGTATATTTTTATATATATATATTTAGTTGTTTATTTTTTTATGTGGTGCTGGGGCTCAAACCCAGTGCCTCTTGCATGCTAGGCGAGTGCTCTACCACTGAGCCACAACCCCAGCCCAATTCGAACCCAGGCCCTGGTTGCTGTAGCACTGTCCACCTTACTCTTTCCCCAAAATGGCTTCCTCCATCTCCGATTCTTTACCAAACCCACATACAAATCTTAAATTCAAACTGTTCTGTTTTCTTCCTTTTTTCTTATTTAACTTTTGACAAACAGTTACAGAGTATTCTATCCAGATGCTAGGTGCTAAAATGAACTTGACCCATTTTTCACACTTGATATCTGGAAAGGAAGGAACCACCACTGTATGTGTTATGTGTTTTTTTATCTGACATGAGAGAACCTCAGCCTATAGCCCCAAAGGAGGAGCTGTGTGGCACCATATGGCACATTGGCAGCAAATTCACTGCATATCTTTTATCCCCAATTCTGTCTATCATGGTCTCAAGCCTGGAGGAAGAGCTTATAGAAATTACTTGACCCAGGGGTAGCTCAATGCACTTCTTTAAGACATACTGTATGTTTCACAAGGTTAAGTCATAAAAGACCATAGGATTATCTTGTGATGCTGTTTCATCCTGTGCTCTGCTTAGTCACCAGCTACAACCACAGTCATGTGATTGCTTTAAGTGCCAGCATTTCTTAAAGCAGAAGTGAAAGCATTTCTTTTATCCCATCTCTTGTATTGATTTCTTCCCTCCTCTTCCACTTCAAAAACAAAACAAAACTTCGGCATTCTTAGGCAGTGGCCAGGTTTTTGCAAAGATTGCTGATAAGGAAATGGTTACTCAGTCTTATATTTCTTGAAATTCGTGAATCAGTAGGCAAGTAAAAGCTTTGCAAACTGTGGGAATACTATAGTACTCAGATACCTCTTCATTTTTCTCTACATAATTTCTTTCCTCATCTAACATGGCCTAATATCTAACAAGTACATTGTGTGTGGGGAGGGTGTGTTTTGTTTTCTTGGTTGTTAAATTTTCATAGATAATATCACAAATAGGATGAAGTTGTCTGTCGGTAATTTAGTTGACTCAGCAATGATTTAATGTAGTCTCTCCAGGTGAAGAGTCTTTTGAAGATCTGACCGAAGAAAGCAAAACACTGGCCTGGAATAACATCACCAAACTGCAGTTACATGAGCAGTATAAAATCCACAAAGAGTAAGGATATCTCCATGCTTCTCTGTAGCCTGTAGTTTTTGCAAAAGTTAAAACTTTCATAGGATTGAGCTGTTTTAAGCGGAGTTGGGGAGGGATGGGGGGAGTTTTCTTTCAATGTTGTCTTGATTGCTTTTTATCCCCGCTCCCCCGCCCCATGTCTACAGTGATCTGTCACAAGTCAATGTAGCAAGTGAAAAGTTTGGCACAAAATGACATATGTTGGCCCCCTCGACTCATGCTGCCATTGCTGCCATCTGTCCTTCTATAACATGAGTTCAGTTCTGCAGACAAGAAATGGTCTTCTACCTCTCAGACTGAACACACCACCTCTATAATCATTGATGGTCTGAAGTTAACTATATTTCACTGCACAGTCGTGAAATGTTTTTTGCAAAAAAAAGTGGGATGCCACCCATTATGTGAATTTTTTATTATGATTATTATGCTGGTATTCCTTAAAATCCTGTCTTTGACACAGGATTAGGATGCAAATATGTGTTAATGTGTGACATGATTATATGATGAAATATTGGGAGAAGCATGATCTTTCTTCCTCAAGTGTTGAGTTTACTGATAATATGGGGGAAATGCATCCTTTTAAAAATATGATAAATATTAGTGTATACACAGAGAACATTGCAAAGATCACATGAAGTTTTTAAATCATACCTATACTTCAAAGAAACTGGGCTTGCTTTGGATACAGGGGAGATGTGTGTGTACCCTCTCCTCTCTGTAAAGGGTGTTCCTTGTCCTTCTATAGGAAGGCCTGAGAAGCACTGACCTAGCCTGGCCAACTCGATTACAGGAGCCCAGGGTCCTGCTACATGGTCATCAACAGCCTGACAGTTTCATGATTGCATATGCCATTGCTCATGGGTGGACCTGGACATGCTGTATGCCTGGCTTAAGGTGCATGACTCTAAACCAGAGTATAGCATTCTGAAAAGAAATAACTAGTTCTACCCTGTTCATTATTTTAACAATGGTGTATCTTTTCTCAGCTTCTCCAAATAGCATGTATGTAGAAAGGGACCTTGTAATCCAGGACAACAAAGACATGAATAAACCCATAGTGTTCATTCATATGATGTTTAATGACTCTTGAATGTCCTCTAGGAGGACATGCTAGAACCAGATGATTGTGTCATGCTTGACAGACCAGATGCCAGAGAAGTTGGATTTGGAAATGACACAAGTGAGGTGGTTATAAAAAGGAGGTTCAGTTATCTTGGTGATCGTCAAATAAGGTAGGATTGAAGGAAAAGCATTTTCCAGTTGTCAAAAATTGTCAGAAGCACATTCAGCATTGACCCTGGCTATGTGGAAAGCTAAGAGTGGGAATGTTTTCTGGCCACAAGGAATCATCAGAGCAAAGGCAGACGTTGCCAAACTGTGATCTGTTAATGGCAGTTATATGCTAGACAGATCCAGCAGACAAAGTACAAAGAAAAAATTAAGTAACTAGGTGAAAGTTAAGGACTTGGAGCACAGCAGATGTCTGAGTACATGGCTGATAGTAATTTATAAAACTTTGTTTTTAAATAGGGCAGTCACGGGGATAGCAGTCTCATGCAACGGGTCTTCAGTCTTTACAACATCACAAGGTAAGTTTTCCTACCCAAAAAGAGGTTTAAGTTGACTCAGAGCATCCGCATTTCTTATCTCCTGGTTGAGTATTTTCCTTGCGAACACTGCCTCCCCATAAAATAGATTAAAGCAATTTGTTTGTAATATATTATGTAAAATGTCATTGTAGTTTGCCAAACACAAAGTAAAGTGCCTTTCTGTTGCTAAGGTTTCCCGGCATAAAGATATAGGCCAGAGTTTCTTACCCATGTCTGGTTGAGATCTTTACCACCTGCCATAGCAACATGTTGGGTCTGCTTGCTGGCTGTGCGTGAACCCAGAGTGGGATGGCAGAGACTTCTCAAGAGCTGTGCCAGACGCATGTGAGCTAGCATGTGCAGCACAGCTTTTCTGTTTCATTTCTCAGTCTTGTCATGCAGGATTTCTCTCTCTCTCTCTCTCTCTCTCTCTCTCTCTCTCTCTCTCTCTCTCTCTATTGTAGGATTTAGCTTGAAATTGAATCCATGTATTGCTAATGTGACTGTACCATGTCAGAATTCTGAAAACCCCTAACATGATTACTTGATAAGATTTACAGCTGTGTTTCAACAATACATTAGAATTTGGCCATCTTGATCTTAAATAACAAAATGGATTTCTTGCTGTGCATTTCTTTGTTTCCCTGGTAGTCTGTGTAATTATATAATCAATCAAAGGGTGTCCTGTCCCACTTATGTTCAGAGCCTGAATTGGCACTCTGGAAAATATGGAGGTAAAAGGGGGAATGCTTCAGCTGTTCTTCAGTGATAAGAAAACCAATTCTGAAAAATTCAGTAGGTATTTTTAATGAGGCCACTTGTTCTTTATTAATAATAGATTGTTTTTCATCCATTAACAAATGATATCCAGGGTGAGGATATAGCTCAGTTGGTAGAGTCCTTGCTTCACATGCACAAGGCCCTGGGTTCAATCCCCAGCACCACCAAAAAAAAAAAAGAAATGATATCCAACTAAACACTTCTAGGTACATCAGTACTCTCAGTACTCCCAGATTCTGTTTCCATGCTTTATCATCTGTAACTTTTCATTACCTTCTCTCTAAATATAGTCTCAGATTTTATAAAACAGAATTTCCTACAAAACATGGAAAATATTGATACTGTAGAGCCTAGGGACCATCACATGCAGGACCCACACTGGCCACATCAGGGTCCTGAGATGGTGCTCTGGTAGAGGGAAGCAGTCCATGATTTGCCAGTATTTCCACCTGCTGAATTTGCCAACATTGTAGCACTGGAGAGAAGGCTCTCTTCCTGAAGCCTGTGCTGTCAGCTGGTTCTGTCTGGCATGGTTTGTTAAATTCTTCAGCTCACTGTACTTGCATGACCCTGTGAACCCTGGTTTTATAAAGAGTATCAGCCTTCAAATCTCAGGCTTATTAAGCATTATATCACTTCTTTATGGATTTGCCTAATAAAGCAAGAGTTTTTAAGTTTTGTTGTTGTTGTTGTTGTTTCTTATCATGTTTAAACTTTCATGATGTGTGGTACTGATTTGTATGCATTCTGGTGGTCACCCCAACTTTACAATTCTTCCTCAGCTATGCAGTATGTTTTGGTATGTGGGTATTCAGAGTTACAACCTGCCATCAGCTCTTAATGCAGGCTTTAACCTGATCATCTCTGGTACAGGAAACAAATCTGTTCAAAAACATCTTTACACTCCCGACTGACTTAGGGTATTCTGTAGGATGTGCCAAATTAGCTTTGTTCAATAATTTGTGGTGAACATTCACAGCTGCCTAATAGGATCAAAAGCAAGGTTGGGAAGATGTATCAGCATTGATCATACCTCCCAAGGAAAAGTTCAAGCAGTAGTGTGTTCGTTCTTTTGTTTTCATTTTCAAGTTAATGCTGAAGAATGTCTTATTATTTTAATGTTAAGATCCCTGTCGCCATCTCTTCAACTTCAACTCGCCTCAGTTGCCAGGCTTTATTGCCTGCATCATGCTGAAACGTCAACAGTGTACTATGTTTATACTGGTTTCTGGGATTTAAGTTGGTTTCCTCATCATGGAGTTCTAGACTGTAGAATCTTCATGTGGATGAGGCCTTAGATCATCCAGCCCTGTCTACACCCAGTCCCTTGGAATTACATACTCTTTGGCCTCCAGGAATAAGAAGGGCAGCACTCATTGGCCATCTGTAGCGGGTAGGAAATCTTTCTTACATGTCTGCTTTCTCATTATTACCTTAGATTCCACCTTGAAGATGTTTTCTAAAGAATCCAAAATGCTTCAAAGAAGTATATCATTTTCAAATATGGTGAGTTCATTTTATCAGTTTTATGATGGAAATTCATGTAGTAGTTTGCTTTATACACACACATAATGATATTTAATCTCGATCAAAACAACTGAGTTTATTCCTGTGTGGCATCCACAGAATACCTTGGTTGGCTTCAATTTAAATTTTTTTTCAGGTTGTCTCTTTTTCCTACTATTGTGATTTCCTTTTCAGGCTAAGTCTTGAAAAAAGACTCAGTAGAATTTGCTTTACTAAATCTTTTATTTTTAACTGCCAGAGTAAATGTTTATGTGCTACTTATGTATTTCTGAATTGGTAGGATACCCAATGCAACAAGAACAATTCTTCTAAAATTATAACACATTTTTAATGTAAATTATCCAAAACATTTTGGAATTACCTAAAGAACTTTGGAAGTTTTTCTCATTTACTTAAATATGTAATTTGGAGAGGGCATTTTTGTTGTTGAGAATTATCCTGGCCTATATCATCCACCCTGTATTTGCTCCAGGGTGTTAACAGGACCTCCTCTAGCCCAAGGCAGTGAGGGCCACCAGGGCCTGAGAGTCCTAGGTCATAATACACTTGACACATTGGACATTGGGAGGAATCCTTACATCTGGAATTGGCTACTTCAGAAAACCTGGTCATGAGGAGAGACTCCATAAAGAGAATTTGAGCATTTATTTTGGGAGGAACTTATTGACCATGTTAAGGATTTACTAATCACTTCATATTTTTAATTCAGATCATTTGTATTTCAGGCTTTATCGTCTTGTTTACTTTTACCAGGAGATGCCACTGTCATAAGCTCTTCTTGGGATAATAATGTGTATGTATCAGTATACACTCCTTTGTAATTCTCCATGCAGAGTAGCAGGACCTTCTACTGCCAGGACACTATGTTTCTAAAGAGAACAAATATTATAGATGAGGAAAATATCGAATCTAAAAATTTCTCCACTGGAACCTGTTTTCTTCTAAGTTTTAAGTGAGTGAAAAAACAAATGACCAGACTGAGAAATTTCTAATTTTAAATTCAAATTTTGAATATTCTGGTTTGATAACATCAGAATAAGCAATTTGTAGTTTTTTAGGCCTTAGTAAATAGTAGCATTGAATAATATCATGTTTTTTAAATATGTGTTTGAGTCTTAAAATTAAGATGGAACACTGTTTTAATACCTCTCATTATCTTTTAGCTATTTTTATTCCATAGCATTTGGAAGACGCCAGGACACATTGATGGGACATGATGATGCTGTTAGTAAGATCTGTTGGCATAATGACAGGCTATATTCTGCATCGTGGGACTCAACAGTGAAGGTTTATATGTGACTTTTATCTGAAATGTTTTGAATATGTTCATCACTCCACTGTTTAACAAAGTATATAAATAAGGATGCTGAATATTATTGCCTTTTTAAAAAAATTTATGCACCTAATATATTAAGAAATTTACAGTGATTTCTGTATTGTGTATTCAACTGGTGGCTGAACAGTCTACTATTCATTAAAAGTTGTACAGAAAAAAAAAAGTACAGAGGTAGCCCCTCTTATCTAACCTGCCTGGAACTAGTAGTGATCAGTTAATCAGGAAATGTCAAGTTAAAGGGAACAATAATTAAAAGATATATTTAAAATCTAAAACATACAGATGCTTCATTTTCATTTACCATTCTTTTTAGGTAAGACTCGGCAAGCCTTTTTCTTTGGAATCTTACACAACATTCCCACAAAAACCACATCAGTGTTTATCTTAAGTTTTTAATTTATATTTATGTAAAAGAAAGCAAGACCCTTAAAGCCATTAGAATTCCCTCAGGAATTTTTTCCTCTCTATTTGATATGATTACTTGCCTGTACCTAATTTTAGTAAAATTTTCAAACATTAATGACACTATACTGCTGCATTCATATTTCGTTATTCACAAAATACTTAAAGCACATAATTATAGCAGCAACTGACAGGGACAGACACAGGCACAGTCACCTGTAAACAAGCACGTGCTGATGGGGAGCCATGGGGGGAGTGCAGGCCCCAGGGAGGAGGAGCTGGATTGTAATCAGCTTAGATTCATCAGCAAGTATATTAATAAAGTAGGTCAAGACAGTTTTTCCAAACAGGTGGAAATGATTTTATAGGTAAAGTTTAAAAATACCTCCTGTAATATGTTCCCCCCTAGGTGTGGTCTGGTGTTCCTGCAGAGATGCCAGGCACCAAAAAACACCAGTTTGACTTGTTGGCTGAGCTGGAACATGAAGTCAGTGTGAGTACCAGCAACAGAACTGCAGAAAGCTGAGGGTCCAGGGGTGGGTGGGGAGGCGGTTCCTGGTTATATTTGTGTGTATTAATTCATTGGCATTGTTGTATTTTGCTTATTGGAAATTATAGGATGTTTTTCAAGTTAACTGTACATTTCTGAGTCTGCTTTCTTTTTCCTCCAATGTGCATCTTTCCACATTTTTCTGAGAATTAGCTTCTATACCTCTCGACTTCTAAAATATCAATTTCTGAGCCTCAAATTCTTTGGGGCAGCAAGCTGGGGCCTGTCATCCCAAGATGAGACCATGTCTTCTGACCTAGAAGGTAGATGGGACCCATCTGTTTAGGAGACACTCATCTCACAGTTGAGAACAGTTACCTGCCATTTAGGAAGGCCAATTGTACACAGCCTGGTAGCAGAACCAAAAGGGATCTTAGTTCTTGCACATTGTTTTCATGGGTCTCAGTGCTGTACCTTAGTCTATAATAGTAGCACTACCTTTCTCCTAAGGCTGTTAATTGATATCTAATATTCATGGTCTTCAGAACAACTGAAGTTAAAAAATATTGAGTATGTAATTCAAGATGGTATGCAAGTGTAATTTTGTGGATCGAGTCTCCACTCCTTATAAATCCCTCAAATAGTCATGGATCAGCCTGAGACTATCAGTGTTAGGCTATTGAAAATAGCATTACAATTGCCCTTGCAATATTTTATTTTCATTTCTGCTTGTATTTGGCAGCATATGAGTAATTCTACTTCATTTTAAAATAAATTATCATTCAGTAGGATGCTGTTGAAATACACTTGGATTAGCAACACCAGCACACTGTGTGACACTTTATATCTTTTGACCATATAATTGAATCAGCCTGGGAAAATGTAGCTAATGATCATTCTTCCAAATGGAATATGTATTCCTGTTTTCTTCTGTAGGTGGATACAATCAGTTTAAATGCTGCAAGCACACTGTTAGTTTCAGGCACCAAGGAAGGCACGGTGAATATTTGGGACCTTGCTACGGCCACCCTATTGCACCAGATTCCATGCCATTCAGGGACTGTTTGTGATGCCGCTTTTAGCCCAGGTAGGTATTATCCTTTTTAATACAGGTTATATACCATGTATATTAAAATTCTGAAATGAATGGTAAAAATTTAAATGGAAAACACTATTTGCTGGAAAGAGTTTGCCTATAGCTAAGGCCAGGGTATAATATACAGTATACCTGTGTCCCTGGTACCTATTAGAAAAGGATTGGATGTTTTTCTTAATTTCTCAACTTATTAGGGAAATTAATGTGTAAGATATAATGAACTCACAGCAAAGAGTTATCTCATCCCTGTGTCTTAGATAAAAACATTTCAAGGACAGTATAGTTATTGCTTAAACATAAGTTCAAGGGGAGCAATAGTGGATAGTAGGCCACTGGATTCAGAAGTTAAATTTCAGAATAAGCTAACCAATAGTCTGAAGTCATCCCTCTGTATCTTATTTTGTGTTGCAGATAGTCGCCATGTCCTCAGCACAGGAGCAGATGGCTGTCTGAATGTAATAGATGTACAGACAGGGATGCTCATCTCCTCCCTGACATCAGACGAGCCCCAGAGGTACAGTTCCCAAGCAGGCGATGAAGACATTTGCAAACACACAATCATTTCATTTGGGTGTTTGGTCAATGTAACCTACCCTTCCTTCATGATGACAGAATGATCATTTCCAAATCACTTGCAGGTGCTTTATCTGGGATGGAAATTCCGTTTTATCTGGAAGTCAGTCTGGCGAGCTACTCGTTTGGGATCTCCTTGGAGCAAAAATCAGTGAGAGAATACAGGGCCACACAGGTAAGCAGTTACTGCACCTGTCCTGATCGTCACTTCTAAGACACTCAGCCCACCTCTTCCATCAGGGAACACATCTCAGGCAGAAAACACCCCACATGTTCATGCTCTGTATATCTCCCTGGTTGGCCTGTGATCCTCATCTCTTAGGTAGCTGAGGATTTGTTTAATTTTTTTGTAGTTGTAGATGGACAGAATGTCATTATTTATTTTTATGTGGTGCTAAGGATCAAACCCAGTGCCTCACACATGCTAGGCAAGTGCTCTGCCACCAAGCTACAGCTCCAGCCCAGGATTTGGTTTCATGCTGATGTTACCGCTGTTGACCGGTGACGAGTCCTTGCTTCCCCAATGTTGAAGAGTAACACCAAAGAAGCACACCGAGGCAAGGTCAGAGTAGAAATTAGAAGTTTATTAAAGGACAGCAGAAAAGACTTCTCCGGGAGGAAGAAGGGGACCCAAGAGGTGGAATCCGTGGAAGGGATGTTGTCTCCCCTTTTTATAGTTCTTTCAGTGATGGAATGTAGGTGGGAAGGCCCGCGGGGTGGGACACAGGTGGGCCAAAGAAGTAATCTGGTCAGGAAGGACTTCTGAGTCAGCACCTTTTTGCTGGGGGCTGTTCATTAACATTTCTTTGAGGTGGACTTTGGCCTAGGGCCTTTTAGGGACTTCATTAACATTCCATGAGTTGTCCTGCGTTTCCTGGAATCATTGCCAGCATGGCCTCCATTTTAGATTTCACTCGGCATTAGACCCGATTTATCTAACTACACTGACTACCTAACTTTAAATCTGGCTTCATTGACAGATATTTAACTCCAAAAAGGAAGTCTTAATGTTAACTTTCACATGGAGAATTAAAAACCATAGTAGAGTTATCTAATGTTTTTAAATATAATATATAGTGAAGTTTTTAAGAAGCCAGAAATAATACAAAGGTAACGAATTAAAATTTAAAAACTTAGGCTTCCTCCTTTTGCTGTCACACTGCTGTCTCCTGTGTCCCAGGCCTCCTGGGAGGACATTCATCAGCATATGCTGTGTATGTACATCCTCTTTAATGAGAAGGTTTATGTGCCTAAAACTGTAGGATACATGAAATGTAATATAAAACTATTCTGCTCTCTTTTTCCATCTAGTAGTATCATCTCTTGGAGATTCACTGTCATATTTGTATAAACTTGCATGCTTTTCTCCTCATTGTTTGAAGGACTGAGTTTTTAATTCTAGTAGCTATTGACTTCCTGCTGTGATTTTTCCCACTTTTATCCTCTCCTGTGCCCCAGTTTCATGATTATTTTTTATTAAATGTATATCTTAAAAATTACGCATTTTATTCCTACAGTAGTTCTAATTGACATTTGATCCCTTCCAATCCATTTCCTGAATAATTCCTGTTCTTTTGGCTTTAGATATACATTGAAATGGTTTCTTTTTTATTCCTCGTAAGTTCTTTGTACCAAGCACTTGTTTTTTAATTTATTACAAGGATTTTGTTAGAGAAAAAGACAAGTAGCACTTACTTTTCTTCTTTGTAAATGAATAGCAAGCAAAGAGTGAGCATTACAGTAGAGTGTATCTTTGGCTACCTCCTGGTCACCTTCCTACCTAATGTGTCTTCCTTTCAGGTGCTGTGACTTGCATATGGATGAATGAACAGTGTAGCAGCATCATCACAGGAGGGGAAGACAGACAAATTATGTTCTGGAAATTGCAGTATTAAGTGCCTTTTCCTCTCTTGAACATTAAATTCTATTTAAAGTATTTTTAAAGAAAACTTTTAAAAGAACTGGTGAATGTGCAATGGTAGTAATTAGAAGTGTCACCACATGGAAAATTTGTGGTTTTAAACTTTCTAAATCATGGTGATTTCGTTTTTGAAAGCCATTAGTTGCCATCCACTAAGGCAGATAGAATTATGAGTGTTAGGGAGAAAATATTACATCCCAGTGTGATGATGGGTAGAAGACTGGGTTGGGTGGCAGAGAGAAGCCAAGAGATACTAAACTGGGGAAACATCAGAAAGCACTCAACAGTTTAGAATTCCCCACGAAAATGTGCAGTTATCGTCTGCTACTTCTGAGTCACACTGTTTTGTCTTCCTGATCTGTCAATTGCTGACACTGGGTTTTTACGAATGTGTTTCATGGAGTGGTTACTTTCTATGATGCTGTCCCCAGCTTCTAAGAACCTGGGAAAGGATTAGCAGTTCTTATAGCAGTAAGTTTACTGTGTATAGGAATGGTTTGTATTTCATTAAGCTATTAAATGCTCATCTTTTCTACATTAAAAATATTTTTCTGTAATGAGAGCAGTTTTCATTTTCTTACTTAAATTGATTATAAACACTAGTAGCTTTTACAAATCACAAGTATTGATCTTAGAAAACCCTAGTTTCAGAAGTCACAGAACTCTTCATATCACTGTCTTCAGACTCAAGTCCAGGCCAAACAGATAATCAAACTGGGAAATGTACTAAATTTCAAACATGGTAACCTATATAGCAATAGCACTGATTTTCTTTCAGGTTCAACTTCTGAACCACTATAATCATATGATTTTTAAATTTTCCACACTCTTTAGAAAGCACTGTCATATCTTACAGGAGTGCAGCATAAGGAGAAAAATTGTGAATCAACCAAGGTAACAAATATCAAATTCACACACATACATACACACACATATATGATTTGTGGTGTTGGTAGGGAGCATCAACAGCCTCATCAAGTTCCTGCTGTACAGCCTGAGTGCACAGGGCGAACCCGTCCCTCAGACTGCATACTGGGGCAGGAGCTTCAACGCTCACAGCCTTTCAGATCTGAGGGGTTCTCAACACTCCTGGATGTCAGCTGCTCATGGAGAGCAGTGCCCTGCCTTCCACAGTTGGAAGCAGATTTCACGTGCCCATCAAGGCCATGCACAAGTGTGACAACTGACAAAAGTTCCAAATGATGCAATAACAGACTAAAGTTTAACTTTTTGCATATTTATTTAAAACAGGATAGATATAAATCAAAAAGAAAAAAAGGATAAGTGTCACTGCCATTTTGTTTTCAGGAAGGAGTCAGGGGACAACAAATTATTAGGAAAACATTCTAAGAGCATTCTGAAGTAGCTAGGTTACATAAAATTAAGATTCAAATGCCAAAATTAAGTATTATCTTACTTAATCCACAAATGAAAAAAAGGAGTCCAAAGTTTATCCTGTTTAGCGTTAAGAATTTTTTACATTAAATATATAGCGATTTGTTTTTCAGAAAGTGATACTGGCAAATTTTAGAAGAAAGAAATTTCCATTATGCAATAACTAGAAAATCTCAAATACAGCTAAGCAGCTATGCCATAGCTCAGTAAGTACCATTAAACTGTTATGGGTTAGTGTACATTTCAGTTTAATATACAACTACGTTTGGGGTTTTAGAAAGGCAGCAATATTTTGGCTTTTATTCTAGATACTTAACACAGTTAAGGCGACAGTTCAAGCATTATTAAGTGAAGGTAGTTAAAATTTAATAACAATCATTATACTCTCTTGCAATCTACATACACTGTAATGCTTACATGGAATGAAATCAGTGTTACTTAATTGGTCACACACACACACACACACACACACACAGAGAACTTAAACTATCAAAGGCAATCATCCTAAATATACTATGGTAACATGTTAATAATGTAAATACACCATACAACTAAAGAAACATGAATAGCACTATGCATTATCTAGAAGAAAAGTGACTGCTTCTCACACAACACTAAACTTGTATCAGTCATCCTAATCACAATGGCTTATAAAAGCATCAGGTTTCCAGTAGAGAAACTATTCTAGGAAAGTCAATAAATCTTTTGAAAGTTTCACATCTGTAAAACCAGGATAAGGCTACAACTATCTTGAAATCTGAAGAAAGTATCAGATGCAACAGTAAGGTTCCCAGCCATGATGTATAGAAAGGTCCTCATGCAGCATATGCTCCCTGGCTCCGGGAAAGCTTCATGTGCATAATGCAGAAGTTGCCGAAGAAGGAAACTGGAGAAGTTCAGCTGTGTTTACACTGTGCTGTGACTTAAACCTCAGGAATGGTGTGATCCATCAGGCTTTTCACGATGCTTGTCGCCATCCTACAAAAGAGTCACTTTCATTACACATGGAGGTTTTTGTTTTTTGTTTTTTTTTTTTAATGCTATGTTAAATTCAAGAAAAACCCCAATTAAAATTGAGCTCCAAGTATCATTAGATGAGGAAATTGGGAAAGTTCTTCCAAATGAGCTCAGATCTAAGTCTCTTGATAATTTTGTTGATGGAAAACAGCATGAAAGGCTATCTATCTTGGCTAGACAAATTGAGATGTAAGTAAGTCCTTGTAATGCTAAGGATGATGATTTTTAAAAAGATAAGGTCATAACAAGTTGGAGAGGAAGTGGGGAAGAAATAGTTTAAGAAAAAGAGCTCTAGGCAGGCTCAGTGGCACATGCCTATAATCCCAGCAGCTCAGGAGGCTAAGACAGGAGGATCGCCAGCCTCAGCAAAATAAAGGCAACTCAGTAAGACCCTGTCTCTCAATAAAATACGCTGGGGTTGTGGCTCAGTGGTCCAATTGCCCTGAGGTCAATTCTCAGTATCCTACCCCCAACAAAAAAAGAAAAAAGAGAACTCTAGAAAAATTAGTCTTGAAAGTAATTCTTCTCTAAGATAGGGAAGCTGTGCAGTCTACCCAGAACCACATAAAAATTTTCATTACAAAGGTCATGTTAATGAATTTGTAAAATCTCATTTCCACATGCATGATAGAAATTCTGAAGTTGGCTTGGCAAAAACAGTTATGATAGAAGCTCAGATTTGAAAAGTGCTAGTGAAAGTAGCCCTATTCAATTTTTTACACTGAGCTTCCCAATCCTGTCCCGAGGACAGATAACAGAACCACACACCTCTACTTGAGATGCTAGAGAGAACAGTTACTCTGTAATTTTTGTATGCAGTACTGGGGACTGAATCCAGGGCCTTGCACATGCTAGGCAAGCACTCAACCTCTGAGCTACACTACCCGCTCCTTTTAAATTTTATTTTTGAGAGAGGGTCTCAGTTTCCTGGGTTGCTGAGACTGGCTTCTTAACTTGATTTTCCTGCCTCAGCTTCCAAGTAGCTGGGATTATAGGCATCACACCATGCCTAGCTGAAACTATTATTCTTAACATCCAATAAAAGTAAGAACTCACCACAACAAACCAACATGACTAGATGTCTACTGAGCAAAGGAACTATAGGCATAGTGCTACTGTAGTCATTTATACTACAAATTGAAAGCAAGTTACCTCTTTTTGAAAACACTTTATTAGGCACTGTTAAAATTTATCAAGGGTACAGTGAATTTTATTTCATACTTGGGAAGTTGCAAGGGGCCTTACCAAACAGTTCCTCTGATTTAAGTAATGTATTTCAAATTTCTAAATAAATACCAAGGTCATCTTTAAGGTAAAAGAACCAAAGGTTTGGAAATTAAAATATGGTACTTATATAAAGTCACACATCTATATATGTTAAGCTGAAGAATTTGTGTACTTACCGTTTAATAATGTGCTCAAAGATAAAAGCAGGCATGATTGTGATGGTAACCACAGTTCCTGATGTTGACAGTATGTCTGCAATTTGAGAGTCCTGAAGAAAATATATAATGAAAGTTAATTTCACTAGAACTTTATTTAATATTCTTGATAAAGAAATACATAATATACATTGTGTTGTGTTTTACTAGTATCTCCCAAATCCTGACCCTTGGTATTTCTAAACATTTTAAGCTTTCCTTGCCAAGTTTAATTCTATACAACACAATTTTACAGCTGGTAACAAAATCAGTTAACTGAGCTGAACATACTGAATAAGAACATCTTTTTATTATTTATAAATGAATAATTTTTCCATATATAATACAGTATCCTGTTAACTGTGTATTCTATAATTTATGAAATGAGGTCTTAAAACCTTTACAACTTAAGATAGAAGATTTGTAGAAAGAGAAAAACTTTTTTTAAAAAAAAGGTCCTAATATGGATGAAAATTATTACTCATTTCCTAAATTCTTGGATTGAAAAGGTGGCCAAACCAATCATTTAAATGTTGTCAAAATTTTCACTGCCCAAGTCTCAACAGAATTTTAACTCAAATAACTTCAGGGATCATCTAGTCCAACCCCTTCTGTACACAGGAAAGAAGATTCTAGGTAACATTTCAGGGAATTTTTGTAAACACAGCTAGCTGGGTCCAGGCCAGACCACAGCCCCAGGTCCTACACCTTGCACCTCCCAAGTTTCTGTATTTTGGAGGTCAATATAAAACAGCACCACCTAAATGATCAAAGGAAAAAGAAGTCTTCTAAAATAAAACTGTAGCAGGAACACACAGAAGGACTATTCCTCACCTTCAAGCCAATGACATTCTGCCCATTGATTTCACAGATGTTATGTTCAGTGAGAAGACCATTTCTGGCTGCAGAACTATCTTTCACTATGGATGTTATTTTTCCATTTTTAAAGATAAAACCAACATGTCCAGTACTATCCTTGTGCATGGTAATTGTGCGTTCAAAGGGCCTGCAAACAAAATGGACAATTTCAATTAAAATTTTATACTGATGGACTGTGATAGACATCATTATTCAAAGTACATGTATATGAAGACACGAATTGGTGTCAACATACTTTATATACAACCAGAGATATGAAAAATTGTGCTGTATGCATGTAATAAGAACTGCAATGCATTCCACTGTCGTTTATTTTTTTTAAATCAATAAAAAAATTTAATACTAAGGTAAACATTTAATGGAATTCATATAACCATAAATTCCATCCTATTGGATAGTTAGTTATAATAAATATTAAGTGTTTCCAGCAAAAAACTAATTATGGCTCTGATGTTGTACATGCACTGTAATTTGTGTAAAATGCTTTCAAAAATATCTTCATTATGATTTGGTTTATCTGAAGAAGGAAATCCTGACTAGTATCAAAGACAAGTGAACAAAATGCTTCTTGCAGTTCAACAATAGCTTTTCCCTTTAAAATTCATAATACTTTTGCATTAGCAATGAGGCTTGAATTTTTTAACCCGAATCAAGAGCTAAAATTGAATTTTTCCTTTTATTAACTTTTACTATTTATTAAAGCCTACCTAACTCTTAAGAAACATTAAAAAAAATTTTTAAAACCTTTTATAGTATTTCTCACATCTTAAGTTTGAAAATTTTATAGAAAAATGGGTGTTTTTGTTGTTGCTTTATTTTGCTCTATTTTAGAAGACCTACAAAGGCATGTAAGATTTCCTCAAGCCCCATTTGGAAAAGAAGGCACACAGCTATATAAAGAGACAGTCAGTGTGTGCTCTTAGAAGCTGTCATATCAGTTATACTTGCTCACATCTCTAAAACCCTGCTATCATAAATCAACCTGTGCTTACATTATAAAATTCAAAAGTCACATCTTCCTGTTGGTAAAACTATGTTTAGATATACAGAAAAAATGACCTTCATCTATAAAAATGCTTACTAAATATCTAAAATATATTAGAAATTAGAAACAATTATAGAGAAAATAGAAGTTAAACTGAGATAAACAAAAATTCACAAATTTATTGTAACAATGTGATATAGCTCCACCCTTCACACTTGTGGGGACTGGCAAATAAGATAAAGGGAGGCTCAGTATCATGTGCTTAATATTTAAGAGTTATAACTGAACTAAGCACTACCAAATGTTTTATCCTCTTGACAACTAGAGCTTCATAATCACCTAAAAGGCCAGATGTGGTTTTCAAAACTCATAAACTTCTGGAGTTCTAAGTAGACTCCGACCCTCGTGACACCTATAAACTCTGAAATAAGGTATATATATGCAAAATCAGAATTTTACTTTTAAAAAAATCAAACTATGTAAGAAAAATCTGCACCAAACAACTTCAAGATCCTAAGGCTTATTAATAACATTTGATTATTTTCTCCAACACTATATTTACAGAATCCTGAAAGCCCCCCAAAATGGAAAACTAGTCCTGAATTTCCATTTGAACTGTTTATCAAAAGCTTACCTATCACGAATGGTCATAGTAATCTTCTCTCCAAAAGCCTGTTTGAGCACCTTGTGTGCTTTATCAGAGCTCCAGCCTGCACAGTTTTCACCATTGATCTGCAGCACCTGGTCCCCAAATCTCAGACCAACTAAAGAGGCTGGAGAATTAGCCTGGACTAGCTGAACAAATATACCCTAAACAATAAGAAAATAAGTGGTCATGATTTGAAAGTGCTGGTTAGAAATCTCCCATCAAAACCAAGAAAAAGGAAAACAAGAAAAGAAAAACTATGAGTGTAATGTGCCATGTTAACTCCTTTAAATCAAGCACACTGACAGGTCTTCAATGAGCTATGAGCATGAGGAAATCAAATACCCTCAACCCTCTGGATTTCAGGCAGGAATGGGGTTTCCTGCCAAGGTTAGCCTTATTTTTGTATGTGCAAAAGCTGGATTTCGCGAGCTGATGAGACTTAAGACTGACACTAAATCCAATAAAGTAATGGCCAAAACTATAAATCAGGATAAAGACCCAACATGTCCTTAACAAATTCTAAAATGTTCCTCAGAGAGTAACCCTGTTTCATGTCTTCAGTATGGTGAGAAATAATTGTTTTATTACTACTTTATTAAAATAGTGATTGCCCTAATTAGAAACATGCTCAGAAAATGACCTATTAAATTTGAATTTCAAGGGCAGAAATAACAAACCTGTAAAATCATCTCACATCATCATTTACTTTAAAAATGTTTTTTAAAAAATGAATGTATGTTGATTCTCACAGATCAGTTTTTTTCTTAACTTTCATATATGTCACCCTATTTCAATCCCAGAATGTTCTTCTATTATGTTATACATACATAACATAGTTTAATAGTTTATAATAAGTAGTCTGGTGAGTACTCAGAAAAGAAAAAAAAAAATCATTCAAAGTAATATTCTTGCAAGTTCCTAGTCTGCCTTCTCAAAATAGGGCATCTCCAATTAAACAAGTTAATATTTATAATATTCTGTTATAAATGCATCATTACAACTAAAACATTTCTATTTCAAATTATTTTAATATTAATCACTTAATATTTTATAAGCTATTTAGATAAACTAGATATTAAAGTACTTACATTATCTATTGATTTAAGCCTAAGCCCAATTTTTCCATCTTGATCCTTACACAAAATGACTTCACGAATCCCTTGCTTAATCTCTGCTCTACGAATTCCAACATCATTACCCGTTACAGGAGCCACCATATAATTCATACTGGAAGGTCTTGCTACCAACTGCTGACAAAAACATATAGAATGTGTCAATATTTAGAAACAATGTCCTGAAAAAAAATTAAAATACCTGGAAAGTAACTCAGTTGTGCTTTTCCAAAAATTAATCTATAAATAATTTCTTTCAGATAAAGTCTGACTTCTGCAAAAAATGACACTAGTATTTACTTACTAATTCCTTTTTTTGTGCCTTTTCAAATTCACTGGCACTTATTTCATGCATACCATCATTTGCTGCATACTGACATTTAACTCAACAACAGACCACCAATGAAAATACTCTCATAAGTTATGGCCTATTGATTACATGGCCATCTCAGTTTGTGCAAGTACACTCCACATCTTCACAATGATGAAATCAACTAACAAATCATTTCTTAGAATGTATCCCTCTCAAAAAGCAACTCTATTTTTATTTGTCTTCATTTCAAATATATTTTCCTCAAACTTAAAGGCCATGCTATGCTTTTGAGAGACATTTTTCAGAAGGTATTTTTATGTGGAAGCCACTTCATTTTTATCAGAGGTACCTGGTTGATTTTTACATAATCCAGAGTTAAGAATGATTTTTATATTTTTAAAAGTTGTAAACAAGCTGGGCACAGTGGCGCACACCTGTAATCCCAGCAGTCCCAGCAGCTCGGAAGACTGAGACAGGAGGATTGAGTTCAAAGCCAGCCTCCGTAAGAGCAAGGTGCTAAGCAACTGAGACTCTGACTCTAAATAAAATACAAAATATGTGACAGGTCATAAGTGATTATTAAAGACTAAGATGATTATGGGACACTTTATGGAAAAAAAAACTTTCCTGAATCTTGGTTTTATGAAGGTGAACTGCACCTTTTAAGAATAAAATATAACATTGTTATTGTCATATAAAGTTCAAATATTTCTACAAGTATGTGAATATACCCTGGTATTAAGCTACTGTCAAAAAGCTCCAAATGCACTCTTCTATTCTTCATTTGGTGGTGCTGGGGCCTGAATTGTTGAAGTTACATTTTCCTTTATCAGAATGTTTTGGGTTCCCTTTCATCACATGAGGCCCTAGAGACTGGAGGGAAAAGTGTCTATTTTCTGTTTGCTTTTGATTTTTATCAGCACTGCCTGAGCATGGCCCTTAACCTACACAGCTATTTCCAGTATCTATCTATTACTGTCACTCAGAACCAGCCTCATTTCAACCCTTCAGAAGGCATGATACTTCAGCAGGGTTCTCTCTTCTAAGATCTGAGTCTAGCTCTGTGGAGCTCTCTGCCTAAGCTTCTGTTTATTCCAACTTCTTCCCTATGTTACTCAGTCCTGACAGAAGTAGCTAACTTTCTGCAGTTATACCTATATTCAATTTTTGCTTTTTCAATTCTTCATTTCTTAAATTATCTCTGATAAAAACTTACTACAATTTATTTTCACAACTGGACCTACATTTATTTGCTAAATAAATGCAAGGTGCAGTATTAAGCACCAGGGTTATGGCAACAAGACAGACATGGATTCTGTCATGATCTTTTTACTATATTTATAACCACCAGATATGTTGAAGCCCAGAATCTGGGGCCTAATTATATGGAGTTTGGGACTGTATAGGACTATTAAGAGATTATGAGCAAAGAAATATGACAGATCTGTACTTCAGATTAATTGACCTAACAGCATCTTAATATTGTTTGAAATAAGAAGTTACTACAGGAAATGTAAGATATTACTGTAATAGTCTAGTTTAGAAGTCCAGAAACCCTGAATATGGTTATAGGAGAACTGGAATGGATAAAATGAACACAAGAAATATGAGAGACAGAGTCTAGGTTTCAGTAACTGAATAAATGCAGAAGACAAAGAACTAATAAAAAGCATCTGAATTTTTTTTATTTATTTTAATTGTATTTTATTTACTTATTTTTAATTGGACACAATACCTTTATTTTGTTTATTTTTATGTGGTGCCAAGGATCGAACCCAGGGCCTCGCATGTGCTAGGCGAGCACAGAGTCTACCGCTGAACTACATCCCCAGCCCCAAGCATATGAATTTTTTTCCAAACATCTGAATTTTTAAGTCCTAATAAATCCAAACAGTGGTAACAGCACCATAGGAAGCAGATAATGCAAAAAGTAATATCCACAAGGAAGTGTAAAATTTAAGAGACTTGGTCAATGCTTAAGTTATAAATTTGTGAGTTAGTTACAAAAAGGAGAGCTTAAATCTATGTATAAAATTATGACACAAAATTCAAAATTAATTATATTATACATACCCCCTGAACTGATGCTCCAGGGACCATGGCCATATTTGCATGTATTTCTTCATCATTTAAACTCAGGCCCATGTATTGGGAGAGCTCCGGATACAGTTTAGGATAGAGATCTAATATAAACAGAAGAATGAATGAAGGAAGGAAAAGGCACTGAAAGAATACTCAAAATTAAAACTACCATTTACATAGGACTTCTACCTGTATTTAAAAAATGATATTTAAGTTAGAAAATCTAGAATATAAAGTAGCAATTTGGAGGGGGACTTCCACATCTTTGTGATTCAAAATGAAAAATATAAAAAATGTGTAAGATAAAAGTCATAAAATATGAATACATCTGAACTGAATCAATCTTCGATTTCTAAGACAGTTATCCCTTAGTATCCATGGGGGACTGGTTTCAGGACCCAGCACAGAAAACCAAATGTGTAGATCCTCAAGTTCCTCATATAAAATGGTGTAATATTTACATATAACCTATGCATATCCTCTCATATACTTTAAATCACCACTAGATTACTTGTATTAGTTAATATAATGCAATGCTACATAAATAGTTACTGATTATATTAAAGAATAATGACAAGAAAATAATTTTGTACATGTTCGGTACATATAATTTTTACTTTTTATTATTTATTTTTAGTACTGGAGATTGAACCCAGGGTCACTTTGTCACTGGGCAATGTCCCTAGTCCTTTTTATTTTTTTGACACAAGGCCTTGCTAAGTTGCTGAGTCTGGCCCTGAATACTTGCAGTCCTCCTGTCTCCGCCTCCCAAGTTGCTGGGATTATAAGCATGCACAACTGGCAATTCTATTTTCAATGTGTGGCTGAATAAATCTGTGGATACAAAACCCAAGGATACAGAGGACTGACTACTCAAGAGTAAAAACAATTTTTCCAAATAAATTATATTCCCTTTTCTGTTTCTTAAACCTATTTCATTAGGAATTGTATAAGAGTATGGCTGATTTCTCCAATTCAGAAATGATCAAAATGTCTATTGTCAAGCCAGCTACTCTGTGACTCATTCACTAAACATGGCTATGGAATGAATCTTCTCAACTAACAACACTAAGAAAGAAAATTCAAAGTGTCCCATATCATTTTAAGAATGTAAATCACATTCCAATGAAATCCTAGAAACAGTATTTTTTTTAAATATTTATTCTTTAGTTGGACACACTACCTTTATTTTATTTATTTATTTTTATGTGGTGCTAAGGATCAAACTCAGGGTCTTGCACATGCTAGGCAAGCTCTCTACTGCTGAGCCACAACTCCAGCCCCTAGAAACAGTATTTTTAGATTAATAATATTAAAAGTTTTTAGTAGTTGTGTACTATTTTCAAAAGCTCTTTTTAAAATGATCTATTTGTAACTTAAAATGGATTCTAAAGTAAAAATGTTATAAATAGCTATAAAACAAGATGACAGTACACAAAGAACTTATATAACATTGGATTTGCATCTTAAGTCCTCTTATTTAGAGACTCTGTCCTGAATCCCTCTAAAATGTGAAGGAAAAGGAGAAGACGGGATATGGAGATTTAAAATACTCCTGAATCTGTGAAATATTCCAAAATGTAGGTAGCTGGAAATTTTATAAGTTCCCCTAGCAAAGACAGGAGACGGTTGATGAAGTTCAAGAGCAGCAGTGAAGAAAACCATAGTTCCCATGTAAGGTTTTTTCATAAATTAATCTTATTAGAGACTTATGAGTCACACTAAAATCAATTTACTTAAGTCATAAAACAAATCTTCAGAGTCCCAGTTTATTCTCTTAATTAGATAAAGGGCTATTTTTTAATAAATATTTTTCTTTATTTCTACTAGAACTTTAACCACCAATTTTATACAGTCTATCCAAAAAGAAAAAAAAAATGAATCTTGGATTACACTTAACAAGTACTTCTGTGCTGAAAGAATAAACCCAAAGTATAAACCTACTTCCATCTTGACAGATGGGAGCAGAAGCTTCTGACAAAATTGCTGGGTTGGCAGGGTTTGCAGAAAAGGCAGTTTGAGCCTGAAAAAGAAAAGAAGAAAATTCTAGTACCACATCATAAATTCTTACTTAACATTCTTATTTAATCCAGTACTTCCCAAAAGAAACTAAAATCTTAAGTTTTTAAGTAAATTTCATTTCAAACACTTCAGCAATAATTTTTTTCGAAGGAAATCTGAATCAAGAACATATTTCATACTCTGAATATTTTAAGGTTATCATAAACATTGAATACGCATCATTTTACATCTATTTCTGAGTCCCACCACCCCAGTACTAAGATTGAATACAGGGCCTCATACATGCAAGGCAAATGCACTACCAATGAAGAACCTCCCCAGCACTTTATTTTTAGAGACAGGGTCTCCCTAAGATGTCCAGTCTGGAAAGTAAGATCCTTCTGCCTTAGCTTCCCAAGTATCTGGAATCATAGCTGTACACTATCACCCCTGGCTATTCTACATATCTTGATAACAAAGTACTTCATAGTGCTTCAACAAATTAATTAATAAATTACTATTTTCAAAAAGTAATCCAAAATGGATGACAAACCATTTTACATTTTTATCATTCTTTCACTAATTAGTCCAAATAAAATCATTTAAATTATCTGCATAAGGCAAAAAAGCTCTATCATATTCATATAAGTCACATATCAGAAAACAACTAAAATTTTCATATTATGTTTCTAATATTTATTCTACCACTTTAGTATGACTCACTGAAATAATCTATACTTAGCAAGTATAGGAATGCCTAAAACATACTTTATCACTAACATAAAAGAATGAATTATTTTGAATGAATGAATTATTTTCACTAAACAGATATTTATCCATGCTACTCATGCTCAAATATGCTGTCTCAGGGATTCATAGCCTATGTCATAAGTACAAAGTACATTCCACAGATAGAAGTACTTTGTCCTTTACAGAAAGAACTTTCTCTTCAATAATCATGTCATTTAGAGACAAGTTTGGCAATAAGTTGTATGACCAATCTAATTATCCCTTACTATTTAGCTCAAAATGTGTCAAAATAAGAAATGAAGTTTATACTATCTCAACCCAGATGTGCAATCAATGCCAAAAGTAGTCTCAAGATGCTAAGAGAGATGGAACTGTAAGTACAGTCAATCAATGCTTTGAATGGTACTAAATTCATCTGAATTGTGAATGTTCTCATATATTGTACTTAGATAACTGAGTCATCCTATAGTATGTTTTATAATTTATTACACATTCTAAATTTATTACACATTCAAAATGCAGCATGAAAATCTTTTACTTATAACAATTCAGAAATTCAAAGTGAATTCTTAAAGTTCTTTTACCAACTTTCAACTAAAAGTAGTCAAGTAGCCATTTTCTTGAATCATCTGTAAGGAAATAAAAAATACTGCTCATTGTTAAAAAGAAATGAACTATCAAGCTGGAAAAAAAAAAAAAAGACAGGGAAGAAACTTAAACATATATTACTAAGTGAAAGAAGCCAATGTGAAAAGGCTAGATATTGCATTATGTCAACTATATGACATTCTGAAAAAGGCAAAATTGGGCAGAAAGTAAAAGGATTAGTTGTTGCTAAAGGTTGTGAAGAGGGATGAAGAAGCAGAACACAGATTTTCAGAGCAGTGAAACTATTCTGTATATGACAATGTCTTTATATACTTGTCAAAGCCCATAGAAAATGGCAGATAAAAAGAATTAACCCTAAAGTAAACTATGGCGGTTGGGTGATAATGGTAGAGATTCATCAACTGTTAAAAAATGTACCACTCAAGTGCACATGTCCAGAGTGACAGAGATTGCACACTTGTGGGAGCAAGGGATGTACTGTGCCATTTGTTCCACTTTGATGGGAACCTGAAACTGCTCTAAAATATAGTTTATGGATTTAAAAAATATTGCTTTTCTTTATACTATTTTTATTCTTTCATTATTTTTTCTTAGCCAAAGAACACTTAAGAATTTATAGAAAGTTCTCTGCAAATAAAATTACTTAGTCATGTAATTTGTAGTAAAAATAAAACAAGGGAATAAAAACAGGAAATCATTAAATGTAGCAAATTATTTCAAACTTACCTTGAAACCTGAAAAAAAAAAAAAAAAAACCAGGGGTGCATGAGGGACAGTGCCCCAGGCAATTACTGCCAGGGCCTGCTCTTTCTGTCATTTACAGAAAGCATGTAGAAAGAATCCATACTTGTGGAGTCTCTTCTGTCAAACCCTGCTCACCATTAACAGGAAATGAAAGCACTGGTTCTCTATATCATTGTTTCTTAAAAGCTTAATTTTTTATAGGATGAGGAACCACAAGCTCCTGTTAAGATTATACAATGTTGAAAGCCACAGCCTAATGGCTATTGTAAAATAGTTTATAAAATATGAACTGCCAGTTCACTGCTATGAGTGAGTTTTGCTGTGATATAAAAGGCCAGGAGATGAGAAAATGAATACTGCACTCCTCTACAATACCTCTTCAGGACTATCAAGAATAAAACAAATCCATATTAGAAAATGAAGAAAAAAAAAACCCAAAACACAGCCCAAGATTGTAATGGCTAAATTAGTAATAGTTTTTAATCCAGGGGGAAGAAAAGAACCGTGTTTCCCTCCTTACTCATGGCTCCATCACTTAGCAAATATTTTTCTGATCTAACAAAAAGTCCTATAACGGAATTATTCATGCAACCTGTTTCTCCTTAAAGAAATCAGCCTGATGTAGACTATATCCCTCTTTATTTTTCAATCCAATTCTTGTCAATTATCAATGACTTTTTCTGCTGTTTTCAAAATCAAAAGCCTCTGTTCAGAGCCAATTGTAAGTTCCATAGAAAGCTAACAAAAAAAAAAAAAAATGAAAACAAAGATTAGTCTCAAATCTGCCTACAAATCTTTATCAGATAATGTACTGATGTCACATTAATTAATGGCTTAGTGGTTATTCTGGAAAGTGAAGTATTTCACATATAAAAGCTTTCTAAAAGAAAAAGTACTGTTCAGGTGAACTTTGTAGAAATAAAAACTACATTAAAAAAACATTGCCAAAATACTAAAGAAGTGATACAACATTTAAGATGACTGAATAAGCCACCTAAAACTCAGAAGCATCAAAGCTCTGGCAGATGAACTGTAAGTTTTACAAACCACACTTTAATACCCACCCTGGATTTAAGATGGAAAATAACTGCTAGTGACTCTGTTCCTGTAGTTCAGCCATTCCCACAAAGTTAATAATCCCAGTCACACGTTACTGCTTCTGCTTTTTTCCTTTTCCCAGTAAGGCCAATATTTTACCTAAAATGATTACATTCTTCAGCTTGCTTAAGACTTTTCACATCTTCATAATAAACTTTTTCTGATCATTATTCAATCATTAAGATAAATCTCATTTTAGAGTAAAATGTCAGTACTTAAGTAAAATGAGTGTAGGATAAGGGGTTTGCAAACAGTGAACAATTCAAAAAGAAACCCCTCATAATTATCATATTAAAAAAATTATTTAGCTGGGTGCAGTGGTGCACACCTATAATCCCAGCGGCTTGGGAGGCTGAGGCAGGAGGCTCGTGAGTTCAAAGCCAGCCTCAGTAAAAACCAAGGCACTAAGCAACTCAGTGAGAACCTGTCTATAAATAAAATACAAAACAGGGCTGGGGATGAAGCTCAGTGGTCTAGTGCCCTTGAGTTCAATCCTCAGTACCCCCAAAACAAAGATCATTTAGAGTATTAATAAATACAATGTGGGTAATAAATACAGTGTGGTTTATCTTGTCAAGTTAAAATAACAAACCATAGCTGAACAGAGTCTGAGTTTATAAGAGATCAAATAGAAAGCAAACTATAAACAGATGAGTTCAAAATGGTTTCCAGCTAAAAAAGATTATCAAATATTTCCAAAATACCAAGAACTGATCCCAACTCCACATTTTCTTTATAAGTAGAAGCATTTATATTCAAAGCTAATACATGAAGGAAAGAAATCACTATGCCCTTGTACTTTTACAATACTGCTCTTTTAAAAGTAGCATGTGCTTCACTATTTCTATATTTTTTAATTTCAAATAGGAGGGTTAGAATTATTATAAAGATCCCAAAAGAAAAATGTACCAATTTTACACAAAACTGTAATTATGTAAAGGCTGGAGTACATTTTATCAACTTAAATTTGTTGTAGTAGTTTAAACATTAGTCTGAAAAAGAAGCTGTCTTCGAAGAGTTTAAGTCAAATTTTAAAGAAATAACATCCCACACCTATTAATTCACAGTGGAATGAAAAAGAATTACTAGTTTCTCTGTGACATTTTTGTCTACCATTAACAGGAATGAACAAAAAATTTTATGAATTATAAAAATATATACAAATACATCAACTAGTTATGTTTCTAGCTTTGCTTCACAAATAAGTAGAATGTATGTTACAGTATAGAAAAAAAATTAAATATTTTAACATACCTGAATTACTTTGTCCACCTTCAAATCTTCAAGAGATGGATAGAGAGACATTTTTGTAGACTTTTCCTAAAGAAAAAAAAAAATTATTTTTCAAGTGTCACAGAATACACCACTGCACAACCAGCAACAGACATGTGAACATGTACAACTGTTTAACACAATAAAAACATCTGAATTTTTTATTTGCATTTCCCTAATGACTAATGATGC
Organism: Marmota marmota marmota; assembly: GCF_001458135.2. NCBI lineage: Eukaryota > Metazoa > Chordata > Mammalia > Rodentia > Sciuridae > Marmota > Marmota marmota. The sequence continues at coordinate 20,452,537 of NW_026000093.1, forward strand.
TGATTATCTTTTTATGTGCCTAGCCACTTGCATTCTTATTATCTATCTCTGCATCTTCTATCTATACATAAATGTTTATTTAAACCCCACTACCTCTGGGTTTTAAACAGGATTATTTTTCTTTTTCTCTTTTTTTTTTTTTTTTGAGTAGTTAACAGTTTTGCCTATATTCTAGTCATTACTCCTAATCCATTCAGACTACAAAAACAACAAACTATGGACGAGGTTACTTATAAACAGAAATTTCTTTCTCACAGTTATGGACAATGAAGTCCAAGGACAAGATGCCCACAGATCTGGTGTCTGGGGAGGCCCCATTTCCTACGTAATTTGCACAGAGTGGGAAGGACAAGGCAGCTCTACACCATCTTTTTCATAAGGGCACTGATCCTATTCATGAAAGCAGAACCCACACAAGATCATCACTCCCCCAAAGTTTCCACCTTCACCTTGGTCATTATGGGATGCAATAGATGAGCTGGGGGCTGGGTAAGCAAGACTAACATTCTGACTATATCACAGAACAGGATCTGTAAATACTTTCTTCCTGCGAACTGTTTTTTAACTTTCTTGACAAAGTTTTAAACTTTGATAAAAGTCAAATGTATATTTCTTTTTGGTTACTATAGGCTTCAAATGAATTACTTAAGAAACTATTGCCTAACTCAAGGTCATTAAGACTTACATTTGTTTTCTTCTTCTAAGAATCTGATAGCTTTAATTCTTACAATTAAGTCTTTGATCTGTTTTCACTAATTTTTGTACATTGTGTGAAATAGGTACCCAATTTCTTTTCTAAGTGGATCAAATGTCCCAACACCATTTTTTGAAAACTTTTCTTTTATTGAATTTTTTGGCACACTTGTTTAAAATCAAATGCCTAATTTTTTAAAGGCTCTAAATATGTAATGAATTGTAATGCATTCCGCTGTCTTATATAACAAACTAGAATAAAAAATTTAAAAAAGAAAATACTGAATTGATAGATTGAAATGATTTTATGTCAGTATATTTTTGTAAATATATGCAAAATTGCATAGAAAATATTTTGAAAGGATAAACTAAATATGTTAATGACTCTTATAATATTAATGATACTATCCAAGAATAAATTTTACTCCTTTAAAAAAAAAGATGGACAGAATGCCTTTATTTCTATTTATTTATTTATTGTGGTGCTGAGGTTAGAACCCAATGCCTCACACATACAAGGTAAGTGCTCTGCCATTGAGCTACAGCCCCAGTCCTATAAATATATTATTATTTCTGGACTCTAAATTCTGTCCCATTGAGCTATATGTCTATCCTTTTAACAATATCACACAGTCTAAATTACTGTACATTTGTAGTTAAGTTTTGAAATTAGGAAGTATGACTCCTACTATTTTATTCTTTTTCAATATTGTTCTGGTTATTTTGGGTCCTTTCAATTCATTATGAATGAGGATCTATATGTCCACTTTCACAAGGAAAAAGAAATTTTCACAGGGATTTCATTAACTTTGTAGAAGTTTTATGTCCATGAATAAGTTATTCCTGGCCTTTATACTCTTTTAATTTGCTTTTACTTATACTCTCTTTGGTAAACTGCTTCCTCCTATATATACTTATTAATGAATTTGATTTCTTAATCTTTTTTTGGGGTAGTGCTAGGGATTGAACCTAGGGCCTCACACATGCAGATAAGCACTCCACCACTGAACTATCCTTCCAGCCCTAAGTTCATTTTTAGACTGTTCATTTCTAGTGCAAGAAATAAATCTAACTTTGTACACTGACCTTGTACACAACTGTGCTGAATGCAATATTAGCTCTAGTATTCTTTATGGGGGTGGATTTATTAGGATGTTCTATATATAAAATCAAGTAGTTTTGAAATGAGATCACTTTTCCTCTTATTCCTGTCCCATCCAGATGGCCTTTTTCTTGTTCTTTTATAGTAGTAGCAAAATATACATAACAAAATATCCACCCTTTTAACAGTTTTTAAGTGTTTAACATTGACAATTATATTCATAATGTGTAGTTTTCTAGAATGATTGCATCTTGCATGACTAGCTACACATACAGAACAAATCCCTATTTCCCCTCCCCCATCTGTAATAATCACCATTCTACTTCCTGTTTCTATTAACTACTTTAAAAATTCATGTGAGTAGAATTATGCAGAGTTTGTCCACCTCTGACTTATGCTTTCAATTATTTTGAATAAATCCCATTTCATCATGGTGTAGAATCCTTTCAGTATACTAACTTGGTTAGCTAGTATTTTGTTGGAGATTTTTGCATCTATGACTGACAATTATATGACCTGCAGTTTTCTTTTCTTGTGATATTGTTATTTGAGTTTGGTATCAGGGTAATGCCACTCTTATAAAACGAATATAGAAATATTGCTTGCCTCCTCTTCATTTTTTGAAGAGTGTCAGGACTGATATCACTTCTTTAAATGGCATTAGATTTCTCTACTGAAGAATTTGGTTCTGGACTTTTATTTGTCAAGAGGATTTTACAGATTCAATTTTCTTATTCATATTGCTCTTCATTAGTCTGTTTCCTATTATAAGAAAACATCTGAGGCTAAATAAAGAATAGCGATTTTAGCTCATAGTCTCAGATGTTCAAAGTCCAGGATGGGGGATGGCAGGCACAGATTCACCTTAGTTGAGGCTCACCTCACAGCTGATGGTATCATGATAGGAAAGCACTTGACAGCAAAGAGCTCTATGGCAATATGGGAAGCCAGCAACATACAGGGACCAGTAATGACTGAGCCCCAACTCTGAAAGATCCCACCACCTCTTTAACACCAGACTGAGAAACAAGTCTCCAACACATAAATCTTTTAGGACAGACCCCATTCAAACCACTGCAAGGTTCTTCAGATTTTATATTTCTTTATGATTCAGTCTTGGCAAGTGCTCTGTGTTCTTGGCAACTTATCTACTACTAGGTTTTCAATGAGTCAACACCTAACAGCCTCTTTTAAGTGTTGTTAATTCCATAGCATCATTTGGAATGTCTTTTTTCATTTCTGATTTTGCGTCTTCTCTCTTTCTTCTTAGTCTAGCTAAAAGTTTATTTATTTGATGATTTCTGGGGGAAAAAACTCACGTTTTGTAAATTTTTCTTCTATTTTCTATTTTACTCGTTTCTTCTCTAATCTAGTAAATTGATGCTTTTACTTTATAAATTCATTCCTTAAGTCAACTTTAAACCAAATAAACATAATTTGCTTTTCTTTCTGGTTATTTTCTCTTTGTCCCCAACCTGTTGTTAGGGTTTGAACCCAAGATCTTCAGTTCCCCTTTTTGTAATCCAAAAAATTTGTTCAGGAATGTGCTTAATCTCCACACATTTGTGAATTTTCCAATTTCCCTCTGCTGACTTCTAGTTTCATTTCACTGTGATCAGAAAGGATGCTTCATATGATTTCAATACACTCAAATCTGATAATTCTGCTGTGCTGGAAGAAATGTTCTTTCAATGTCTTTAAACAGTACTGTAGTCCATTTATATGGACTACAGTACTGTTTAAGTCCTATGTTTTGGTTTTTTTGTTGTTGTTGTTTTGTTTTGTTTTTTTGGTGTGTATACCAGGGATTGCACCCGGGGTTGTTTAACCACCAAGTCACATTCCCAGCCATTTATATTTTTATTGTAAATTGCTTAGGGCCTTGCTAAATAGCAGAAGCTGGCCTTGCACTTGCAATCCTCCTGCCTCAGCCTCCCAAGCTTCTCAAGTTGCTGGGATTACAGGTGCGCATCACCACACATGGCTGTTTTCCTTACTGATGTTCTGTCTGGATAGCTTATCCATTATTGAAAATATGATATTGAAATCTCCTACTATTATCCTCTTATTTCTCCTATTGGTTCTGTTAATATTGCTTCATGTTTCAGTGATCTGAGTCTGGGTGCATATGTAACTGTTCTTTATTCCTGATGAAATGACATGGGGCATGGGGTTAGAAATGATGGGTGGAATGTGATGATCATTATTATCCAAAGTACATGTATGAAGACACGAATTGGTGTGAATATACTTTGTATACAACCAGATATATGAAAAATTGTGCTCTATATGTATAATAAGAATTGTAATTTTTTTAAAAAATCACCTGACTTTGAGATTTGCTGACTCCTTGCTCTGCTGCTGAAATCCCTAGCATATCTTTTGATTTAGTTACCACATTCTTAGCTCCAAAATGTGTTTGGTTCTTTGTTGATATTATCATTTTTCCTGAGGCACCTTTATGATGGTAGGTTTGAATTCTTTGTGAAGCAATTTGTGTAACTCCACTTTTTAAAGACTGGTTCCTGAATAGTCTTCCTTTGATTTTGCCATGTTGTCCTGATTCCTTACGTGCCTCATAACTTTTTTGGGGGATTAAAACATGACAATCAGAGAGAAAGAGCCACGTCTACCAGGCTTTCTGTAATGATGCTATATAGAGAAAAATCTCCACTAATCATCCTGATTAGATTCTGGGTACTCACTGAACTTTTTCTGTGGATGCATCTTTTCTAGACTTTTATGTGTAAATTCTTAGAAGGATTTGTAGGTTTCCATTTTTATAGATCTTATAATCTTTTGCTCTTTCTGATATCTCTCTGTGGTACCTCAAGTTCTCTGGAGCTGCTGCAAGCTACCCAGCTCAAGAAGCACTAGCCAGAACATCCTTTGAGCAGCTCTCCAAAGAGCTGAAATCATTCTAGTCTACCCCTTTGCCTCTGACACTAAGTAGAGGAAGACAAACTTATCAGTTACTGTTTGATCAACCACAGGCCCTTTAGAACAGAAGCATGTCATTCAGCTCTTTGCTCTCAGTGGTTCCCATACATCTAGAGTATGCTGGCTCCCATTACAGGTCTGAGAACAGCATGACAGAAACCAGTCCCTTGGCAGTAAACTGAGAGGTTAAAACACTAGACAGTATGCTGACTCCTGTCACATGTTCCAACACAGGGGAAAGACAGAAACCAAACCTTTGGGCAGCCAGGTGAAAAATCAAAATACTGGCTACACTCCCAACTTGGATTTCTCTAAGGGGAAGATGGAAATTGGTATAGTTTTTTTCCTACTCATTCCATGCTGAGCCAGGTGAAGGGACTATGACGCATACATGTCTAAACTGTCAATGTTCCAACCTAGTAACCTCTTCTATAAGTGCCTATATTCTGTTACAATAGATACCAGATCCTTGGGCATACCCTTGCAAATCCTGAATGTTGCATATATTTCAGTTTTCTCTTTCCCTCCCCAGGAAGAAACCAGGAGCAGGGTTTCCTCTCCACACCATGCCGAGCTAGGGAATGGTCTATAATGAGCAAATGCCATTAGTTTTCCTTCCATTGTCCAGGCAGCTACTTTAATGATTGCTCAGGGTCTAGGAGCCTCTCAACTATTTTCTGCAATTCTCACAAAGAGAATTTATGAATGAATTGTTGAGTCAGTATCTCCATGAGAAGGAAGTGCCTAGCACCCAACTTCATTTTTCTGCCTAGCTATATTCCCTGACTACAACCCCCAATAAAATGCTGAAAAGAAATAATATAACACAATTCTTAAGTAAGATTTAGGTTTTTGAAAAAAATACAAATTCTTGAGAGAGCACAAATACTACTTAATCATATTAATCCAGAAGAAAGAAATCAAATACCTTTTCTCTGTGTTCAAACATGAGTTCCCCTAGCAGACTTTCTCCTGAACACAATTTTTTTTGGCAGGATCGGGGTACTGAGGATTGAACTCAGGGGCACTCAACCACTGAGCCACATCCCCAGCCCTATTTTGTGTTTTATTTAGAGACAGGGTCTCACAGAGTTGCTTAGTGCCTCACCTTTGCTGAGGCTGACTTTGAACTCGCAATCCTCCTGCCTCAACCTCCCAAGCTGCTAGGGATTACAGGTATGTGCCACAGCACCCAGCATATAAACAAATTTTTTACTTTAAACTTTCAGCCATTTTATCAATAAAACAAAGTACATGATAAAAATAAAATATAAAGCAAGCTGTAGTATCAACAACTACACTGAAAAGAATGTTATTTGGGAGTCTAGAACTATTTCTATTTTTGGTTCTACCATTGCCTAAGTATAAGATCTGACTGTCTTCATGAAAAATAAATTGAGGGGCTGGGGATGTGGCTCAAGCGGTAGCGCGCTCGCCTGGCATGCGTGGCTGGGGTTCGATCCTCAGCACCACATACAAACAAAGATGTTGTGTCCACCGAAAACTAAAAAAAATAAATAAATATTAAAAAAAGAAAAAGAAATTGGACCAACTTAATGAGTAGTTTTCTAACTTTTCTCCTCCATAAAAGTATCTCTTCAAACAAATTTAAGTATTATGAACAACTCTATGGTTACTAATACTGAACAACTCAAGTCTAGAAAAAAAATGGGCTTCAAAATTTTTTTAAGCTATGACCAAAATTTTTACTTTTGTAAAAACTTAGTTTCAGAGCCGTCTCTAAATAAAATACAAAAACTGGTGATGTGGCTCAGTGGCCTAGTGCCCCTCAGTTCAATCACTGGTCCCCCAGCCACACAAACACACCGAAAAAAACCCCACAAAAACACTTAGATACAGGTTTTCTTTAAATGTGTTGATTTTAACTTTCACCATTATATTAAGAAACAAAGTATTCCTCCATGATTTTACTTTCTTGGCCTCATTTCATCCAATTTCTTTCCAACCACAATCCACTTGTTATTTGCCAGCCAGGTTATATGTTTCTGTGCCTTCATATTTTTGGAAAAGGTATCTTCTTTTAATTGAATATCCTTCCATGACTTCCCACCTATCAAAATTAAGGCACCAAAAACATTCAATAAATGGTGCTGACAAAACTGGAAATTCATATGTAGCAAAACGAAATTAAACCTCTGTGTCTCACCCTGCACAAAAATCAACTCAAAATGGATCAAACTAGAACAGAGACCCTGCACCTAATAGAAGAAAAAGTAGGCCCAAATCTTCACCATGTTGGCCTAGGATCTGATTTCCTTAACAAGACCCCTAAAGCACAAGAAGTAAAATCAAGCATCAATAAATGGAATGAATTCAAATTAAAAAGCTTCTTTTCAGCAAAGGAAACAATAATGTGAGGAAAGAGATTACAGATTGCCAGAAAAATCTACCATATGCACCTCCCACAAAGCATTAATCTCTAGAATATATTAACAACCAAAAAATAAATAACCCAATCAATAAATGGGCTAAGGAACTGAACAGACACTTCACAGAACAAGAAATACAATCCATCAACAAACATGAAAAAGTATTCAACATCTCTGGCAATTAGAGAAATGCAAATCAAAAGTACACTAAGATTTATCTCACTACAGTCAAAATGGCAATCATCACGAATACAGGCAACAATAAATATTGGTGAGGATGTGGAGAAAAAGGTACACATTGCTGGTGGGACTGCAAATTGGTACAACCACTATGAAAAGCAGTATGGAGATTCTTCAGAAAACTTGGAATGGAACCACCATTTGACCCAGGTATCCCACTCCTAAGTTTATACTCAAAGAACTCAGTATACTACAGTAATGCAGCCTCGTCAATGTTAATAGCAGCTCAATTCACAACAGCTAAACTATGGAACTAACCTAGATGTCCTTCAATAGGGGAATGGATAAAGAAAATGTGGTATATATATTCAATGGACTATTACTCAGCTTCGAAGAAGAATGAAATTATGGCATTTGCCAATAAATGGATGGAGTTGGAGAATATCATGCCAAGCAAAATAAGCCAATCCCCAGAAACCAAAGGCTGAATGTTTCCTCTAATATGCAGACACTATTTCCCAATAAAGGCACTAGAGAAGAACAGAGTTACCTTAGATTAGGTAGAGGGAGGTGAAGGGAGGGATGGAGAGGGGAGGGGATGTGGGGATAGGAAGGATAGTAGAACAAAACAGACATTATTACTTTATGTATATATGTAATTGCATGACCAATGTGATTCTACAACACGTACACTTAAAAAATGAGAAAATATATCCCATCTATCTACAATATATCAAAGTGCATAAATGCATTCTACTGTCAATATAACTAATTAAAACAAATTTAAAAAATCTTAGTCAACTTTGAGGCTTAGCTCAAGTGCCACTTTTTTAGTCTTTGATGACCTCAATCTAACATTATTTGTTCCTCTCAACCCAGCAGTTTTACTTTCCTTATGCTACAGCTAGTACACATTTACCTCCAATACTTAAGGGTAGAACCCACAATTTCTTATTTATGTAGCATAAATGCTTTATCCTCAAAGACATCAAATGTTTACTATTATCAGTAAACAATATATCTTTAAATATTTATTGAAAAGATCAAAATACTGTAAAAGCAAGTCTATAATTTTGAATCTAATTGCAAAAAACCTTGCAAGGGAATAATAAACGTTTGTATTATTTTTCTGAAGGGTTCTATTAACTCATATGGTATACTGTATTTAGATAGTCTTAATATATTGATAAATTCAACTTATATTAAAATTGAGTAGTGTTCATCAAACTGTAGGAATGGAGTGATAAAGAGAAAACACAACAGGGGAGAAATTATTTTCAGTTCTTACAAGTGGAAAGGAGTTAGTGGGCTGAGTATGGTGGGAAAAGGGGGAAGAGATTTAAAATTAAACATTCATAAGAATTAAATATAAGGAAACAACTGAAAACTATTTCACATAAGATGATCACATAAAAAACATGCTCATGACAATGGTAACCAACAAAAAGCAATATATAATTACATGAAAATAAAGACAAATACATATGAATGATCAGATGATTCATTAATATACTACATTGGCATTTCATAGAAAATTTTAATCTCTAATCCTGCAATTTTTTTTCCCCAATGTGTAAAAATTTCTGAAGGGTCAGCACTCAGGGACAAAAACAAGAACATTTTCAACATCACAAAGTAAATTTAAAACAACTTCAGTCCCATAAGCAGTGGTATTTGAGTAAGCTGGGTGAACCACACACTCGAGAACAAAGCCGGTATGGAATAGACAGAAGCATAAAACCACAAAAATCAAACTTTCCAGCATAATATTTGCGGTATGTTAATTATAACATTAAGTTACTGAAAATTTTAAAAAAAAAAAAAAAAAGCAAAATCTGCTTGTGAGAAATAGACAGTAATCTATAAGAATAAGTATCAGGACTATGGTCACTCCTGAGTGCATCAGGTAAATGAGGTCAGGAAGACACATCAGAATTGCCCAGTGCCTATTCATTCATTTGGAGAGGCATTTAGATTATTGTTATTTAAATTTATAGCATAAAACAATTTCAAAAATCATCTTTGCTTCTTCACACTGTATCACTAATCCACTCAGATTTTCAACTAAGCAAATAAAAATCTTATTCTTAATCATGTAATACAACTATTAAATACTTGGGCAAGCTGGAATCATATGGCAGCAAGACTTTAAAAGGAAACAGAAGGGAAATAGCTCAGGTAGGCAGCCTGTTCACCCACAGAGTTCACAAGGAATCCTCCACTCAGTAGGTTAAACACATTCACCAAGCTTGGGGATCACTCTCACTGAGGAGATGTAGCCCAAGGTGACTTACTCCCAGGAAGGCAGTGAGAGAAACCTAAGCAGCTGGGAAATTTAATTTTGGAAGCTATAAGCCTCTACTGCCTCCTCACAGTGGGGAAACGCTCTCACCTTCAGGCTCTCAATTATCATCAACAATCAAAGATTCACCTGGAGTCAGTATTCCATGACTGACCTATGATGTCTTTTTTGTGAAACCATTTCTAACACCAAATGTGTGGAGTCTGCTGAACATCAACCAACTATCCAACAAGAACTTAGTATTTAACAATTCAACTCTGATACCAGACACAATCAGCACAGACTCCACAAGTTCAGGGCTCTGTCCCATAACAATGGCCCTACTTCACAGGTGCCAGTCATAAGCACCTATAAACTAAGGGATCCTATAATCCCCTCAAATTCAATAATTTAACAGAACTCCTCACAGAATTCAACAAAATTTTACTTACACTTACCAGTTTATAAAAAGAATATAACTCAGGAACAGCCAAATGGAACACATATATATAAATCAAGGGAAGGAGCAGGAGGTGATGGGATATATAAATAATCCTGATAAACAGCTATAATTAAAGAAATCTTCTCCCCTCCCTCATCCTTTTGTTTTCCTAGTTTAGTCTGAAGAACTCCCCCCATTATGACTTAGAAAATGTTCCCTTTTTTACTTATGACAAAGCCAGCAATGAATTCACAAATTCCCATTTCTTGCCATAGTTAGCTGAACAGTTTTCACCTCAGTGTTCAAAAAATATTCATAACCTAAACTTTGCTTGTACTTCTCTTTCCTTCAAGACAAAACTTAACTTTGATCTACCCTCAGCCTAAGCCAACATATAGTCCCTATTATGCCTCCTAAGATCAGGCTGACTTCATGGTAAAACATTATCTGACCTGAGATCTGACTTGCCACTCTCCGTCCTGCCCTTCCCCAAAAACTTCCTTTTCTAATCTGCTCCTTCCTATGAAATGCACCCCTTTTCTGCCCAGATGCTTGCAGATCTTAGACTTGGTACTCTCCCCTCTTGGAATACTCCTTTACAATAAAGCCACTTCTTACCTAAATCTGCATTTGTTTTGACAGTCTAAAACAATTACCCTCTCAGAAAGGATAACATTTTTTCCTTCCATTACAATTCCAACCACATCTACCTGTACATACCTACCTTTCCAGTGCTTTCCTTGTAAAAACTCCTTCCATAGCCACTATGAGCATGCTAGCATACTTACCTTGCAGGGGAGGCTAGCCAGGAAGAAATAACCAAACCTTCAACAACATCCTTTTGCAAGCTCAAGATAGATTTTGAGTTACAGGGCTCAGTATTTCTGCCTCCCAAAGTTATTCATTTAGGTTTAAATGAGAAATTCATGTTTGAAAAACCACTCAAATGAAGTATTTATGTTCTAGGAAGAAAACTGTAAGGCATTTATCTCTCCTACCTCAAAGCAAGTGTCTAACCCTTTCAAACAATAAACATGTCATTTAATTAATATTTCCATGATGACAAATCATTTATTAAATAATGGGTCACATGAGAATCTCGTCTCATCCCATGGGAATTAGGATTAAAACAGGATACAGAACAGAGTTATCCTGTCAAGCCATTTTCCAGCTTCCTACAGATCTCCCAGTACTTGTATATTACAGAGGCTGAAACAGAGCCTGTAAATTATATTTAAATAATTAAATATAATCTGACACTAAGTCAAAGTATCAGAAATATGTGGCCCTTTTTGAAGAACCACAAAGCTACCCTTGGGAAATCTTTTCAATTATGACTGGAATGTCAAAACGACCACTGAGATTTAAGAGGATTCTGAAAATAACTATTATATCAGGGAAGAATTCTCATTTTACCTCACCCTCCTATCAAGCAGCATTACTGCAAGGCCTAAACTACAGAATTTTGTTCCTAGGCCTTTGTTTCAGCTGACCAATCAATATAACTTCTACTTTGCCTGAAATCAGCAGGCAAGAGTCACAGTGGCTATCTACTCTACCAAAGTTTGATCACAGCTCTCCCAATCATAAAAGCTATTTTTCTCTGTCCTAATTCTATGGAAAGAATTGGTGCTCTCATACTATTCTTAAGCCAAGTTTGGCCCGCTCTTATACTCTATGCAACCTTCTTGACACTCTTCATGCCTTATGAAAGACTGCTAAACCCAGTCTTTCCCTGGGCCTTGGAAAATAATCCCCAAATTAGTTTCTATTCAGAGATTTCTCAGGGATTGGGGTAGTATCAAGGTATTTTCAAGACATCTAAAGTACCTTTTTTTGTTAAGAATATGAAGTTTCTGATTTGTTCCTCAACCTCCCCACCCAGGTTAGTGTAGAATCTTTAAACATGTGCACAGAGAAAAGGCCTCCATAACTTAAACAATGTATATGGTATTTTGGAACATCAAGTTAATTTCCTTTCTATCTGCAAACACATTGGTAAATTCCCAAATGATACCACCTGGAATGGCAATACTGACTGACTTCACTCCTTGAACCAACCACTACAACTGGTTTCCTGTAAAAATTAAGTGACTGGGTTAAATAATATTTGTTTTTGTTTTTTGCTTTTTCATGGTATATTTCTTTATTTATAAACATCCACTTTGGTTTTTGTCAACGTCGTTTTACAGTTTTCAGTGCACAGGTATTACATGCATTTTTGTTACCTAAGTAATTTACATGTACTTGTTATTTTCAAAAGTATTGGTTTTGTTAAGATTCTTTTTTCAATTATTTTATTGTTAATATATTGATTTTGTATATAGGCTTTTCATCCTGAACTTTTTAAACAATTTTTTTAATTTGTTTTAATTAAACATGTCAGTAGAATGCATTTATGCACCTTGATATATCGTACATAAAAGGGGTATAATTTCTCATTTTTCTGTTTATACATGTTGTAGAGTCACATCAGTCATGCTTGTTTGTTTTAATCTGAGGCTATTTTAAAATATTTGTGACAATGCAAATTCAGGACTGCAGAATCACTAACCATAAAAAAAGAAAAAATACAGTGTCAAGACTCCAAAGATCTGAGTTCTAATCCCAGGTCGGCCATCAACTTAAGCTGCTTTCCAGGGTCTTGTCTTAATGTATAATACATTTAATCAACAACAAATAAAATTTTATCTGAGGCAGAAAGTCTACTTTCTATTACTATCTACTACTACAAGCTCTATTCCCCTTAACTTTAACCACAAAAGGTTTGAATATTCTAGTCCCATAAATTATTTTCAGATGGATGCAACATATCAAACTATTTTCTTATTTAAACAAAAAAGTAGCTTAATTAGCTTCAATTATTGTGAAATGAAAAATAATACAAAATCTTTTACATTGACACAGAAAACTACAACACACAAAGCAGTAGCCTAAAGTACTATCATATGGTATCAAAGTAAAACAGAATTTAAGGTCCTGAAACAGTGGTTCTTCAACTTTACAGTGCATAAGAATAATCTGGAAATCTTAATAACAGATTTCTAACTCCGTGCAGCAGAAACTGAAACAGTAGGCACAAGACTGGGAAACAGGTAGGGTCCAGGAATTTGAACTTTAATTCTTTGTATACAATCAGGGTCTAATGGACCTCCTTATTTAAGCAGTATTATTCTATGACTTTTACTTTTCCTTAGCAATTTTTTCAAAGAAAAACGGAAATTTTTTTTCAATAAAATAAAATCATTATCTTACAAATACCATCAAGGTTTGCTAGAAATTTTTATAAGTCTAAAAATCTATACAAGATGAAATCTTAGTGAACTTATTTTTTCCTACATCTTGAAACATTTTTTGCTATTTTATCAACCTAGAAATTTATCATTATTCATTGGTCATTCCAAACTATGCTATACTAAAATGCCAACAAAAATAGAGTTGTTGCATGATGATGCAACAGTGAAATAAATTATTACATTAGTCATCTTTCAGTTTGTATTGGTTGCCCAGAGAAAGCAACCTTTACAAGGTATAGGTCTAGAAATAGCACTTTTGTAGTCTCTTTATGTTTTAAAGCCTTCAGTGAACCCAATAGAAAATTAAAGCTTTTTTTTTTCATTTTCATCCACAGTGTCAGAAAAAAAGCTAAAGAGAGGAAGATGAAGAAATTTACTGAACAAATTAGAAAATGCATGCAAAAAGACAAATAGCTACATTTTAGAATCTTAATAAGAAAACTGACCATAAACAAGATCTCAGATTATCAGTTTTTAGATTATGATATTTTAATTGAAATTCCTCAAACCTAAGAATCAATAAGCAAACAATATATTTCTAATTAATAAAAGAAATACTTTTCATTCAGTTATTCTGCAGGAAGGACGTTATCATGCAATATTTTTAAGTAAGCACTGAACCATCCTGTTTTACTAAAAGGATCGTATAATCTTTTTTCATCTTTTCCATCTGCATACCAAAATTTGCTTGGCATGATTTCTAAGAGGTCAAATGAAGATAGGTATATAAACAAAGGTGAACTGGGTGGAAACAGTAATGTAAAAATTTTAAAAAATTCATTGCACAGATTATTCTCGCTGGTATTTATAAACACACATGTGAAAATTCTTTAAAAGTAAAGAGCAAACATGGTCAGCCTCTCTTCAAAATCATGGTCCATTAATATTTTCAAAAGTACTGCATTTTATGATCGAAAAAATGCAAAAATTACCAAATAATAATGATGGCCTCTTATAGAGATATATTTCAAATCTGGAATCCATATTATGTTTTGACCACACAAGTGCAAGAAGAACCAAAAGCAATGATATGCTAGGACGTACTGGAGATGAATTTGAAATCTGAAATCATCTTTATAAGATACTTTCATTCATTATGTGCAATTAGTTCAATTCAAAGATTTGCTCATTTCAGCAATATATATTTTCAAAAGCAGGAAAATTTGGAATAATGTGGGTTGTGTTGAAAATGTTCTTAAAATTTCTAGTAAAATTCTCTCTTAATTTTAATTTTGTAATTTATTCATAAAATGTAATGACAACAAAGATTTCTAATAAAGTAAGGACTAATAAGCATTATGGGTTGTTCCTATATGGTGTCAAGGAACACACTTTGATAAAGTCCTTTAAACAGTTTTCCAGAGCACTGTCTCAAATCAACTAATCATCAGATCAGAATTACCTGGGGCACCAGTTAAAAATAGTTCCCCAGGCTGACACAGATTTCATAAAAGGTCTTTGAAAGTATTCTTTTTAATAAATATCCAGGGAGAATTTGAAGATCACCCATTGAAAAATGTAGCAATATGAAGTCAACTCCATAATTTTTTCTTGCCAATGGGATTATATTTCTTTCTTACTGAACCAACAAAAAAACAAACGTCTAACAATACTCTGACAGCATGACTTTGAGAAACATCTACACATTACTAGTAGGAGTGTAAACCAGCACAATTCAGGTAGAAAATGAGCTTACAGTATCTGCCAAAATTATAAATTAAAATACTCTATGACCCAGCAACATTACTTCAGATCTTAAGTCTACAAATATAACTTTTTAATATCAGCATTACAAATATACTTTTGCACAGGGGAAAGAACATGAAAATTTTACTCACTGCTCCACTGATTACAATAGCAAAAGATCTAAAAGTTTTATATATATATATAGATATATAGATATATATAGATATTAAAACAGCTCCAAAATATTGTCACTAACTCGAAAAAATAAAAGCACTGTAGAGTAACATATAAAGCATAACATTTGTGTTAAAGGGAAGGATGGAAATATATTTGTACATCTGCCTGCATAGATACAAAATATCCCTGAATGGGCACCTAGGAAGCTTAAAACAGTTGGCTGCTTACCAAAAGGAATATGGTTGGCTAGAACACACAAAGGAAGGTTTTATAATGTATCTAGCAGATGGAGGATTATATGCCGTATGCATTTATTATTGCTTACATTTTGAGCTTACTGCCTCAAACACTACGTTTCCAAAATGCACTGGCAACACTTGCTAAGAAATTAATAAATGCCAATACAACTATTACTAACATTTTAAAGTTGTTTAGGGGAGTCTTTTTAGAAATCTCTTGGCATTTAATTTACTACTTTATTATGGAGTGACTATTTACCAAAATTCTTAAATCATTCCACTTATTTTAATTTTGTGGCCGAGACCAATTAATCTGTAATATTTCGGTACCATTAAAGGCACAAAAGTTGATAGACCTTAGTTGGTAATAGAAAAATTAAAAAAAAAAAAAAAAAAATACCTTTTACAGTTGCCCTCCACCTCAAACAGGAAAATATAAACAATGAATAAATTCGAGTAATTTAACCAATCATGTTTACATTTAAAACTCAAGATAACTTACAAGGCCTGCAGCTGTTGTCAAAGTAACTTTCGTTTCCAAGCAATTGTTCTCTTAAATAAGTGGATAAGAATTTGGTAACGCAAGTGTACTTTCTAAATAATGAACAGAAGAGGGGGTACAAACAGTACATGTGTATGCAGATACTCTATATGGACTCAAAAACCCTAGAAAATGCCTTTCGAAAACTGACATATTAGAATATTCGACGATTCATTAATTGTGCTTTGATGAACCTGAAAACTTTCCATATCCGTACGCCTCCACTTTCCCATTATTAGAAGGAAACCCTGACGTGAAAGCTCTGAGTCACCAGATCTCCAGAGAGATTTCCTTGTGAACACACCCTACAGGAACAACGTTTCTCCTTTGGCTCCAACTTCTTCCCAAATAAGCGCCCAGCAAACAACCTCTCCCCCACCGCCTTCAGGAACCGAGGCTTCGCCCACTAAACAAACACCCCGTCCCCGGTCCAGATCCCGGACGTGCCGCCTGCGCCGCCGAGGAAGGTGATCGAGGACGTACGGATCCCAGGGGCGCACCGAGGCCAGCAGCTGTTTTTCTACCCACCTCTGGAGACCTTATCCCGGAGGGACAAGGAGGACAGAGAGACCCGTCCCCGAGAAGTCGCTGGGCTGTGGCGGGGGCTGCTGGCTCCGCCCCAGGCCGGGCCTCTAGGCAGCCCGCCCACCCCACCCCCCACCCTCAACCCAAGCGGGACCCTGTGGCTGGGGCACTCACG
>NW_026000093.1:20469210-20472179 GCF_001458135.2 Marmota marmota marmota
AGACCGCCCTCAAGGAGCGTCACGGCGCCGCCCCCGCCTTCCGCCCGCGCAAGCGCGCGGCTCCGGGCGCTCCCGTCGCCCTGGTAACGGGCGGCGAGGATGGGGAGGGGCGCGGGGTCCTGGCGGCCGCCCGGGGTCTTCCTCTCCCGTCTGGTCTCTGCCTGCTGTATGCGACGCCGCGCAGCTTCTCGGTTACGCTCAGGACCTTCTCCGCCTCCCACGGTTCGTGCCTTAGGATCGCTTGTCTCTGGCTCCCGGTTCTGTTTCCGCGTGTGATGACAGTTCCCGTCACCTTCAACACAAAGAGATCCCTACAACCCGCGCTTCCTCTTTGGAGGTTTGCTCACCCAGTCTTCCCCTTCCACCCCTGCTGTCCTGTGACTGTCCTCTTGCTTGACTTCTCCAACTGGAGCTCAGAAACATTCATCCCACTATTTTTTCTCAATTCCAATCCTATTTTTCTCCTTCAATTTTTTTAAGGCTTTTATTACTCTTTGTTCACCTGAGCTAATGTTCATTGCCTGTTGAGGGTTATGTGTGGTGTTTTGCAAAAATAATAGCTGTATCCTAATATAAAAACATAAAATCTATGATTTCATGAGTGTTAATTATGTGCCAAAAATTGTAAGAGCTAGTCTTTACGATAATCTATAAGATAGATACAACCCACCATTACAAAGAAACTGAATATTACCTTATCATGGAATACTGTAGTGTCCTTGAGAAAATAGCGTTAACAAACAAGCAGTTTATTTATAGCTAAATTGTTTAGTGTTACAATAACCTAATCTGTGGTAAGACTACTAAAAATCTGAGCATAAAAGACATGGCAGATAAAATAAAAACCTCTGCCCCCAGGGAAATCATGCCTTAGCTGATGAAATAAACATTTAAAAACAATTATACTATAGCAGGACATAGTGATGCATGCCTGTAATCCTAGTGATTGTGGAGACTAAGGCAGGAGGATTGCCAGTTGGAGGCCAGCCTCAGCAATTTAGCAAAAACCTCAGCAACTTAGTGAGGCCCTGTCTCAAAATTTAAAAAAAAAAAAAAAAATTTAAAAAGGATGGGGTTATAAAGTGACCCTGGGTTCAATCCCCAGAACAAAACATATATATATATATATATATATATGAATGAATTGGAAAGGAATAAATAAAATGTTTGTTCTCAGATGACATAATTGTCTACGTAGAAAATTCTTGAGAATTGGCAAAGTAATAAAACTAACCAGCAATTATAGCAAGTTGTAGAATACAAGGTTGACAACAAAAGCCAATTGTTTAGTTTTTTGTTTTGGTTTTGTACTGGAGGTTGAAACTCCTGCAGCGCATTACCACTGAGCTACATCCCCAGCCCTTTCTCTTTTAGGTCCTCACTAGGTTGCTTAGGTTGACCTTGAACTTGCCATCTTCCTGCCTCAGCCTCCTGAGTCAGAGATTACAGACATGAACCACCCCACCTGGCAATTGTTTTCTTATGTACTGGAGATAGACAATTGGAAATTGGAATTAAAACACAATGCCAATTATCTTAGCACCAAAATAAAATGAAATACTTAGCTATAAATTTAATGAAATGTACATAAGGTCTGTGCAAGGAAAACTATAAAGTTCTACTGAAAAAAAATTAAATCTAAATAAATTGAAAGATATTCCGTGTTCATGGATAGGAAGACTGAATATTGTTAAGATTTCAGTTCCTCCCAACTTGATCTATAGATTTGACACAATCTCAGGCAAATGCCAACAAATCATTTTGTGGATTACAGAAAAAATGAAGGAACCAAGAGCTAACACAATTCCAAAAAAGAGAAAGTATGAAACCTGACAGTACTGTTTTAGTTTGGCTTCTATAACAAATTACCAAGGACTAGATGGCTTAAAAAATCAAGATATATAGATGTATATATCTTACAGTTCTGGAAACTGGGAGGGTCAAGATCCTTGTGCCTGAGGATCTGGGGTCTCGTAAGGGTCCACTTCCTGGTTTGAAGATAGCCACTTTGCATTGTATCTTCATGTGGCTGAGAATAGGAAAAGAGTATGTTCTCTGCTGTTAATTATTATAAAGGCACTAGTGTTACCATTAGTGCTCCACCTCTTGACCTAATTATCTCCCAAAGGGCCCATCTCCAAATGCCATCCCACTTCGTAATAGCCTTCAACATATGAATTTAGGGAGAGGAACATAAACATTCTGTCCATGGTAGTACTCAACTTTAAAACTTACTATAAAGCTGTAATAATCAAGAGGAAGTAATTTTGGCAAAAGAAAATACAAATACATCAATGGAGCACAATACAAAGCCCAGAAATAGACACAACAAATGCATTCAATAGGTCTTGGGCAAAGGAGCAAAAGCATTCAGAGGAAAAAGAAAAGTCTTGCTGGGGATGTAGCTCAAAGGGAAAGAACATGCTTAGCAGGCATGGGACTCTGTTTGAGCCCCAGCACCCCAGGAAGGCACAAAGGGGAAGAAAAGGAAAAGTTTCCTCAACAAATGGTGCTGAAACAACTAGACTTCTGTCTATAAAAAAAAAAAAATGAATCTAGACATAGACCAAAACCCTTTATAAAAATTACCTTGAAATGGATCATACACCTAGATTTAAAATGTAAAACTATCTAGAAGATAACAAAGGAGAAAATTTAGTTGACCTTGGGTTTGGTCAAGAGGTTTTAGACACAGCAACAGTGTAATCCATGGAAGAAAATATCATCAAGTTGGACATCATTAAAATGAAAAATTGCTCTGTGAAAGACACTGTTAGGAGAAGATAAGCTACAGACCAAAAGAAAATATTTGCAAAAAAAAATCCAATAAAGGATTTATATTCAAAATATACATATCACAGTTAAACTCAATAAGAAAACAAGACAATTAAAAATTGTACAAAACCCTGAACAAATAGCTCATCAAAGAAGAAGTAGATGGCAAAAAAAAAAAAAAAAAAAAAAAAAAA
>NW_026000093.1:20472819-20481978 GCF_001458135.2 Marmota marmota marmota
AGCTTAGTAGTTAAGTGCCCCTGGGTTCAATCTTTGGTACCAAAAAAAAAGAGGTAAAATTCAAGTACATGCTACCTACCTATAACATTGGATTGGAAAACATTCATAGGTTCAGGACTAAAGATGTAAAAAAAAAAAAAAAAAAAAAATACATGAAAAGAAATTCAGAACTCCAAACAGGCATAAATGTAAGCATCTCTGCTTCAAGTTGCAAAGTAATCAGTCTTTTATAAATGAAAGAATGTGTTAGCCTAAAAAGGTAGAAATAAAAACAAGAACTACTTGGATAATTGCAAACATACTATAAACCTGTTGAATTGTCAGCAATGTTGAGAATTCCTGAAGAATATTAAGAGATTTACTTTTGGGAAGGTACCCTCCAGATACATTTATCACATAAAATTTCTATTTTTAAAATGGATATAGTTTAAAAGTATGAAATATGTTAAATCTGTATTAAAATAACTTTTGTTTAGATAAAAATAGAAGTTCAATATCATACAACATTAGGTAATTGCAAATTAAAATAATGAAAGCATACTATATACCTATTAGAATGGTTAGAATCCAAAACAATGACAATACTAAGTGCCAACTATGGTGTGGAGCAGCAGAAACTCATTCATTGCTGGTTGGGATGCAAAATGGTCTGGCCACTTTGGAGGACAATTTGGAAGTTTCTTAAAAGCTAAACATAATTTCATCATTTGAATCATTAATCATGTTCCTGGGCATTTATTCAAATTAGTTGATAAGTTATATCCACACAAAGACTGTGCATGAATATTTACAGCAGCAATAACGCTGCTATATGAATAAACATAATTGCCAAAAAATTGGAAACAACCAAGATGTCTTTCAATAGGTAAATGGAATAACAAACTGTGGTACATCCATACAATGGATTCAGCAATAAAAAATGTCTTTAAAAGACACAAAAAGGTGTAAGAGAATCCTAAATGCATTTTACCAAGTTAAAGAAGCCAGTCTGGCTACATGCTGTATGATTTCAACATTATGAATTCCAGAAAGGACGAAATTATGATGAAGTCATATTCTGTATGATACGATAATGGTAGTTTTATGACATTGTACATTTGTCAAAACCAAAAGATAGTGTGGGGAATACATACGTGTGTGTGTTTGTGTGTATGTATGTGTTTATTTGGTCTTTGTCCCCAGTTTCTAGCATAGACCTTCAAAAACAATTGCAGTTTCCTAAGTGATAACAATGCTATGTGAATGAGCTTATTCATGGCAGGCAATTAAGGTAGAGGAGCTCTAGAAAGCGCCAAGGTGGAAGCCAGTCACCAGTATGTGATTAGGGCTGAAACTCTTCGCACCATTGCTGACCTCTGGAAAGGGAGATCTCTGAGTTTATATACTTTGAGTTTTATATATCTCTGAGTTTTATATCTTTGAGTTTATATACTTGGAAAATGATTCAATCAATCATGCCCGCTAAGGAAACCTCACCCAAAAAAAAGAAAAAAAAAAAATCTGGATGCCAAAGCTGGAGGGAACTTTCTGGTTGGTGAATGTAACAGTATATCTTAGAGAGTGGTAGAACTTTTCAAACCATTGCCTAGGTACCTTTTCATCTATTTGTTTCCTTTACAATAAAATTGTAATCATATGTATATGCTTTCAGTAGAATCAGTGAGTCATTCAAACTAACTGTTGAACTTGAAAATGGGGGTTATGGGAAACTTCAAATTTGTAGCCAAATTGGACTGCAGTGTGGGCAGCATGAGGACCGCCCCCTTGTAGCTGGAATAGAGGGCAGTTTGTGGGAGACCTTCCTCTATCTTGTGGGAACTTATGTGAACTCTTGGTAGTCAGTGTCAGGATTGAATTGAATTCTAGGACACTCAGTTGGTGTCAGAGAGTTGTTCACAGAACAGAACACACTGTACAAAACACAGACTGGATTATGATGTAAACTACGAGCTTTATTAAGTATTATATAAATATTGGTTCATCAATTATAACAAATGTACCTCATTAATATATACTTATAATAGGAGAAATCATGTTGAGTACAGGGAGTGTATGGAAATTCATCGTACTATGTGGTCAACTTTTCTGTAAATCTAAATCTAGGTCCCTAATAAAATTGTCCTCACTTCCAGCTGCAAGTGGCATCCTCATGCTGCCCACACTGTGGTTTCTACTTGACTATAAATTTGAAGGTTCTCAAAACCCTCCTTCAAGTTCAACCTAAAGCTATTTTAAAAAATAAAGATAATAAACATTTAAAAGAAGTAATTAGGACTGGGGTTGTGGCTCAGTGGCAGAGTGCTTTCCTGGCATGTGTGAGGCACTGGGTTTGATTCTCAGCACCCCAAATAAATAAATAAAATAAAGATCCATTGACAACTAAAAAAAAAAAAGAAGAAGAAGTAATTAAGTGTGCCTGGTAGGGAAAATGCCTGTAATCCCTGTGGCTCCAGAGGCTGAGGCAAGCAGACCCCAAGTTCCAGGATAGCCTCAGCAATTTAGCAAGACTGTAGGCAACTTATTGAGACCCTGTCTCAAAATAAAAAATGAAAAGGATGTAGCTCAGTGGCAAAGCACCCCTGGGTCCAGTTCCCAGTACTATAAGAAAAAAGAAATACAAAGGGGGGGGGGCTGGAACTAAAAGAAGATGAAGTAATTATACAAAGTAGTGGATATTTGAATTAAAGGTTAAAGTCCAAAGCAGAAGGCTGCACCTGCTAAGCCTATGGGGAGACTTCCTTTGCCTGGGCTATAAGAATGGTGTAAAAATAGAAAAAGAACCACGATTGAAGTGGGGAGATCACAGGTGAGACATAAAGCCAGACAGGGAATGAGAGGCTTGCTCTTTTATATCACTTTGCTCTTGCGAGAACTCATGAATTCTATAAAACAAATATGAGTATCTTCTGATGGAAGTGCCATCAATGACCCAACCACCTTCACCTAGCCACCTCCTTTTAAAGGTTCTACCACCTCTTAATATCAACACACTTAGGGATCAATGCATCCAAACCATGACATAGACTTGTCTTCATATCCAATCCATCCTCTAGGCAGTAACCAGAGTAATAATTCTAAATGCAAAACTAATCATGTTACTCTTTTTTCAGTAGCTTCAATACAGTCCCCTCCCCCTACTTTCCCAGCTTCAATTTAAGCCATTCCTTCTCCTCCCAGGTCTTCTGGCCACAATGGCCTTTCAGCTCCTGGAATGCACCAAGGGTCAATTCAACTCCAGTGCTTTTACTTTTGCTGTTCTCTTTGCCTGGGGCATTTTTCCTCCATCCATCCCTTGGCTAATTCTACTCTTCAGCTTAAAAGCTACATTAGGGAGCTATGAAAAGACATTATAATGGAATCAAAATTATTCTAGCAGATCAAAGAATGCTTCCCGGAAGATGTAGCTTTTAAGCTGAAGAGTAGAATTAGCCAAGTGTTGGTGGAAAAGTGCTCCAGGCAAAGAAAACAGCAAAGGCATAAGCCCGGGTGTTGAATTGACCCTTGGTTCATTCCAAGAGCTGAAAGACCATTGTGGCTGGAAGACCTGGGAGGAGAAGGTGTGGCTTAAATTGAAGCTGGGGAAGTAGGAGTGTTATCGTGATGGCAAAACCAGACCTGGTTGTGAAATAAAATTATAAAAATGGTATGGTGAGAAACCAATGTCTGGGGAAAGTGTCAATCATCCTGAAGTGGGCACCCCCTTTCTCCACAGAAAAGCCCTCTTCACCATGGCTGATTTTGGGGCTGTCAGCAAAAGAGTCTCTGCAAAAGAGACCAATGTAGATAAACTTCCTATTTTCGTGTCACCCTGTTTACTTGGCCACTGGCCGAGAAAATACCAGCACTCCATTTGCTGGACACCCCCTTACTAGTTTTCACAAACGTATCAAGTATAGTACTTTGAAGAAATGTGCAAACAAGGCCTCTAGCCTTGAGCTGGGGCTTCACAGAGATGTCTTCATTTTTAAGATAAGCTACAATTGGGCTCCATGGTAACAGCTGGCAGGGGGAGGAAAGAAAGGGGAGAAGAAGCTCTCCCCTTCTCAGGTGTTGTCCTTGAAGAGTTAACTTGCCCAGAATAGTGAAAGAAAAATCTGCTTTTATGTGAACTTCTGCAGACTGTGAACTTCTGAGCCCCTCCCCTTACATGCTGGGTATAAAACTCTGAAACTCTCTGAACTTGGGGCTCAGGGGATTAATTGATTACAGCAAAGGCTGTACCCTCTGGACCTGGCTGCAGCCAAATAAAACTGTTTCCTGCTATCTTCGGTGCTTTGCCTCATTTGTCCCTACAACAGTCCATTCCCCGCCCCACCCCCCAGCCTTTCTCCAGGAAGCCTAATTAACCATGGTTCTCTACCTTTTGGATTATAAATAACTGCCCTAGGAGTCTCATCACTCCCTCTTATCTGTTTCTGTAAGCATGCTTTATGTTAGATATGCTGCCTGCACAAGGTCTTCAGCCACACAGATTGGAATTTTTTTTTTTTTAAAGAGGAAAAAAGCCCCAATGATAGGATGGGTCTAAGATGACACCAAATAATCTGTAAATGTTGTGAGAAACTATGGATCAGGGCTCAGAATTTCGAGTTTGGTTTTCCTCTGAGCCTACCAATGATAAATAAAGTTGGAGTTCTCATCCTCTCTAAGCACTGCTTGCTACTTCTCCACCTCTCTGTTTCCCACAAAACTTACCATCTACAGGTGCTGGTTCATTGTCTCCATTTGGCAAAAAATTGAAGAACAGGACACAGACAGCAAGCAAGTAGTAGGTTTATTGCAAAAGCGATAGAGACAGATTTCTCAGAAGAGAAAGGGCTGCAGAGCTGGGAATCTGGTGGGGGAGTTTGGGCTTTTTCTTTTTCTGGCCTCTGGAATTTCCTCCTTATCTCCTTCCCTGTTCACACTTTCCTCACTATTATTGGTTGGTGCCCCCTCTGTCCTGTGATTTTTGCTTTTTCTATTGGATTCCCCATTTAGGAGCACAAGGACTGAGTGTCTGTCTGAATGGGTCTCCTGCTTATGTCCAACTCCAGCCAGGAGTTAAACTCTTTAGAAGACCCTCTCCGTGCTCCTTTGTTCTGGACCTGCCCCCTACCTCCTCATACTTGCCACCTTGCCCTGGCTGCCTAGGCCATTCTACATCTCCCTCAGGGAGGACTGTACCGAAGCCACTGAAAAAGAGTAACATGATGAGGTTTGCATTTAGAATTATTACTGCCTAGAGGATGGATTGGATATGAAGAGAAGTCTGCGTCATGGTTTAGGTGTGTTGGTATTAAGTGTGTTGGTATTAAGAGGTGGTAGTAAAGCTGGGGGACAAAAAGGCAGTCAATATAAATAATTTTTAAAAATGTGTCGTGTTGGGAAGGTGGGGGCTAGTTGGAAAGAAAATCAAATGCTGTCCTTTTCCTGTCGTCCTTCCCAAGCCCTTTCCCCGACTCCTGCTCCAACCTGCTGCTAACTTAAGCTGCCCCAGGAATTGTTCCTCTCCTTAAGGAGTTGTAAAAGTTGTTAATTAATGCCTCCTTCAGTGTCCCTCTTTGGCCTAGTCACCTGTGCAGGATGGGGAGAGATAAGGTGGGGAAAGGGCAGAACAAGGAAAACCTAAAATATATAAAAGGGCCTGGACACTCCCACTTCTTGGAATACTAGGATACCAGCTATGGCCCCTTCTCCCTCCCAGGAGAAGTCTGTGTTACTTTTTTTTTTTTTTTTTTTTAATAAAACTTGTTTCTACGATTGCCTAGCCACTTCTCCAGCGTTTAATCTTCACATCTGGGAAGCAGATGTGATGGTAACTGGTGATGTCAGTAGAATCTTTAAAAGGTGGCAGATAGGAGAAGGTGTTAAGGTCATTAGTGGCACTGCGGTCAGAAGATATTAATGTTGGTCTTGTAAAATTCATGAGTTCTTGCAAGAGCAAGGTGATAGAGAAGAGCAAGCCTCTCGTTCCCTTCTGGCTTTCTGTCTCACCTGTGATCGCCCCACTTCCATAGTAGTTCCCTTTCCATTTTTATGCCATTCTTATAGCCTACGCAAAAGAAGTCTCACCAGAGGCTTAGCAGGTGGGGACTTCTGCTGTTGGACTTTCAGCCTCCAAAACTGTGAGCTAAATTAAGCTCTTTATGTTATAAAGTATCCATCCCCAGATACTTTGTAATAGAACAGAAAATGGACTAATACAGTCTGGAATGTGATGATACATATACTAGGAAACTACTGCATAGTCATGATGTGTCCATTATAGTGAAGATGAAGAGAATTAAAAGATTTAGAAATATTAGAATAACAAATCAGGAAGACTTTGTGGCTGTTCAGATATGGATTAATTATAGGAAGTTATCTAAAATGAGCATCAGGTTTCTGACATGAACAAGGAGGTAGAGGGCTATGGGTGTGGCTCCGTGGTAGAATGTTTGCCTGGAATGCCTGAGGACTGACCTGCTGAGGACTGACCAAAAATACAAAAAGAAAAAAAAACAACAACAACAAGGAACAGGTAGATATTGGTACATGTACTGAGGTTAGGCACACTAAGATATAGAAAGATTAGAAGACTGTTTTGGGATTTATTACATTTGAAGCTGCATGTAACTTAATAGTAGTGGTAGGCTCAAAGACAGAAATATTAAAGACAGAAGTCAAAAGAAACAGAAAAAAAGTGGGATAAAGATAAGAAATTATTAAAAATCCATCATTAATCTTTTCTAACAAGATATTGAGTTCATAAAAGAGGATCAGAAAGATATTTTGAAAGTATGTTCAAAATGCTATGAAATTAAGAAGTACTATTATACTTATAAAATTACAAAATGTAAAAAAATTATAGACCGTTTGAAAGATAAAGTCAATGAAATCTTTCATAAATGAGAACTAAAATTTAAAACATGGTAAGTAAGTAGAGAAAAAATAAGATCATGAATGGATCCAAGAAGTACATCATCCAAATACTAACATTTGAATTAGAAATAAAGAGGAGGAAATTATCAAACTATTGCAAGAACAGTTATCAGAGCTGGAGAATAGGTATCTCCAGCTTGATAGAATGCAATGATTGCCCAGAATAATTAAAGAAAGACTGTACTATAATACACTATTGAAGCATTTTAGATCATTAGAGGGGGAAAAAAATTCTGAAAGTTCACAGAAAGAGAGGTCACATGAGTGGAAATCAGAATGACGTTGGACTTCTTAACAGAAAAGTTATAATAGAGTTAAATAGAGGATAATGGTGTGACACATTCAAAATTATAGGGGAATGTGATTTCTAATCTACAAGTCTATACTGAGCCAATCCATATGATTCAAGAACAATAGAATGAAAATACCTAATCCAAGTGAGGAATTAAAAAGTTTCAGTCTCATACTCCCTTTGTCAGGCAGTTAAGCGTTTGCTCTACAAAAATGAAACTACAACAAGTAAAAGGAAAAGAGGGTGAGAAAGTTCCTACAACACAGGAGTTCCAGGGAGAGGCATAGGGTCTTGTTGAAGGGAGAGCATGGGTGACAATTATATTGGGGGCATCAAAATAAAAAATCCGGGTTGGAATTGAATGGTAGATGGTTCTAGGCAGAATGTCTTCAAGACAAGCAATATGTTTGAACAAACTGGGGGATTCTTTTTTTCTAGTACAAAGTAGGAAGATAAATTAATTCTGAGAGAACTTAGAATTCAAAACAGCAAAAAATTAGCTATGCAAATAAATCAAGAAAGGTAATCATATCACTCTATATGACTTATCTTCAAATAATATTTGTGTAAGTATAAAGAAATCAGCATGTTATCAGTGTGGGCCCAAACCATGATTGTAAGTTAACTACAGATACTAATTTAAGTTATTATCCAGAACATGTTTCTTTTGTCAGGATTTTCAGGAGTGTGATACAAAAATAAATATGCAAACATGAATATACTCTAACAATTACCATGGTAGAGTAGGACTATTGAATGATATTACTGCATATAAAATCTCTTTAATTTCCATACCATGCTTAAAGTATAAGAACTCTAAATTCAAAAGGATGGCACTAGTCTCTTCCTACTTCATAATGGTTCTCATGGGTAGGAGTAAAGATGAAAATAATTATCATAAATTTTTATTTAATTTTCAGAACTGGGAATATGGTCTTCTTAAGATCCCTGAAATATGGGCTGCAGTTGTAGCTGACTAGTAGAGCATTTGCCTAGCATGTGTGAGGCCCTGGTTCAATCCCCAGCATCACATAAAACTAAATAAACACACATCTACAACTAAGAATATTTAAAAGATTAAAAAAAGACCCCTGAAATATTAGTATAATACTATGAAAATCAAAATTGTTGCTCTTTCTAAAGCTTTTATTTCTCCATAAACCTCAAGAGAGTCAATCATGTAAGGTCACTTGGTGAATTACACAACTTCCTCTTCATTTGAAAAATCTCAGCCACATGACCAACCAGCCAGCCCCAAACTCCTTGTGTAAGCCTTTGTTCCAGAACACATTTCCCCCTTAGAGTTTACATAATATCAGCAAGACTACAAACAATGTTTTGTTTAACAGTGAAACCACCACTTTAAACACTCCTCAGCTGATGCTCTTGGAACAAATTTATTTATGTATATCCTAGAGAATTCCACTTGAAAAAGAATATGTTCCTGAAAAGATGTTAAGTCATACTGTCTATTCAATCTATTTTAAAAGAACATTGAAACAAATTATCGTATATAAAACCCAGACATTGTGAAAGATGAATAATTATTCCTTAAGTTAATATGACTTTTTAATTCATTTTGGACTTGGGGATTGAACCCAGGGACACTCAACCTCCAAACCACATTCCTAGCCCTTTTCATTTTCTATTTTGAGGCAGGGTGTCACTAGGTTATATAGGACTTCACTGGCTTTGAACTTGCAATCCTCCTGCCTCAGCCTCTCAAACACTGGGATTACAGGTATGCACCACCACACCCAGCTCAGTTAATATGATTTTTAAATTTGGATTTAGTAGAGAACATTCCTGTGTAAATTATAATATTCTCTTTGGTAAAAATGAACACTTTTCCAGGTAGTGTTGTTTTGAGGCCATTTCAAAAATTCTTCCCTCAGATTATTATGCCAATGTGAAGATTATCTAGACTCCATACTCCATTACAGTCCTGACCTATACTTTTTTTG
>NW_026000093.1:20482748-20487014 GCF_001458135.2 Marmota marmota marmota
TCCAGGGTCACAATGCTGAGAGGTAGAAGGACCATGATTAAGACAGGTGTGTCTGACATCAAAGCTCTTGTTCTTTCTAGGAAAACTCTGCCTTCCACGGTGTATGTATAAACCATATGTTCATTTTCAAAAAAAGCTCATTTATGAGACATATGTCAAAGGCATTCCTAGGTTTATCTGAGATCAATATTACTTAATTTCTCTAGAAATACTCTTTCCTATAATCAATGAGATGCTATAACACGAAAGAACAAACTTAAATGAAACGAAGGTTTTGTAATGTAATAAATTACCACAGAAAGGTCCTCAAAAGCCATCTGGTTCAAGTCTCAGTTCAACAGGTCTGCAAGTGACAATTCAAATGTCTGTATGCAAGTCTAATACCAAAAAAGGTTTGCACCTAAAAGTTAGGAATTATTTGAGGATATGACATGACAGAAGCTTCATGCTATACAATATATTTTTGCCTATTTTTTAAAAAAAAGTATCATTGTACATTATCAAACTTGTGGGTGTGCAGATTGAACCCAGAGATACTTTACCACTGAGCTATACCAAATCCCATTTATTTATTTATTTATTTATAAATAAATAACTGGGGATTGAACTCAGGGGCACTTGACCCTTGAGCCACATCCCAGCCCTATCTTTTATTTTATTTAGAGACAGGGTCCCACTGAGTTGCTTAGCACCTTGCTTTTTCTGAGGCTGGCTTTGAACTCATGATTCCCCTGTCTCAGCTTCCGAGCTCCTGGGATTACAGGTGTGCACCACTGCACCCACCTATGACCTATAGTTTTTATCTGCATTAAAAAATATTTTTGGTTGACATGATAATAGATTAAATATAATTTATAAATGTAAGTTGAATCAACTTATACAACAGCTGAATCCTCAGACATTTTACAGGTGGTAAAAATACTATTACTTAATATGAGAATAGGTCCATAATTTATAAATGTAAGTTAAATCATTTTATACAACAGTTGGATCTCCAGACCTTTTACAGATGGTAAAAATATTGTTAGTGGACATATGAGTAAGTTAAACACAACTTATAAGAACTTTTAGGCCAGGTACAGTGACATTTGCCTGTAATCCCAGCACCTCAAGAGGCTGAGGCAGGAGAATCATGAGTTCAAAGCCAGCCTCAGCAAAAGCGAGGCATCTAAGCAACTCAGTGAGACCCTGACTCTAAATAAAATACAAAATAGGGCTGGGGATGTGGCTCAGTGGTCGAGTGCCCCTGAGTTCAATCCCTGGTACCCCCACCCTCCAAAATAAAGAACTTTTAGGACATTCAGATCCCCTTTCAAAGATATATGTTGAATTATGTTTTCCTAAAGACTTAAAATAAATTTAACTCTATTTAGGAATCCGTCCCCTTTGCAAATAGACATATTTAAGTCTTTTCACATTTTAAAACAGTTAGTGACTTGTAACTTCTTTTTTTTCTCCCCAAAGGTGTTTCACTTGCTTTGGTTATTTGTTTTGTTTCAAGGTCCTATTTTTTATTTTCTCAAACCAGCTGTCATGAATAATACTTTTCTGAAGAGAAATTCAAAACTCCATTAACCCAATTGATACCAGATTCCTATAATGAATATATAAAGAGGTGATCAGTGATGTGCAAGAATATGCTATGGTAGGTTTGAAATAGCCATATGTTGGTAAAAAGGATGAAGCTCTTTCTACATCAGTGTTCAAGATAATTTTTATAGGGTCACCAACTTACAATATTTTGTGGCCATTCACATGCAGTTTAGACTTTAAAATATCTGGAATATTTAAGGACCTCTGAATTCAGTTAAGGGGGTAAAATCATTAATGTCTCTGAGTGCATCCACACTCTGCAGCTGATGTACCACTTTGACATTTGAATTGCCCTGGGTGCCATTACATATTGGCTGGTTTTTCACTACCACGCTGAGCAGCGTTCGATGTGTAAAAACTTGTTTTTGCCATTCACTGTGGAATTTGCTATGGGATTCCTCCCTCAGTTGTGAATACACACACCCTTAAAAGGGATGCTAAATTCTTAGTTCCAAGTTACATGTAGCCAAAAGTGTTCCAGATGTTCAGCATCAACCACACTAGGAGAATAAATGATTTGTGAACTGTATTCATATGGAAAATCACTAGAGTTTCTTTCATTCATTTTGTTTCCTGTATATGGATAATCAATCAATTGGGTTAATTCGACTTTCGGATCTCACCCTTATCCCTCAAACTCTTGTTATAATCCCTACTGTATAATTTTACATGTGATCAGAAGTGGTCTTACTTGACTTTTCTTTCCCTTTGTTTCTCAAGTATTAATCATTCCTTCATCTGATGGGAATTTCCTGAGGGCTGGGGCTGGCTAGACTTTAAGTGGTCCTTGATCCTGGCACAATGCCTGAGGAACTAAAAACGAATTGGTTCTGGAATTACCGTATTTTCTCATTTCTAAGAGCCACATTATTTCTTCACATTTTAACAGCTCATAATTTAAGGTTTCTTTCCATGTGTCAGGCTGAAAAGTAAGTTGAAACTGTTTTCTTTCCTTGACTTTTAGCCATGCTCCAACGTATCTCTTCAACTGACTATCACCGCATTATTTTTATTATTCACATTGATAGCACAGGTAAATTTTAAACTCAAAGTGGGTATTATGGTTTGGATATGAGGTATCCACCAAAAGATTCTGTGTTAATGCAGGAATGTTCTGAGGTGAGATGATTGGTTTGTGAGAGATGTGACATAATGAGACCATCCTAGTTTGAATGGACTGTGACTTGGTGGTAACTCCTATATAGGTGGGCATGACTGGAGGAGGCGGGTCCACTGGGGCAGTGCCCTGGAAGAGTTCATCTGCCCTACGCCCTGTCCCCTTCCTGGCTGCCATAAATGAAACAACACTGCCCTGCCATGCCCTTCTACCATGATGTGCTACATCATGCTGCAATGGAGTCTGCTGACCATGGACTAAAATTCTGGAACCATGAACCAAAATAAATGTTTCCTCCTCTTAAGTTGTTCTTGTCAAATATTTTAGTCACAGCAGTGAAAAGCTGTCTAAATAGTGGGGTCCCTCGTTGCCACCAAAAATGTCTTCTAAAAGATCATACAATGAGGTAACACAAGATTACTAGCTAAAAGGATTACCCCTGCAATTATAGGCATGAAACTAAAGCCAGGAGGAGATGGAATTTCACTATGCTATCCTGCACACATTTAAGGAGTTCTAGTTTCTTCTCTGGGGATTAAAGTCTTCTCCAACAATTGATCCTATGAAGCCCCAACCTTCACATTGGAATGTACAAAGTACATCCCAATAAACCCAACGTCTGTATAAGAGGCATAGAAAATGAGCAGGTGAATCTTTCAGGGGGTGGATCTGGCTGGACATAATGAACTGAGGGGAAGAATGTTCCATCATTATTTAAAGCCACAGTTCTGCATAAAGATACTTAAGAGTAGCAATGTGGACAACCATAGAGTTGGTCCTGTGTTTTATGCCTATGAAGAAAGCACAGAGATGGAATCCTGACTATGGTTTGGGAGGTAGATCAACCCTTCAAGCTAGGCCACTGGCACAGAAGTGGGATAGTATTCCATTTACTTAGCATAGTAAATATCCTATTGTTAGGGTCTGTAAACAAGTCAAGATGGCGCCTGGCATTTTGCCAGAGGGAGTGGTTTGTGAAGTAATGCCAGCGAGCCATTAAGTGTGGAGATTCCTTATTGGTTGACTGCTGTATCTAGTTTATGTTAATTAAGATAAGCTGTGTGGAATGTATATATACCCCTCCTGTCCTACAATAAACGGCTCCCACTCCTGCTGTATCAATCTACACAAGTTGCTCCTTAACAAATTTGTTAACAAATAACATCAATCAAAATGCACCCACTATTATGACTAGACAAAGTTTTAGGAAAGGAAAAAGATTAGAAAAACAAGAACAAGGTATAGCAGCATCAATACAAATAGATCAAGGAACAGACAAACATGGGTTGGATTTTCGGAAAGGGCCACTGAGACAATAAAAATTACTTGGAAATCAGAAAGACCAGTATGGGTTCCTCAGTGGCCCCTGACTAAAGAAAAGATAAAAGCAGCCCATGACCTGGTCAAACAACAATTAGTGGAAGGACATATACAACCTTCCGTATCTCCCCATAATACTCCCATTTTTGTCATCAAAAAGAAATCTGGTAAATGGAGATTATTGCAAGATTTAAGAGCCATTAATAATGAGATGGTTATTATGGGACCTGCTCAAT
>NW_026000093.1:20492378-20574440 GCF_001458135.2 Marmota marmota marmota
AAAAAAGCATCCTGGTTCTGTTGCAGATGTAAGAATAGCCAAACTGGAGTTTTGGATATCAGTTGTTATGGATTTGAGCCAAATCATCTTCTTTTTGGTCTGTAGAAATCGCTTTAGTTAATCTTTCTGGAATCCAAATCGGCTGCTGTTCTCCCTGTGGAAACACATAAACAGACTCCCGACTCCAGACAATCACTGGGTCAGGACCTTGGTTAATCTCTCTGGAATCCAAATCGGCTGCTGTTCTCCCTGTGGAAACACACAAACAGACCCCCGACTCCAGACAATTACTGGGTCAGGACCTTTCCATTGTCCTGTTAGAATATCCTTCCAAAGTACCTTGGGCTTATGTACATTTTTTGGACACATATGCCTTTCCGCAGCACTAAGTCCTGATGAATCCAAATTTAAAAAGTTTAGAGTAAAAAGGGTTATTTTAAGTTTATCTTTGGGGAATATATACCCCTTCCCAATTCCTTCTTTTTGCTTTAATAAGTACATTTTAATAGTTTGATGAGCTCTTTCAACTATGCCTTGTCCCTGTGGATTGTATGGGATTCCTGTTATATGAGTAATGCCAAATGTTGAGCAAAATTGTTTAAAAGAGGTAGAAGTATAACCAGGGGCATTATCTGTTTTTAACTGTTTTGGAACAATGCCCACAGTGGCAAAATTTTGTAAGCAATGAGCTATAATATATTTTTTTTCTCCGGCATGAAGGGAGCCCATCAAAAATCCGGAAGAAGTATCAACTGTAACATGCAAATATTTTAATTTTCCAAATTCTGGCAAGTGTGTGACATCCATCTGCCAAATGTGGTTAGGTATCAGTCCTCTAGGATTGACTCCAAGATTAACTTGTGGTAAAAAGGTCACACAATTTTGACATTGTTTTATTATTTGTCTAGCTTGTTCCTTAGTTATTTTAAAACGCTTTTGTAAAGTATTAGCATTGACATGGAACTTTTTATGAAAATTTGTAGCTTCTTCTAGTGTAGAGAAAATATGTATGTCATGTGTAGTTTTATCTGCTAAATCATTGCCCAAACTAAGGGCTCCAGGCAATCCTGTGTGTGCCCTGATATGTCCTATAAAGAATGGATCTTTTCTGTCCCAGATTAGACTTAGAAGTTATATGATAAGCATATGGCTGTCATCTCTGGATGCAGTGAGCAGGCTCTGTCCACAGGACTTGTCTGTGACAACATCTCTTTTTATTGATTCCCTCCCAAGACATAAAAAGGGGAGTTTCTTTACGGTCCAGAACTCTGCGAGTATGTAGCAAAGCTTAAGTGGAAAATGGTTGAAAGGTCAGAGCAGGGAATACCCAATTACTTACATGATCTTAAAGTAGAAATACAGGACTAGTTTCAAAGTTTCACTTGAGGCATGTTTTAGTGTTCTGACTCTTACTGCCTTACGATTTGTTATGAAAATAACAAATCTGGGTACTGTGAAAGAAAACAGTGTCTCTTCAATATTTGGTCAAAAATGAATTTAAATTAGGATTAAAATTGTATTCAAGTGTGCCAGCAGGGTGGTGCACGTCTGTGATCCCAGCAGCTCAGGAGGCTGAGGCAGGAGGATCATGAATTCAAAACCAGCTTCAGCAAAAAGCAAAGCACTGAGCAAGTCAGTGAGACCCTGTCTCTAAATGAAATACAAAATAGAGCTAGGGATGTGGCTCAGTGGTTGAGTGTCCTTGAGTTCAAACCCTAGTACACCCCACCCCCCAAAACAACTCCCAGAAAGATTAGGTACAAATAAGGCATAGAATTAAGGAACATATGCAAAAGAAACCTAGAGAAAATCCGAGAAATGATCCTACCAAATAAATCCAAAGTCTTGATTAATGGAAAACTCTCTAAAATAGATACTCTGACCAAGAAGAAAGAGAAGCAACAAATAAACACCAGGAAGAAGCAAAAAAAAAGGATTTAACTATAAGTAGAGAGATTTTTAATCTTAAAAACTCTGTAAACCTCTATCCACACACTGGGAAATGTGAATAAAATGATTACCCAGCAAAATGTATCGAATCTGTTTACTGAATAAGTTCTGCTCATTCAGGGTGATATGTAAAGTAGCTCATTTTTCTTTTTCTGAATAGCCGCTGTTGCAGGCAGATCTTGTTGCCAAAAGCTCGGTGCTTGTCCCTGATGCCAATCCAATAACAAGGACACAGTTTTCAGGAAAAGGAAAAAGAAGGTTTGCTTTGCTATTGCTTTGATAGCAAAAGAGGAACACAGGGGATGACTCCTATCCCAAAGGCTGTGATTCTGCCCATCAGCAGGAACAGGGGGCATTTAAAGAGGTGATTCAAAGGCTATGTTCCACATGTTCTCCGTTGGAGTTGTAATTCACTTGTTAATTTGGGAGATAGTCAATTCTGAGATCTTCTGGTACCATCCCCAAAGTCTGGATTACTTCATTCCTATGGTGGGTGTGTACTCAGGGACAGATAAATCTGCCTAGGATGGGGAAAAAAGGTAATTCTGTTTTCCCTGATATTAGAGACGGGTAGAGGTTAGGGAGGAACAGGGAGAGAGGAAGAGAAAGAAACATGTCCATTTTAAAAATAAGTTGCGGTGGCAGAACAGCTAGGGCTATATATTCAAAGCATAAAGTAGACCACAGTTACAATCTCATATATTTTTTTTCAACTTAGCCCTAATCTGATCTCTTCTTTTTATTTAAAAATATTTAATTGTCAAATAAAGATTAAATATTGTAAGGTCCTGGCTAAGCATCTGGGCAGCCATCTTAAGTGACAACCTCCATTTTCCTACCCAGGACCTTTCTGGGAAAGGCTTACTACTCCCTCATACCAACCTCACCCTTGAACCCCCTGCTTTAGGACCCACCTAGCCCTGATCCATGAGTTTGGCCCATAAAAACCCCCAAATCTAAGCCTGTCTTGCCTCTCTCTGTCTGTTGAGAGATGTGCCTTTATTTGTCAGCTCTGACAAATAAACTCTCGTGCATATCTCTGCCTGGTCTCTCACCTTTCGTTTCTCGCTCTCCTGTCTCCTGGTTCCTTGCTTTCCTTTCAAATATACCCAACATATCTAACATATTGATTTCATATACATATATGTTATGTAATGGTGACCACTATATTCAAATCTTTCAAGCTGACTCAACACCAAAGGTTTTCTCCTAGGATGACCTAACTCAGAGGCAATGGCTGTGTTGTATGAAGTCTTTCTCTCTTTTGTTATCCTTTCTCTCCTTTGTTACCTCCAGTAGGCCTCTTAGCTGTACCACCCAAATGCCAAGAGGGCATATAACAAACTCCTAGAATTATTTGAAAACTCTTCACTTGGTCTGAAATGAGGGGAGAAAATTTGTTGCCCTTCTACTTCTGACTGTCATCATCAGGAACAGCCTCACTGCTAACCTCTCAGATAAGCTGAGGTTTCACAGTCTCTTGGAATGTCTTGCATAGACGGTCTGGTACTTGCATTTTTTGATCTTAAAGTTCTCTGCAGGAAATCTGAGACAACAGGAATAGTTTCACTTAGCATTTTCTTACATACAAATTGTTAGGTAGAACTTGACCTAGGCAACGCCATTTTGAAACATCTCCTCCATCTTAGAACCAGAGTTGCCTCAATATCACTGACTCAGCCTGACCTAAATCCCAGGAAATACTCCATCATCATGCAAAGAAACCCCCAAACACTCCATCATCATATGAAAGGAAATTGTTACCTGAGACTGAAATCCTGAAAACATCTAGTTCCCCATGAAGGTGACCCCATAAGGACCCTTCTCGGACTACCCCCTAGCAATAGTCTAATAACTCTCTTCCTCATTTCTCCTACATCTATCCCCAGGCAGTAAGGGGAAGATAGTCTCAGTCTCCACTGGACCCCCTCCTCAGTGTGTCTGGAATAAACCTGTGTTACTGTTTATAAGGTCCTTGATTAGCATCTGGACATCCATCTTAAGTGACAGCCAAGGAAAAAGTTTCTATTTCCTGCCCAAGGGCTTTTCTGAGAAAGACTCACCACTTCCTCATACCAACCCAACCCCTAACCACTTCATTAGGACTTGTCTGGCTCTGATTCCTGAGCCTGCCCCATAAAAGTCCCAGAACCCAAACCTGCTTTGCCCTGTCCATTCTAGAGTGATGGCATTTGTCAGCTCTGACAAATAAACTCTTGTGTGTATCTCTGCCTGGTCTCTGTCTCTCATTCCTTGCTTTCCCTTTACTGTTGGGCTGCCTTTAATCTCTCTTTATTTCCTACATTCACTTTTTTCTTTATACAAATAAACCAAAATTGATTCAAAACCTGAAAACCAAAAAGACTAAGTTGAAAAGATAAAGATTTATTCCTAAAAAAGAAAAAAAAAAACATGAGAGTTTTTTTGTGTAAGATTTATATTTAAGAGATAATTCTATATTATAATTTCCAAGGGCTGGGGTTGTGACTCAGTGGTTGAGGGTTTGCTTAGCATGTGTGAGGCACCAGGTTCAATTCTCAGCACTGCTTATAAACAAATGAATAAAATAAAGGTTCATCAACATCTAAAACAAATTAAAAAAAAAACTTTATTATAAAATAAAACAAAATAAAAAACTAACAAATCAGTGACTCAGGAGGCTGAGACAGGAGAATCACAAGTTCAATGTCAGCCTCAGCAAAAAGCAAGGTGCTAAGCAACTCAGTGAGACCCTGTCTCTAAATAAAATACAAAATAAGGCTGGGATGTGGCTCAGTGGCTGACAGCCCCTGAGTTCAATCCCTTGTTATTGCCGCCACCTCCCCCCACACAAAAATTTTTTTTTTTTCCTACACAAAGAGAAAGCACAAGTCAAAAATTAGGTCATATGCAACTCACAGGACACTCACTATGTCACAGTGGTCCATTTTATGCTTTGAATATAGCCCTTGCTGCTTTGCCACTGCAACTTATTTTTTAAAATGGACAAGTTTCTTTCTCTTCCTCTCTCCCTGTTCCTCCCTAATCTCTACCTCTCTCTAATATCAGGGAAAAGGATAACCTTTCTTCCCCATTCTAGGCAGATTTATCTATCCCTGAGTACACACCCACCATAGGAATGAAGTAATCCAGACTTTGGGGCTGGTACTAGAAGATCTCAGAATTGACTATCTCCCAAATTAACAAGTGAATTACAACTCCAACAGAGAATTTGTGGAACATAGCCTTTGAATCACCTCTTTAAATGCCCCCTGTTTCTGCTGATGGGCAAAATCACAGCCTTTGGGGCAGGAGTCCCCTGTGTTTCTCCTTTGCTAGCAAAGCAATAAAACTTTTTTTCTCAAAATTGTGTCTTGGTTATTGGAGTGGCTTTAGGGACACCGACCTAGTTTTCGGCAACAAATCTGGTGATTCAGATGGGACCCAAGTGTGAGACCTCACTCCAGCTTTTTTGGGTAGGCCTGGCACTCCATGCTGAGGATAGAAGGTTTGTTGAGAACCAACTGAAGGAGAGTTAGGAGACAGGTGAGTTTGCCTCAGGTCGAACCAGAGGAGCTATTTCTGTGAGTAAAGGGAGGGACTAAGAGACCATCCCAGCAGCTGCTGAAGCTCCTTTTGCTTTGGGGAACTCCCACCTTCTCTCCCTGAATAGTACAGATTGCTTCACCATGGTCCACTTTGAGGAAAAAAAGAACTCACGAAAGCCACAGCATCCCTGGCCATTAGATAAGTCCCCTGGTGTGCATGCCAAGACCTTTGATTCAATACGCCTGGTTCCTCTTTGTGGGAACTGGTGTAGGAATCATGATTAAGCAGAACAAGAGAACCTGGGGATTTGAACTCCCTCTGATCTCTTCTTGGTTTTCATCTTCTCGTCTGTTTGTTGGCCTTGGGCTTGGGAATTCTCTCTAGTTGTCTGTCCTGTTTTATTTGTAATTGCTACCACCCCTTTTAAGACATGGCATTGATTGACTGCATTGATTCTATAGGTAGTCTCTTGGGAAAGACCTTGGCTGGTCAATTTAAAGGTTTCTATCTGTCAGCCATGGTTATGGGGCTCCTCTCTGGTTGTCTCTCTCTCTGTTTCTTTTTGTACAATCTTGCAATTGGAGTTGGTCTGTCAGAGGTAATGTGAGTTGAAGGAAGGGCCACTTAAAAGTCTGTCTAAGATAATGCTTTACTTTAGTGATCTGGCTTTTGAATACCTTTCTAGATCATTGTACAATCTTGCCATTGGAACTGGTCTGTCAAAGACAAAGTAAGTGGAAGAAATTTGCATGTGCAGGTCTGTTTTAAAAGTTCTTATTTGTTAGCCCTGGTTTTGGTTCTCTTGAAAAACCAGCCTCTACCTCAGAGCAAAGCCTGTCCAAGGAAGGAGGCGTGACCCTTGTCCTTGGAAAGACCCACAGAGCACTCCTAGGCACATACCCACCCTACAAATAATTGGAGAGATCTGCTGCTCCAGGTTCCCTGACTCAGTCAGTCTAGGTGGAGACCCATAGCAACCCCCTAGCAGCCACCAATCAGCATGAGACAGGGAAAATACCTGGGATTCCAGATGACCCTCCCAGTAGTTTATGGTGGTTGATAACATGTTGGGAAACCATGTAGTTCAGCACGTACACCCCTCGTGGCCTAAACCAGTTAGTTCAAAGGAATCCCCCCTTGTACTAACCAATCACCCCTACCCAATTTTTTCCCTCCGGTGAATGTGCTAATCATGTTTTAGAGTTGTTTTATGATTTTCCCACGGTGTGTGATGATTTGCTAAGAGATGCTGTGATGTATGTGAAGTCCCTGCCTTCCCCCAAAGAGTGTATAAAACTGCTGCAAACCCTGGGCTCGGGGCCTCTCAGTATCACCAGTTGCTGTGTGCACGCGGAGGACCGAGCTAGCTCGCAATAAACACCTCTTTGCTGCTTACATCGTCTTGGTCTCTGATAGTCTTTTGGGGGTCCTGAATTCGAGCATAACACTCTAAATAAAATACAAAATGGGGCTGGGGATGTGGATCAGTGGCTGACTGAATATTTAAGTTATAATAATATAATTGACACCCAAAGTATATGTGACTATGAATATGTATGCATCTGAGAACTGTGTCTAAGCCTTGTATAAGTGTTATGTAAAAGTTTATAAAATGAAACTTATGTAAGTTTACAGACAAGATAACCAATAAGTGCTCTCTTTTATACATTATATCTGACATAGAAGAGCCACACTGTCATTTGAAGACCTGTCTTATCTCTGTTTGCTTCAACTAAGCCAATATCTGATCATTAACACGGTTTCCTAAATGTATAAGAGATTTAAGGCTATCTTTTGATTTTTTGTTAGCCTATGTACCCCTGTGATTTTTACCATATACTCTGGATTCTAAAATGTAATTTAAAAGTTAAACTTAGTTAAATGTAAAGCTTGGGGTAGGATTTGCCAAGTTGGTTATCCAAATTAAAATTATCTATAGCAGGAAAGGCAGCAGAATAGAATAGACAATATGATTGATGTATGTACATTCCATGTATGTATTATATGTCAAAATACATCCTGCTGTCATGTATGACTAAAAAAAATTAAAATTAAAATTAAAAAATTATCTATAGCAAAATTGTTAAGATTTGTATAGAAATAACAAATTTAGTTGGTATTTATACACAGCATTTGATATTTTATAGCTGGATAAAGTAACCTGTTGTCAATAAGTTATATAAACAATTTTTTTGTTACTCTTTGCACTGGAATTGAAATTTAAGTACATTTTTGAAAGATAATAATAAGATCCTTATCTGTTAAAAGTGACATGGTAAAACATGGAAACATTCTGATACTTTTTCCACATGCACAAAAAAATTAAAATCTCTCAGCCTTTCTTTGGTTTCAGATATAATGTATTGTGTTATTTATGAAGAGCCTACCTTACCTGAGATTAAGGCTCTGCCTCCCACCTTAACTCTGTTAAAATGGCTCCAAAATAGGCTAGACTTCAGCTCATCTAAAGTTGTGTGTAAAAGACTGATTTTTGTTGTGAAGGTTACTGTGATCTCAAACAGGGGTATAATGTATAAGTAAAGTTTCAAGATTATAAAAGTAAGTTTTCTTGGTTCATAGCTATTATACAAACAATGTATTTTTTTCTCTGTTAATTTCATTTTTTATTTTCCTTGTAAACTTTATAACTGTTGCCTGTGTTTGTAGAGGTACTGCTTCTTAAAAACAAAAAACAAACCTGGGTTAATTTGAAATAATAAGCCATCACCTACAGGACACATAGTATATAATGCTGACTTCCAGTACTAACACTAACCTCAATTAAATGAAAGAGGCATCTGTAAAATTATAGATGTTAATGTCATAACCTGTTATTCCCTCTTTAAGATTGATGAAACTGGATTGATGGGTGCTTAAAACCAAAAACACGGAGACCAAAGTCAAGGAAGTAAAGGGGCCAAAGAAAAAGCAACCACATTTTGACCCTTGCCCTCTAAGTTCAGCCAGAATGCAGAGAATGATGGAACCCCTCTCTGGGACCTTGCAACTCTGGTGAGTCACCTGATCTGCTGATCATGAAGATCAAGAGGACCCTAAAGAACGGGAAGCTAACCAGTGTACATTTTGCAAAGAGGAGATAGAAATGTCCTGATGCTTCCAAGAAAAGCCACATATGGCCACCCAGACACGGAGCCATCCTGGCAAGTGGCACCACTGGTAGAGGAAAGCTAAAGGAGCTAGGTAGCTTTACACATGTCCCCAAGAATGATCTCTGAGGAATCTCAGCTGACTCTTAAGAGTAGATAGAAACAAGGTCAGTTTTGACCAACTTGGTCTTAAACACCTTGCAGGAGATTATAGCTTTAAAAAAACCACAGTTTTACATAAACATTTTTTTAATGTAACTTAAGATGTACAGTTGTGTCAGCCCTATGGAAAGTAAATAAAGTTGGAGGCTATAAAGGAAGAGTTCTTGCGTGCATAATAATAATGATCACAAATTTGTCGCAATAATGGTTGCAAATTTGTCTTGAGTTAATTTGAGTCTGATTTCACAGACCTACAAATCTTCCTAACCTTCTACATCAATGAACTTATTCTCTTTTTCAATGATAAGATTATTAGTTACTGTCCTCATGGTTTTCAGAGATTGGCTGAAATACTAATTGTTTTATGCTAGTTATTTACAAAAAAAAAAAAGTAATTCTTTGCTGTCTTGCTTATTGTTGTCTTAGCATGATCCCTGCCCTATGTATGCCTTGTCACCTGCCATCTGCCACTGTAGACCTCTGGACTGCTCTGATGCTGGATGTCCTTAACTGCCCACACCCCACCTGATAGAGAACAAGGACTTTGGGTTATTTTCCCCAACTTCACCCCCTTTCAGCAGGAAGAAGTTTGGAGAAGTCATTGCCCATTTTCCATAAAAATGAAATTGCCAGTGGGGAAATGTCACAGTGGTCCACTTTATGCTTTGAATGTAGCCCTTGCTGCTCTGCCACTGCCACTTATTTTTAAAATGAACATGTTTCTTTCTCTTCCTCTCTCCCCGTTCCACCCTAATCTCTCCCCCTTTCTAATATCAGGGGAAACAGGATTACCTTTCTTCCCCATCCTAGGCATATTTATCTATCCCTGAGTACACATCCACCATAGGAACGAAGTAATCCTTTCTTTGGGGATGATACTAGAAGATCTCAAAACTGACTATCTCCCAAATTAACAAGTGAGTTACAACTCCAACAGAGAACGTGGGGAATGTAGCCTTTTGAGTCACCTCTTTAAAAGTCCTCTGTTCCTGCTGATAGGCAGAATCACAGCCTTTGGGACAGGAGTCCTCTGTGTTTCTCCTTTGCTAGCAAAGCAACAGAGTGGCTTGGGGAACAAGGACCCAGATTTTGGCAACAACATACACACATCCCTCACACACCACATATATATATACTCATTATACTGCACATCCACACCAACCTTTGAACATTATTGAAACTTTTTTGTGTCACATTATATAGTCATTGTTTGGAAAGTTCTTTGCACATGGGTCCCTGTGTCCTGTCACTACAGATTAGGTTTCTCTGGTGTGTGAGGTGGCCACTGGGGATCTTGGGCCCTGGAGGAGGGGCTTGCATTCTCCTAAGGCTTGCCTCCATCTGCCCTGCTGAGTCTCCTCCACCACAACTGCTTCTGGTCATAATATACCTAGGAATCAGGATCCAGTTCTTATGCTGCCCCTCAGCCCAGGACAGACCTGAGTGCTCACAGGATAGCAGTCACACCACATAACTCAGTGACCCCTGAC
Organism: Marmota marmota marmota; assembly: GCF_001458135.2. Classification (NCBI taxonomy): domain Eukaryota; kingdom Metazoa; phylum Chordata; class Mammalia; order Rodentia; family Sciuridae; genus Marmota; species Marmota marmota. The sequence goes on from NW_026000093.1 coordinate 20,502,616, forward strand.
CCTAGAACTATGGGCTCCCACACCATCCTCACCCACATGCCTTTCCATCTGCTGGCCCAGATGCCAGGGTCTTCCCACCCAAGTAATCTGCCCCTTGTCCTTCACATTTCTCCAGTGAGCTGGACTCCAGCTGCTGCTTCCCAGAATGCAGAAATGGGGAAGGGAGATTAACCATGGGGTGGGCCTCCATGGTAGGGCTTGGAGGCCCTCCTCTCTGGACTCTCCCTCCAGCCCTGACTGTGCCCCAGTGATCTGTCCTGAAGCTCAGGAGAAGCTTGAGGTGGTTTGGGCAGGTGGGAGCTCCATTCCCTTAGGACTTGCTGTGGGGGCCTGGCATAGGGGGAAAAGGAAGAATGGTGGGGAGACCAGGAGGGGACTGAGGAGACCTGGAAGCTGGGACACCATAGCCCAGGATGCTCATGGCCACTAATTGTGCAGGGGACATGGATAGCACCTCAGTGAGGGGCCCAGGATCAGCAGGCAGGGGACCCTTGGGAGTCCCAGCAGGGGAGCAGGCATGGGGTATGAACTTTGTATTCCTGGGGCCCCAGGATCTGGAGTCCCTGATGACTGAATTGGGGCATCCTCCAGTGTCAGAAATAAAGACAATTAAAAAGGAAATATGAATTTAACTGCAATTTGGCCAAAGCAAGGAAGAAGCTGATCTGTCTTTGCTATCCCACATAAGCACTGTGATCTACAGGAGCGAAGCCAGGAGACACAGATGTGTAGACCTGGTGGTCCCTGCTAGGGAGCATGGTAAATTCCCTCCAGCTCTGCATTCCTTCCTGGGCTTGGGCTTTGGCCTAGGCATGGGACATTGGCAGGAAATGGCAAGGACTGAGAAAAAAGTTATTTGGAGCTTCTTTGAAATTTTCTGCTTTTAATCAGGCCCTGTCATAATCCCCCTGTCTTGTCCATCCTGCAGTCTTGAAGGATGTGGGGCTCCATGTGGTCTGACCCTTTATTACAGGGTTGAAGCAGAAATCCCCTCAAGGGCAGCCAGAGCTTTTGAGGGTAAGGAACCAACATGCAAAGATGCCCACCGGCTCCACCTAGTGGCCCACCTGGGAACCCAGCTGCAAAGCCTCTGCAGTGCCTGGTTTGGGTAGGGTCCTGGGCACGTGACCAGCTTCATTCTGACAATTCCCCCATTTCTGAATGACTTTTTCTGAAGACATTACTAATTTCCCACCAAGCGGTCTGGGCCCATGTCACCGGGATGAATTTTTCCTGTCCTTTGGTCTGATCTGGTTTTTCATCAGAGGAGAAGAGTCAGTTTAAAAGATCATTTTTAGCCAAATTTGAGCAAGAACACTGGCTTAGAAAGAGTGGTTCATAGCCTAAGTTTTTACTTGGAGTCCTGAAGCATGTGCCTGGGGTCTGCAGGGTGCAGCAGCTGATGGGCTTGCAGTGGAGGAGTGGCCCTGGTCAGCATCTGCCTTCCTGCCCAGCTCATACGCTCATACTCCAGGTCTCCTGGATGCAGTCACTGTCCTGTCCAAGTTCCCAGGACCTCCTTTTCACCTCTTGGGTCTGCACTTCTCTCCAGGGCTCTGTGGGTGTCCACCATGAAGGGAACTGGGGACATCTTTGATGATGTGGGGCTCACAGCAGGTCCTCAAACCTACCTTCCATCTCACTCCCCATCTTCCCAACCTCAGGTGTGAGAACTTTGCTATCTGAGCCGCCATCTTCTCATCAAACCTTGGGGTACACGTACCTGGGTACAGACCCAAAACCCAGACCTTTTCACTAATGATAGAGCTAAGAGCTCTGGCATCTCCTCTTCCTCATCCTTCCCCTTCAAAAGTGTGGATCCTGCAGTTCTATCTGGGAGTCCATCCGTGATGGGGGCAGGCTCCTGGAGGGCCCAACTCTAGGGTCAATGAAGCATCAGCACAGTGACCAGGTGACCCTGGCTGCTAACTCACACCCAAGGTCTTTGAAAAAACATTCTACCTTCAATTTATTTATTTTTATTATGTTACAAAAACATACATTGCTGTGGAAGACTTGGGGAAGGTGGAGAAGATCAGAGCAGGAGGAACTAACGGCCTGCATGGAGGAGCACCTGAGACCTTCACTCCCAGGCCACATGGGCCTCTCTGTGGTCTGTGAGTGGGGAGACACAGGCCAGCAGAAGCAGCAAAGCCTTCTATATGCCACTGCCCAAGCTGACCAGGAATACACTTGGCAGATGCAGCCACTCCACCTCTGACCACAGCTGAATTGGCCCAAGGCTCTTCTCCACTCTGCAGGGCTGAAGAGGCCATTATCGTGGAGGGTAGGGGACAACTGTGGTCTGGATGCCTTTGAAACACTGCCTGTGCATCTGGAGGATGGCACATATTTTTATTCACCTTTCACTGCAACCACTTCTTCCCTGCAGGGGCAGAAGCACCTCAGGTCAGTGTCATTCCTCAAACCACGTGGCTCAGATCCTCTTTTCTAGTCCCCATCATTCTGTCTCTTTCATCTATCAACTGGACCCGTCCTCTCAGCCCTGGTAAGGACCACAATCTGAAGCCACATTCCCAGCCAAAGACAAAAACTACCTCAGACGCCACTGTCCTGTAAAGACTCAGGAGACTCCCAGAACTTGCCAGAAGAGACCTCAGAACTCAACCACAGTAGGCACACGTCTTTCACTGAGTGTGGTCACTGGGTTAAAACATCCATAGAGCCTGGAGCAGTGGCCATGCCTGTATGCCAGCTCCTGGGAGGCTGAGGCAGGGGGTTCACGTATTTGAGGCCAGACTGGTGACTTTGTGAGACCCTGTGTTGAAATTAAAAAAAAAAAAAAGGCTCGGGGTGGGGGCAGCTGGGGTTGTGGCTCAGCAGTAGAGAGATTGCCTTGCATATACGAGGTCCTGGGTTTGATCCTCAGCACCACATAAAAATAAATAAAATAGAGGTATTGTGTCCAACTACAACTAAGAAATTTTAAAAAGAAAAAAAAAAGTCTGGCAGAGTGCCCCTGGGTTCCATACCTGATACCACAAATCAATAAATTCATGTATGTTTTTTAAACATCCATAGATGATGTGCCAAGAGCCAGCATTAGGGCTGAGGATGACCCCAGACCTGCCTGTGGAGGAAGCAAGTCCTCAGCAGTGCCATGCTTGTCCTGCTTCAGCACGCCTGGTCCTGCTGCCTGTCTTGAGACAGGTGTTCTATGACATCAGATGTGTGAAGCAACCTGAGGACTCAGGGCAGAAAAGGAGCTCTCAACAAATGAAAGCCTGCCCCCTCCCCCAGCCTGACCAGCAGGGTGGAGCAGGGAGCTCCTCCTGTCCTAGTGCCCTCAAGTCAGTGCCCACATGGAGTGCACCATCCATCCTACTGCCCCAGTTTCAGCCCCAACACCCCTCACTTGCTCTTTGCTCACATTCTCTCCCTCTCCCCTCCAACTTCCACTGCTGGCTCCCTCTATAGCTTCTAGAACACCCAAAGGAGACTCATTCCCACTCCTAGGCTGGTCCTGGGGCTGAGTCCAGTCCCACATCGGTGGAGGGCCCAGCCTGGCCAGTTCTGTGGCCATGCCCTGCTTGAGGTTGACAGGTAGGCCTGGCCAGGGTAGCACTGAGGGATGGAGCCTTGCAGAAGAATACTACAGGGCTGCTGGGAGACTGCCATGTGGACTGGCAGGCAGCAGTGTGGCCTCTCTCAAGGCAGAGGGCAAGTGGCCAGAGCAGAGCCCTGTGTGGGAGAGACTGCTGTCTAGCTTCTAGCCGACAAATAGATGTTCCCCGAAAACCCAGCTAATGAATGCACACAGTCTCCCATGAACACTTACCTCTGGACAAATGCACATAATCCCATGGTCAAAACTGCAGAACCTGAAATTTGCAGAGCCAGGTGTGCCTCAGCCTGAGTCCATCCCACAGACGGTCTGCTCCTGCTTCCTGTGGCGTTCTCTGCAGCTGCACCAAAGCCCTGCACACTTTGTCCAGCTTCTCTGTTTCTTCCCCTTCATTCTATTTTTTTTTTTTTTTGGTCCCAGGGATTGTACTCAGGGACACTTGACCATTGAGCCACATTCCCAGCCCCATTTTGTGTTTTATTTAGAGACAGAGTCTCACTGAGTTGCTTAGCACCTCACTTTTGCTGAGGCTGGCTTTGAACTCATGATCCTCCTGCCTCAGCCTGGGGAGCCTCTGGGATTATAGACCTGTGCCACCAAGCCCAGCCCCTTCATTCTTTATCACATTGTGTCACACATATCATGGGCACATCCTGCCTTACTGGATAAACACCCTTCCCCTTTCAAGTGTTTTGCAATTTCTAGAAGTGGTCAAGCAGATTCTTTTGATTGCTCTGTCTGTATTAGTGAGCCCCAGTCATGTGAGCTTGAGGCTTGGTCCTACTTTTGTCCTGTTACCAACTTGCTTTCCAAGTTCTTCCTACTGGGTTATTTGGCTTGTGGTATACTTGGAAATGTCCATGTCAACTCATTCTCACTGGCACTTGCTATTTTCATTTTAGGAAAGGTTTTTGCCACTCAGGAGGGTGAGATCTGACCTCCCAGCTTGGCTTGTATTATGTGGACTGTGGGCCGTGTCCTAAGACCTCACAAAGTCACTGTGGGTTGCTCTAAATGAAGTTGAGTATGATTTCCTTAGGCTCTGACTTCAGATTCAGAGGAGTCATGCAGAGGCCAAGCCCAGTTCTGTCCATAGGTTTGGACTTAAAAGGGAGGCAAGAGGCCAGCCAAGGAGAAGAGCCATGGGGAGGGGATAGACGGTGGGAGGAACCTGGGAAGGAGAGTAGCCCTGGATGCTGGAGGGAGCAAGGGAGGCAGTGGGATGGAGGAGCCTCCACAGTTGTGCTATGGAACAGAGCCGGCCCTGCACCTTAAACCCTGCAACTCTGCTGTACCCTCCCTCAGCACCACGTGCACGTGTCTGTGTGCATAGGAATATATGTAGAAGCCGGGTGTGGCCATGGGCAGGGCTTGCCTCTTGGACGGACGTGTCAGCCTACCCTGAGCTACCAGGAGCCAGGGTCTGACCTGTGGCCTGAGGATCTCTCTGCCAAGTTTTGCTATCATCCTTTTGGGACTCTCCTGGGTTACAATCTGATATAAACATGGCGCTGCTCTATTCTAGGTCCCTTCCTGACCATGCACAGCATGAGTCCCATGAGGCATCTACAATACACAGCTGGTTTGTTGTTTTGTGCATTGTCTCCATTTAATGGATCCATGGGGAAAAGGTTAATAATGCAGGAATATTTATGTGTAAACATCGTGAATAGCTACAGAAATGTGTGGATCTACACTTCCAGTAATGGAAACTAGCATCCATTCCGACAAGAACACCCGCTTGTCCTGAACTATAGAGGGCCACCTCTGAGCTATTTGCATAGCCTCTACTTGGCTTTGAAGCCAGGGAGATGTTGGTCTGGCATTACAAATCATTTTGTGGCTTATTATGCAAAGCACGTGACCTCAGTCTTTGTTGGGCTAGGAGGCTGCTCTGTAGCTTGGGAGTTGGGTGTTACCCATTGGGCTTGGACAGCCCACCCCCTGCTTTATTTGGCCATGGGCAGGGGGTGGGCTTGTTTGGTGAAGAATATTCTATGGAAAAGCCTTTGTGTATCCCCCATATAACAATAAACAACATGGGGGGCTGGGGATGTGGCTCAAGTGGTAGTGCGCTTGCCTAGCATGCGTGAGGCACTGGGTTCGATTCTCAGCACCACATAAAAACTAAATGAAGATATTGTGTCCACCAAAAAAAACTAAAAAATATTAAAAAAAAAAATAAACAACATGGGCTAACTTTCTCTCTCCTTCCATTGTGGAAGCAGGACCCTTAAGGTTGCAGCTATCCCGCCCTCGCTTTTCAAAATTATTTCTGTGTCGTGTGATTTTTTTCACCATATTTTGCAGCCAGCTCACTACACGTAGGGGAACTCAGCATATCTTGCCTACATGGGCCACAATGGAGCTGAGTGTTCACAATTGTTCTCCCTGCTTTGTTTTTGTCTAATAATATTATCAACAAACATTCTTGTCAGAACCATACTCAACTATGAGCCAGTGAATGCTGTGAGTGAACTCTGCGTTGAGGCAGAGAGCTACCAGACTGACTGATCTTGTCCCTGGCGGTTCCATGGCAACCATCAGCTAGTACAGACCAGAGTGAGTCCAGCCAACATGGAAGCATTCAGTGAGTAGCACTTGATCTGTGGAATCCACAATGGAGAGAGGTGTATTTTAAGATGATTTGTGAAGCATGTGTCACACATCCTCTGCACCGGTTAAATTAATAATAAGTTCATGAGTGATCTTTGGAGAGCTTACTGATTGACATCTGCTGGCACCCCAGGTAGGGTGCAGGGCAAGAGTCACTCTGAAGTGGTGCATGGTACATCACTAGGGGAAGCCAAGGACCAAGGCAGGATCTTGGAACATCCCACACATATTCTTTATCCATATACAGTGGACCAAAAGATGGGAAAGAGGAACCCTCACAGGATGTAGAGTCCTTGGAACCATTTAGAGTATATTCTTCAGCTCACATTCTCAGTAGCCACAGGGATGGTGAAACCATGTTGCTTTTGCACAGGTCTGAAGAAGTACTGAGAGGAGGGGAATGCTAAGCCGGAGAACACAGAGGAAACTGAGGATCCTGGCTAGGGGAACATAATAGCAGAGTACAACAGGAGACTGAGTACTGTTAGGTGAGGGATGCTCATCCACAGTTCGCAGAGCAGACCCAGAACTGCTTGGCAAAGGGCATGCACTCAGGGAACACAGAGAAGCCTGGGCACTGCTGTATGAGGGGCACTCACCAGAGAACACAGAACAGCCTCACACTGCTGGGCCAGCGGCAAAACCCCAAAGGACACAGAGGTCCCAGGGGAGACTGAGCACTGCTGGGCAAGTGGCAGTGCTCTGCAGGACCCAGAGACAGAGCACCAGACAGCAAGGGGCTCTCACCCCTGTGTTTCAGTGGCGTCGGAGAAGTGGTGGGAAATGGGTGATCACCCAGAGGACCCAGAGGAGACTGAGAACAGCTGGGTGAGGGGCGCTCACTCACAAGACTCAGAGAACCCTGAGCAATGGAGGGAGAGGGGAGATAAGAGGAGAGAACATAGAACACTGAGCACTGACTGGGGAGGGGCACTCATGCACAGGACCCAGAGGAGACTGAGCAATGGATGGTGGGAGGAGATCTGGAAGAGGACACAGAGAACACTGAGCGCTGCTTGTTGATGGGACATTCATCCATATTCACCCAGAGGAGACCGAGCTCTGCTGGGAGAGGGGCACTCACCCACAGGATTCAAACCATTGGAACCTTTTGGAGACTATCACTCACCACAAGTTTTCAGTTACTGAGGTGATGTTGGGACAGTGGCATGTGTTCCCAGGTTGGAGGAAGTCCTCAGTAATGATGGGAAATTGTCCTGGGCCTGATTCACAGGTCCTGGAAGGGTGCTTGCCCAGTGAAACGAGAGTTCCTACTGGCATGTCCAGAAAGATCCTGAGCATGGTTGTATATTTGGTGTTCATCCACTGTTCCCAGAGACCTCAGAAATCATGGGGATGTTAAATTACCCATAAGAACACAGCCACTGGAGCACAGGTGTGGTAATGATGGACAATGCATGATCAATCCAGGTCCTCGTGCTGTTGGAATGGAGATCCACTAACAATTATGTTTTCAGGCCCTCTCCGATACTGGAGAGAAGCCTGTAAGTACATCACCACCAAAGACCCAGCCAGGTGGTTTGGAGTACTGCACACATGGCATACGTTAAGGGCTTAATGAGTGGCAAACCGCAAACCCTGTAGGCACAGTCCGGGTGTGAGGCCACATGTTGCAGTCCCTGTTCTTGCTCCATGGCCCACTACTCGATTGGTCACTGCAAAGACAGCAGAAATTGCAGTGGTGGCTGCCTGTAATCAGCTTAGCTACTGCCTGAGTGTATATACCTGGTAACTGCACAGTGAAATCAGACCTGCTTCCTTCTTGGTCTCCGGAAGTCTTGGTTGGCGACTCCGCAGCCACACTCACCTCTACCCTGTTCTGTGGACCTCCTTGCTGGACGAGAGAGAGCCCACGCACCTGGAGAGAAGCCTGTGTGCATGGCAGCACCAAAGTCCCAGTGAGGAAGTTGGAAAGCGGAATTGTCAACATTTCACCAAGATTCCACAATAGTGGATTGTAGGACACTCAGATATGGCCACAGTTGGTGTATTAATGGGAGCAGGAGTGAGGCTTACCTTCAGACTTCACCAAATGAGCCAGATGGCCTAGGGCTCAGAGGACACTGAGCAGTGTTGGCCTAAGGGAACCCTGTCCCAGTATTCAGAGGAGAAAGCTGATGGTTGGGCAGTGGGCACACACCACAGAACTCAGAGAGGATCCTGAGCAATGGTAGGTGATGAGAGATTAAGGACAGGATCCAGAGAAAACTGAGCAGTGCTCGGCGAGGTATGCTCATCCAGAGGACCCAGAAGAGGCTGGACACTTCTGGGTGATGGGAGCTCACCCAGAGGACAAAGAGGACACTGAGGCATTTTTGGCTAGGGCTACATAGCACAGAACCCAGAGTAGACTGTGGGATATCAGCTGGAGGGCACTACCCCACAGGACTGTGAGGAGACAGAGACCTGATATGCAAGAGACACTTATCTGCAAGGCCCAGAGAAATGGCACTGGAGGGCCAGGGGCACTCACCACCAAGATTCAGGAGAGAGTAAGCACAGGAGAACAAGGGGTGCTCAACATGAGGAGCCAGAAGAGATTGAGCAATGGTGAGAGAGGAGCGCTCATCTACAGACTCAGAGCCCAGGGAAACTGTCAGAGAGCATCCCTAACCTCAAGTTTTCTGTTACCTCAGAGATGGTACACAGTGTTGCTTTTTCACAGGTCAGAAGAAGTCCTCCTTGATGAGGAGAAATTGTCCTTGGTCACACATCACATGGTCCTCTCCAGGAGAATTTCTTTTGATCCACAGTACTAGACAGCTGCTTCTCTGGTGGAAAAAGTGTGCCCAGAGGCATGTCAGGGAAGATCCAGACCATATTTGGAAATTTGGTTTTCATGCACTGGTCCCCACAAGGACCTTAGGAATACTGGCCAGGTTAAATCATTCATAAGAGCTCAGCCACTTGAGCACAGGTGTGGTAATGGTGGACCACGAGTACTTGAAGGAGGTCCTGCAACTGAGAAGCACTTACATTTATCTTGTGTTTTTTTCAGGCATTGGTGAGAAGATCCTCTGTATTGCAGCACCAAAGGCCAAGCTAGGTTGTGGGAAAGAGACAGTATAAATACTTCTCCAAGATTACAAGGTCATGTTCATTGTGAAACTCAGGTGAAGCCACAGTTGGTGTATGAATCTTAGCAGGGAAGGGATTCACCCACAAAGGTCACTAAAAAACCAGGTGACCTAGAGTTCAGAGGAGACTGACCTTTGGTGGGTGAAAAGCACCCACCCCAAATAACCAGAGTATATTGAGAACTTCTGGGCAAGGGGAGCTCACCCACAAGCCTCAGGGTACACTGAGCAATGGTGAATTCAGTGAGCCTAAAGAGAGGACCAACAAAATAAGGATCACCTTAGGCGAAGGGCACTCATCCACAGACCCAAGGCCACTGAGTAATGGTAGACAAAGAGAACATCCAACAGGACCCAGAGAACACTGGGGACTGTTAGGTGAGGGGCCCTCACCCACAAAACCCAGAGGAGACTGCGCATTGCTGGGTGAGGAGCGCTAATCCCCAGGACACAGAGAACCCTGAGCAATGGTGGGAGAGGAGAGATCAGAGGTTAGCACAGAGAGAGAAGCCTGAGCACTGACTGGCGAGGGGCGCTCAGGCTCAGGACTCAGAGGAGACTGAGCAATGGATGGTGGGAGGAGATCTGGAAGAGGACACAGAGAACACTGAGCACTAGTTGTTGATGGGGCACTCATCCATATATCCAGAGGAGACTGAGCTCTGCTGGGGAGAGGGGTGGCTCACCCATAGGACTCAAACCCTTGGAACCTTTTGGAGACTATCGCTCACAATGAGTTTTCAGTTACCCTAGTGATGGTGGGACAGTGGTGTGTGTTCCCAGGTTGGAGGAAGTCCTCAGAAATGATGGGAAATTGTCCTGGGCTTGATCCACAGGTCTTGGAAGGTTGCTTGTCCAGTGAACAAGACTGCCCAGTGGCATATCCTGGAAGATCCTGGGCATCATTGGATATTTGGTGTTCATCTAGTGTTCCCAGAGACCTCAGAAATAATGGGCACGTTAAATTGTCCATAAGAACACAGCCACTGGAGCAAAGGTGTGGTAATGGTGGACAAAGGGTGATCAAACCAGTCCTCAGTACTGTTGGAATGGAGATAAACTAACAATTATCTTTTGGTTTCTGGTACTGGAGAGAAGCCTGTAAGTACATCACCACCAAAGACCCAGCCAGGTGGTTTGGAAAGTGTCAACATTTCACCAAGATTCCACAACAGTGTATTCTTGGAAACTCGAATACAGCCACAGTTGGTGTACTAACAGTAGCGGTGGAGAGGCTCACCCTCAGACTTTACCAAATGAGCCAGATGGCCTAGGGCTCAGAGGACACTGAGCAGTGTTGGGCTAAGGGCACCCAGCTGCAGTACTCAGAGAAGCTGATGGCTGGGCAGTGGGCGCACACCACAGAAGTCAGAGAACCCTGAGCAATGGTGGGTGTTGGGAGATGGACTGGATCCAGAGAGACTGAGCAGTGCTCAACAAGGTATGCTCATCCAGAGGACCCAGAGGAGGGAACTGCTTAGTTATGGGTTCTCACCCAGAGGACAAAGAGGATACTGAGGTATACTGATAGCTGGGGCTACAGACCACAGATCCCAGAGTAGTCTGTGTATTGTCAGCTGGATGGTGCTCCCCCACAGCAGCCAGAGGATAGAGAGACCTGATGTGCAAGGGACACTTACATGCAAGACCTAGAAAAATTGCACTGGAGGGCCAGTGGCACTCACCACCAAGATTTAGGAGAGAGTGATCACAAGAGAACAAGGGATGATCAATAAGAGGACCCAGATGAGATTGAGCAATTCTGGGGAAGGGGGCCTCACTCACAGGACCCAGAAGACCCTGAGCAATGGGGGGTACAGGACCCAGAGTATACTGAGTGTTGCGAGGTGAGGAGCCCTCTCCTGGAGGACACAGAAGAGACAGAGGAATATTTTGAGAGGAGAACATAGCACAGGTCCCAGAGAAGACTGAGGAGTGTTAGGCCAGTAGTGCTCAACCAGAAGACCCAGAGGAGACTGAGCATGCCTAGGTGAGGTACTTTCATGCAAAGGACTTAGAGGAGACCAAGCAATGGTCTTTGAGGGGAGATTCAGAGTGAACTAAGAGAAAACTGAGCCCTGTGTGGTGATGCGGCTAAAAGAGGCGGTAACATTAACAGGCACGGTCCCTAAGCCACATGCTTATTGTTTAAACAGAGAGGGGGAGATGTTGAGAGCCACAGCTGGAGGGGCCCCAGCAAACTTCCACCTGCCAGCAAACTTCCAGCTGCCAGCTGATGATTGGCTTACAGCAGCCCCAGCAAACTTCTAGCTGCCAACTGATTGGCTCCTCTGCGGTGATGCTCATTGGGTTGTTTCCGCGCCCTTTTAGACCACGGAGCTGCTCATTGGGGGACTTTTTTTTGGCTCTGCCCACGCGACCCAGCCACTCGGCCTCAAGAGCAGGAGGAGTGGGGGAGGTAGAGAGGCTTGTGGGAAGCTGGTGGTGGCAGTTGGGCTCTGAAGGTTTTCCTGAAGAGCTGTGTGGTTTGGTTGTGTGTGTTCTAAAAATAAAGTTCGTTTCTTTTGATAAGTGGCTCCTGAATTGTGCCCAGCCAGACTTCAGCACTGGGCCTTGATCCACAGGTCCTGGAAGGATGCTTGTTCAGTGAAATGAGAGTGCCCAGTGACATGTCCAGGAAGATCCTGAGCATAGTTAAATATTTGGTGTTCATCCAGTGTTCCCAGAGACCTCAGAAATCATGGGGATATTAAATTATCCATAAGTACATAGCCACTTGAGCAAAGGTGTGGTAATGGTGGACAATGCGTAATTGACTCAAGTCCTCAGTGCTGTTGGAATGGAGATCCACTAACAATTATCTTGTGGTTTCAGGCCCTGGAGAGAAGTCTGTGTGAATGGCAACACCAAAGTTCCAGGGAGGTGGTTGGAAAGAGGAAGTGTCAACATTTCGACAAGATTCCACAGTAGTGTGTTTTTGGACACTCAGATATGGCCACAGTTGGTGTACAAATATTAGCAGGAGAGAGTCTCACCCCCAGACTTCACTAAATGAGCCAGATGGCCTAGGTCTCAGAGGACACTGAGCAGGATTGGGCTAAGAGCAACCAGTCCCGATACTCAGCGGAGATGACTGATGGCTTGGCAGTGGGTGCACACCACAGAACTCAGAGAAGCCTGAGCAATGGTGCATGACAGGATATTAAGGACCCCAAAAGACTGAGTGGTTTTAGGTGAGATGTGCTCACCCAGAGGATCCAAAGGAGGCTGGGCACTGGTTGGTGATGGGCGCTCACCCGGAGGACAAACAGGACACTGAGGCATTTTTGGCTAGTGCTACATAGCACAGAACCTAGAGTAGACTGTGTACTGTCAGCTGGATGGCGCTACTCCACAGGACCCTGAGGAGATAGAGACCTGATGTGCAAGGGACACTCACCTGGAAGACCAGGAGAAATAGCACTGGAAGGTCAATGGCACTTACCATCAACATTCAGGAGAGTGAGCACAGGAGAACAAGGGGTGCTCATCAAGAGGACCAGATGAGATTGAGCCATGGTGGGCAAGAGGGGTTCTCTACAGGACCCAGAAGACCCTGAGCAATGCAGGTGTGTGCAAACATGAAGGACAGGACCCAGAGAATACTGAGTGTTGTGAGGTGAGGAGACCTCTCCTGGAGGGCACAGAAGAGACTGAGGAATATTTTGAGAGGAAAGCACAGCACAGTTCCCAGAGAAGACCAAGGGCTCTTATGTGAGTTGTGCTCACCCAGAAAAGCCAGAGAGGACTGAGCATGGCTGGGTGAGGTGCGTTCATGCACAGGACCTAGAGGAGACTGAGCAATGGTTGCTGAAGGGAGAATCAGAGTGAATTCAGAGAAGACTGAGCCCTATTTGGTGATGCGGCAGTCCTTCACAGAACTCAGAGCAGATGAGCCCTGGTGGGAGAGGAGCGCTCACGCACAGACTCAGAGCCCAGGGAAACTGTCAGAGAGTAGCCCTCACCTCACATTCTCAGGTACCTTAGGGATAGTGGACAGGGTTGCTTTTATAAAGGTCAGAGGAAATCTTCCTGGATCAGGAGAAATTGTTCTTGGCCACATGTCATATGGTCCTCTCCATGTGAATTACTTTTGATCCACAGTCCTAGACAGCTGCTTCTTTGGTGTAAAGAGTGTGCCCAGTCAGGGAAGATCCAGACCATACTTGGAAATTTGGTTTTCATGCACTGGTCCCCACTGGGACCTTAGGATTACTGGCCAGGTTAAATCATTCATAAGAGCTCAGCCACTTGAGCACAGGTATGGTAATGGTGGACCACAAGAGATTGAAGTAGGTCCTCAGCGCTATTGCTTGCATTTGAGATGCACTAACAGTTATCTTGTGATTTCAGGCATTGGAGATTATCTCCCCATATGGTAGCACCAAAGGCCAAGTGAGGTTGTGGGAAAGAGACAGTATGAACAGTTCTCCAAGATTCCACCATGGTGTTTCCTGAGAAACTCAGGTGAGGCCACAGTTGGTGAATGAATCTTAGCAGGAAAGGGATTTTCCCACAAAGGTCACTAAATAAACCACATGGCCTGGGGCTCAGAGGAGACTGAGCCCTGGTGGGTTAGAGCACCCACCCCAAATATCCAGAAGACATTGAGAACTTTTCGGCAAGGAGCGCTCACCCAGAGGCTCAGGGAACCCTGAGCAATGGTGAATTCACGGAGCTTAAAGAGGGGACCCACAAAATAATGAACACTCTTAGGGAAGAGCACTCACCAACAAGGCCCAAGGCCTCTGAGAAGTGATTGGCTAATAGAACATTGCACAGGACCCAGAGAACACTGGGGACTGTTAGGTGAGGGGCCCTCACCCACAAAACCAAGAGGAGACTGAGCACTGCTGGGTGAGGGGTGCTCACCCACAGGACTCAGAGGACCCTGAGCAATGGAGGGTGAGGGGAGAAAGGACAAGATTCGGAGAGAACTGAGTACTTTCAGGCCAGGAGTACTCAGCCACAGATTCCAAGGGGAGTGAGGAAGGATTGGCTAGAGGAACACAGCACAGGACACAGAGAAGCCTGAGCACTGTTAGGGGAGGGGTGCTTACCCGCAGGACCCAGAGGAGACTGAGCACTGGGCCTTGATCCACAGTTCCTGGAAGGATGCTTGTTTGATGAAACGAGAGTGCCCAGTGGCATGTCCAGGAAGATCCTGAGCATAGTTCAATATTTGGTGTTCATCCAGTGTTCCCAGAGACTTCAGAAATCATGGGGATGTTAAATTATCTATAAGAACAAAATCCCTTGAGCAAAATGTGCTAATGGTGGACAATGCATGATGGAACCAGGTCCTCAGTGCAGTTGGAATCAAGATCCACTAACAATTAACTTGTGGTTTTAGGCCCTGGAGAGAAGCCTGTGTGCATGGCAGCACCAAAGGACTAGTGAGGTGGTTGGAAAGAGGAAGTGCAACACTTTGCCAAAATTCTAAACTAGTGTATTCTTGGAGACTCAGATACGGCAACAGTTGGTGTACTAATGGTAGCGGGAGAGAGGCTCACCCACAGACTTCACCAAATGAACCCATTGGCTTAGGGCTCAGAGGACACCGAGCAGTGTTGGGCTAAGGGCACCCCAGCCCCAGTACTCAGAGGAGAAGCTGATGGCTGGGCAGTGGGCACACACCACAGAACTCAGAGGACCCTGAGCAATGGAAGATAATGCGAGATTCAGGACAGAACCCAGCAAGAAAGAGCAGTGTGAGGCGAAGTATGCTCATCTATAGGACCCAAGGGGGCTTAGCACTGCTGGGTGATGGGTGCTCACAAATAGGACAAAAAAAGATATGAGGCATTTTTTGGTTAGGGCTATATAGCCCAGAACCCAGAGTAGACTGTGGACTATCAGGTGCAGGACGCTACCCCACAGGACCCAGAGGAAACAGAGACCTGATGTGCAAAGGACAATCACCTTCATGACCAGAGAGATAGCACTGGAGGGCCAGGGGCACTCACCACCAAGATTCAGGTGAGAGTGAGCACAGAACAACAAGGGGTGCTCAACAAGAGGACCCAGATGAGACTGAGCAATGGTGGGCAAGGGGGCCTCACCCACAGGACCCAGAAGACTCTGAGCAATAGTGAGTTTGCAAACAAAAAGGACAGGACTCAAGAGCGCACTGAGTTTTATGAGGAGAGTAGCCCTCTCCTGGAGGACACAGAAGAGACTGAGGAATGTTTTGCGAGGAAAACATAGCATAGGTCCCAGAGAAGACTGAGGAATTTGGGGCAAGTAGCACTCCACAGAAGACCCAGAGGAGACTGAACAAGGCTGAGAGAGGTACGTTCAAGCACAGGACCTAGATGAGGCTGAGCAATGATCATTGAGGGGAGATTCAGAGTGAACTCAGAGAACACTGAGTCCTGTGTAGTGATGCGGCAGTCCTTCACAGAACTCAGAGCAGATGAACCCTGGTGGGAGAGGAGTGCTCATGCACAGACTCAGAGCCCTGAGAAACTGTAGGAGAGTAGCCCTCACCTCAAGTTTTCAAGTACCTCAGGGATGGTGCACAATGTTGCTTTTTCACAGGTCAGAGGAAGTCCTCTTTGATGAAAAGAAATTGTCCTTGGCCACAGGTCACATGATCCTCTCGAGCAGAATTGCTTTTGATTCATAGTCCTAAACAGCTGCTTCTCTGGTGAAAAGAGTGAGCCCAGTGGCATGTCAGGGAAGATCCAGACCATATTTGGAAATTTGTTTTTCATGCTCTGGTCCCCACAGGGACCTTAGGAATACTGGCCAGGTTAAATCATTCATAAGAGCTCAGCCTCTTGAGCACAGGTGTGGTAATGGTGGACCACGAGTGATTGAAGTAGGTCCTCAGCGCTGTTGCAATTGAGATGCACTAACAGATACTTTGTGGTTTCAGGAATCAGAGAGAAGCCCTCTGTACAGTAGCACCAATGGCCAAGCAAGGTTGTGGGAAAGAGACAGTATGGACAATTCTCCAAGATTCCACCTTTATGTTCGCAGTGAAACTCAGGTGAGGCCACAGTTGGCATATGAATCTCATCAGGGAAGGGATTTACCCAAAAGGTCACTAAATGAACCAAGAGGCCAAGAGCTCAGGGGAGACTGAGCCCTGGTGGTTAAAATGCGCCCACCCCAAACATCCAGAAGACATTGAGAATTTGAGCAAGGGATGCTCACACCCACAAGACTCAGAGGATGCTGAGCAGAGGTGAGTGCGGTGAGCTTAAAGAGAGGACCCACAGAAGAATAAGCACTCTTAGGCAAAGGGCAGTCACCCACAAGACCCAAAGGAAACTGAGCACTGCTGGGTGAGGGCACTCACCTACAGGACTCAGAGGGCCCTGAGCAATGGTGGGTGAGGGGAGATTAAGATAGGATTCAGAGAGGTCTGAGTACTTTCAGGTGAGAGGTGCTCAGACACAAATTCCAAGAAGACTGAGGAAGGATTGGCTAGGGGAACACAGCACAGGACACATGGAAGACTGCGGACTGTTAGGTGAGGGGTGCTCAATCACAAGAGCCAGAGGATACTGAGCATTTATGGGCTAGGAATGCTAACCCAGAGAACCCAGAGGAGCCTGAGGAACCTTGGCTAGTGGAACATGACAGAGGACAAGGGGAGACTGAGTACTGTTAAGTGAGGAGCACTCACCCATAGATCGCAGAGCAGACCAAGAACTTTTTTTTTTTTTTGAGCTGCCAAGAGAACTGTTGAGAGCCACAGCCGAAGGGGCCCCAGCAAACTTCCAGCTGCCGGCTGATGATTGGCTCACAGCGGCCCCAGCAAAATCTAGCTGATTGGCTCCTCTGCAGTGATGCTCATTGCGCTGTTTCCCTGCCCTTTCAGACCACGGAGCTGCTCATTGGGGGACTTTTTTGGCTCCGCCCACATGACCCAGCCAATCGGCCTCAAGAGCAGGAGGATGGTGGGAGGTGGAGAGAAGCTTGGTTGGAGAGAGAGGCTTGTGGGAAGCCGGTGGTGGCAGTTGAGGCTCTGAGGATTTTTCCTGAGAGGCTGTTTTGTTTGGCGTGTGTGGTTCTAAAAATAAAGTTAGTTTCTTTTGACAAGTGGCTCCTGATTGTGCCCAGCCAGACTGCGGCATTTGGTGGCTCGCACGGGGAGCGACTGAGGGTAAGTGAAACTGCTCGCCCCTGAGGGCAGGGCGAGAGGATGGGTAGCCATTTTAAGATTCCTCTTTTATTTTGCTTCACTTTTGTTTTAAGTTGCCTGTCCCTGGAGATGAGTGAGATGGAAGAAAAACCGCTCACATCTGAGGAAAACTATTTACGTCTGAGGAACAGATAGGGAGAAAGGACGGATGGACATGTCAGGAGGATAGAAAGGCTATAATGACTTTTTGTTGTTCCCTTTTTATTTCATTCTGTCTCGGTTTTGTTTGGCGTCATCTTGTTGGGTTGTATTATAGTAGAAATACGGGATCAGAATTAGTAAAAAACAAACTGAAAGAGTGTTAAGTAAATTGTTAGAGGAAGGAGGCATCTCAGTAAAATCAAGAACAATCAGGGCATACGTTGATACAATACAAAAATGTAGCCCATGGCTTTTTAAGGAGGAGTTGTTAAATATATCACAATGGAACCATCATGGTGAAGATTTAAAAAGAATAGAAAAGAAAAGCCCAGGGACTCTGCCAGTTGGCACATTGCCATTGTGGACGTTCATATCTTGTTTGCTTAGTCCAAAGCCTTCAGTTCAGACAATGGTAGAGGAAGAAGAAGACATAATGATTCAAGTAAAAGAGAAGGTCTCTCAAGTTAGTCAGACAGAGGAAAAGATTCAAGTAAAAGAGAAGGCCTCTCAAGCTAGTCAGACAGAGAAAGAAAGTGTAAAACAGAAAAAGCCATCAGGGGGAAAGTTACAACAGGAGACTGCTACTAACACCTTTCTATCACCAGAGGACGTAAGTGTCCAACTAACAAGGCCACCTCCATATGCTGGGAGGTCCCCAACCCCCGCAGTTGATAGTTGGGATCCTGAGACAAGATCTCAAATATTAACATGCCCTGTATTTGAGGCAGGAGGGCAGCGATTTTACCAAGTTTTAAATTTCAAAACAGTGAAGCAGCTAAAAGAGGCTGTAACAACCTATGGTCCTCAAGCACCCTTCACTGTAAGCATGGTCGAATCCATTAACAACTTGAACATGACGCCAGCAGATTGGGCTAATATGTGTAAAGCTGTGCTAAATGGAGGACAATACCTGTTATGGAAGGTTGCCAATGAGGAATTTTGCAAGGAGACGGCTAGGCGAAATGCAGCAGCTGGTTATCCTCAGAGAAATCTAGATATGTTGTTAGGAAAGGGACCTTATGAGGATCAGCAGCAACAATTTGCGTATGATCCTGGTGTATATGCACAAATTGCTGTAGATACAATTAAGGCATGGAAGACTTTACAAGGACATGGAGGTTTACAAGGTCAATTATCTAAGGTAATACAAGGAGCTAATGAACCTTATGCTGAATTTGTAGATAGGCTTATTCTAACAGCTACCAGAGTTTTTGGGAATACAGAACAAGCAATGCCATTACTAAAACAACTGGCTTATGAGCAAATGAATCGTTGGTGCAGAGATATCATTAGACCATGGAAACATGAAGATTTAAACACATATATCAAATTATGTAGAGATATTAATGAACAAGAGCAAGTCGTGGCAGCTGCAGTAAAACAGGCTTTAGATGCCAGAGACATTAATGAACAAGGGCAAATTGTGGCAGCTGCAGTAAAACAGGCTTTAGATGCCAGGCCAAGAACATGCTACAATTGTGAATGAACAGGACATTTTAAAAGGAATTGCCCCATAGGAGGAGGGTTTAACAAAACTAGGTATCAAAGGAGTAGAATACCAGGTATTTGCCCACGATGCCGTAGAGGGAGACATTGGGCTAATGAATGCCGTTCTCAAACCACCATAGAGAGTACTCCATTATCAAAAAACGAACAAGGACCAGGTGTTTATCCACGATATCGTGGAGAAAGGCATCAGGCTCCATTGCCAAAAAATGGACAGGGGGGCCCAATGCTCCGGGCAAGAACTGTTTTTTTTTTTTTTTTGAGCTGCCAAGAGAACTTCATTCATTGGAAACTGGGCAACAGACCCCTCAGGGAGCTGCATGCCCCTAAGCCCTGGCCCCTTCTGATTGGACCCTAGTGAAATGTGCACAGTTGATCTCCCTAATGTCAGGGAGAGACAAAGAGGAATGCCATTTTTCTATGTAAAGTGAGGAATAAAAGGGGAGTGAGTAGAAATCTGGTTATCCCTCCTGAGGCTCCCTGTGGAGCTGGGATGCCTGAGGTTACATGGTCCCCAGATCAGGTGTAGATGCACACCCCTCCCAGAGGTAAATTGATCCCAGCTTTTGTATTGGGTTGGGAGAGAGCCTCTTCCGATCATGACAGGCAGAAGTGGCTCTAAGGGCACCTGAGAGATTCCACCCCCAAACCTACCAGGGCACAGGGGCTCTGGGTGAACACAAAGGTTCAAGATCATTCCAAGGTCCCTGAGTTGCCAAAATATCCAAGTGACACTGATGTGTTGTGCTGCAGAAGCTGGGGGAAAAGTGGGAAGGAGGCAGGGGAGTACCTACAAATCTCCAACAGGAAAACCAGAAGCAGAGACAGGTAACCCCAGAGGCTAGTATGTGGGTGCGCCTGGGCAGGCTGGAGGAGAACCCACAGCACACAGTCTCAGAACCTTTGCATAGTGACATACTCACCACCCTCAGCATCAGAGGGACCCAATTGGGTACAGAGAAGCTATGTTGCCCTGCCCCCCCCCAGATCAAAGACTTCCAGAGTGTCCCATCTCCATGTTCTGGATGTATGGCTTGAGGCTTAGCAGGACAACCAAAGGGCAGAGGATTTCAGGCCAGGACCCAGCAGTGAGATGTTATTTCTGTCCCAGAGCAGGTGCCTGTGTGGAGTGTGGAGAGTAGACAGGCAGGGAGGGAGTCTTCAGAGGTAGACATTGAGGGTCTTCAGGATACCCCGGCGGCAAAGCGGGCAGTTGCGGTGGTAGACGGGGTGGCGCATCAGGATTTCAGTGCAGGCCTGGCACAAGCACAGGTGCCTGCAGGGCAGAAGCAGCACAGTCTTTCTCTGGTCCTGGCAGATGACGCACTTCTTCCGCTCCTCTTGCTCCTTTAGCAACTTCCACGGGTCTTGCCCAGCTGTAGATTCTTCCTCATTGAGCCTCTCCCGGCCCCGGGCAGGTGCCACTCTTATGGTACTGACCTCCTCCTCTTCAGCCTCTGACCTGGGCCCTGCTTCAGGAAGTGTGTCCTGTTCCTGGATCCTGGTTGAGAATACCCTCCTGGGGCCACCCTGAGGGGCCCCTGGTGCCCCTCCCCGGTATGGCCAGCTCACCAGCCTTAGGCTGCTGCTCCACACTTGGCGCCAGGCCTCCAAGCCCAGGGCTAGGCGAGTCAGCCTCACAACGTCCTCTCGCAGTCGATGGCCGGTTATGAAGCTGACTGAGTGCTCGGGTGGCCAGTCTCAGGGTGAAGTCTGGGTGCAACACAGTCACTGTCACTGCCAGCACACAAGCCAGTAACACCAGGCCAGTGAGATTGACAAGTACAAAGCTGGCCAGGAGTCGGGCAGCTGAGGCCAGCAGTTCCAATACTAGTTGGCAGAGGGTCCAAAGGAGGATGGCCATGGCCACAGCACTGCTGGAAATATGGGTCAGGAAGGCAGCCACCACACCCATCATCCTCCACAGAGGGCCCGTATCTGTATCCCAGAGGGCCAGCACCAGAGAGAAGAGGTTCTGAGTGCCAATGAGGCAGATGTTGACGAGGTTGTTGATCACATAGGCCACCAGGCTCATAGCAATAGTACAGATGTCACAGGCCTGGCACAGCAAAGAATGGCCATTGGAGACCACATTGAGGATACCCCTGTGAAGTATTTCCCGGCTCCGTAGTTTCCCATGAGATGCCAGGTGCCCCAGGAGTTTCAGGCTCTTAAGGCCAGAGCAGCAGCTATACAGCACAGTACACAAGGCCCGCAAGCCCCCAAAGGTGAACGGGACCAAGGCTTCCATGAAGGCCAGCAGCGAAAGCAGGACACCTTGGCCCAAGTGCAGAAGACTAGTCAGTACTGTGTGCGGCAGGTTGTAGATGAAGGCCAGGAGCCAGGCCAGGGAAGCCAGGAGGGAGGATGCCAGCAAGAAGTTGAGATCCAACACCAAGGTCAGCACGTCCAGCACCAGGCCCACCAAATTCACTACCAGATACACAGCCTCCATGATAGGGATATGGAGGTCAGTCCAAAAGAAAGCTGGCTCCTCAGCTGAGGGCGCTGTCAAGGTTGTCAATATTTTGGGTGATCAGTAATTAATTTGGAAGGGAAGTGAACAGTCTCCAACTCAGGGGGAATGAAAATCTAAGGAAAAAGTGGGCTAGAGAGAAGGGGGTCTTAATAGAGGGAAAGGGGGCCAGATGCTGCTCCAAGAATCCTGGTTTTGAAGGCGGGCTGGTTGGGAGGGAAGAAGCCAAACATCTCTGAAGTGAAGGTGAGCACAGTCTGGGGGAGAGACCTCGGCTTTGGAGGCCTGGTGTGGTGTACCACCACCAGGCAGTGGGTCAGACAGGGAGGAGACAGGGAACCCATGGGATGGGATTGGGTTGGGCCTGGCCGTGGGGGCGGCGCTGGCTGGGCGCGGTCTAGCGGTCCAGCTACGCAGGTGCCCCTGTCCCCGCCCGGCCCCCGTCCTCCCGCTCGCGGCGCTGGATGCCCAAAGAGGGAATGGAGAGGGAGCCGGCCTCAGCAAACCCCCAGCGCGGCCTCTACTTCGCTGGGCGCAGCCATCTTGTGTCCAGAACTTCTTGACAAAGGGCACGCACCCAGGGGACACAGAGAAGCCTGAGCATTGCTGGGTCAGCAGTAAAACCCCAAAGGGCACACAGAGGTCCCTGGGGAGACAGAGCACTGCTGGGTAAGGGACGCTCACCCACAGGACTCAGAGGAGAGGACCCTGAGCAACAGAACACTGAGCACTGACTGGGGAGGGGCGCTCAGGCACAGGACCCAGAGGAGACTGAGCAATGGATGGTGGGAGGAGGTCTGGAAGAGGACACAGAGAACACTGAGCACTGGTTGTTGATGGGATACTCATCCTTATACCCAGAGGAGACTGAGCTCTGCTGGGAGAGGGGCGCTCACCCACAGGCCTCAAACCCTCGGATCCCTTTAGAGACTATCACTCACCTCAAGTTTTCAGTTACCCAAGTGATGGTGGGACAGTGGTATGTGTTCCAGGTTGGAGGGTGTCCCCCATAATGATGAGAAATTGTCCTGGGCCTGATTCCCAGATCCTGAAGGTTGCTTGTCCAGTGAAACCAGAGTTCTTTGTGGCTTGTCCAGGAAGATCCTGAGCATAGTTGGATATTTGGTTTTCATCCAGAGTTCCCAGAGACCTCAGAAATCATGGGCATGTTAAATTATCCATAAGAACACAGCCACTTGAGTTAAGGTGTGCTAATGGTGGATAATGCATGATGTTATCCTCAGTGCTGTTGAAATGGACATCCACTAACAATTATCTTGTGGTTTTATGTCCTGCAGAAAAGCCTGTGTACATGGCAGCACCAAAGGCCCAGCAAGGTGGTTGTAAAGAGGAAGTGTCAACATTTTGCCAAGATTCCACAGTAGTGTATTCTTGGAGACACAGATATGGCCACACTGGGTGTACTAACGATAGGGAGAAAGAGGCTCACCCCCAGACTTCACCAAATGAGCAAATGGCCTAGTGCTTAGTTGGATATTTGGTTTTTATCCAATGTTCCCGGAGACCTCAGAAATCATGGGTACATTAAATTATCCATAAGAAAACAGCCACTTGAGCAAAGGTGTGGTAGCGGTGGACAATGCGTGATCGAACCACATCCTCATGTCGGAATGGAGATCCACTAACAATTATCTTGTGGTTACAGGCCCTGGAGAGAAGCCTGTGGGCATGGTAACACCAAAGGCCCAGCAAAAAGGTTGGAAAGAGGAAGTGTCAATATTTCACCTTGATTCCATATTACTCCATTGTTAGACACTCAGATATGTCCACAGTGGGTGTACCAACAGTAGCGGGAGAGGGGCTCACCCACAGATTTCACCAAATGAGCCAGATGAACTAAAGCTCAGAAGCCACTGTGCAGTGTTGGGCTGAGGGCACCCAGCCCCAGTACACAGTGAAGATGGCTGATGGCTGGGCAGTGGGTACACATCACAGAACTCAGAAGACCCTGAGCAATGGTGGGTGATGGGAAATTAAGGATGAGACCCAGAGAAGACTTAGTAGTGGTAGGCGAGGTGTGCTTACCCAGAGGACCCAGAGGAGGATAAGCACTGCTGGTTGATGGGCACTCACCAGAGGACAAAAAGGATACTGAGGCATTTTTTGGCTGGGGCTACATAGCACAGAACCCAGAGTAGACTGTGTACTGTCAGCTGGATGGTGCTCACCCACAGCACCCTGAGGAGACAGAGATCTGATGTGCAAGGGGCACTCACCTGCAAGACCTGGAGAAATAGTACTGGAGGGCCAGTGGCACTCACCACCAAGATTCAGGTGAGAGTGAGCACAGGAGAATAAGGAGTGCTCAACAAGAGGACCCAGATGAGATAGAGCAGTGGTGGGCAATGGGGGCTCACCTATAGACTCAAAACCCTGGGAAACTGTCGGAGAGTAACCCTCATCTCAAGTTCTTAGGTACCTAGACAGTGTTGCTTGGTCACTGGTCAGATGAGGACCTCCTTGATGCGGAGAAATTGTCCTTGGCCACAAGTCACATGGTCCTCTCCAGGAAAGTTGCTTTTGATTCATATTCCTAGACAGCTGCTTCTCTGGTGAAAAGAGTGTGTCCACTTGCATGTCCAGGGAGATCCTTAGCTTAGTTAGATATTTGGTTTTCATCCAGTGTTCCCAGAGACCTCAGAAATCAAGGGCACATTAAATTATCCATAAGGACACAGCCACTGGAGCAAAGGTGTGGTAATGGTGGACAATGCGGGATTGACCCAGGTCCTCAGTGCTGTTGGAATGGAGATCCACTAACAATTATCTTGTGGTTTCAAGTCATGGAAAGAAGCCTGTGTGCATGGCAGCATCAAAGTGAGGTGGCTGGAAAGAGGAAGTGTCAACATTTTACCAAGATTCTACAGTAGTGTATTCTTGGACACTTAGATATGCTCAGAGGTCACTGAGCAGTGTTGGGCTCAAAGAACCCTATCCCAGTACTCAGTGGAGTCTATTGATGGCTGGGCAGTGGGCACACATCACAGAACTCAGAGGACCCTAGCAATGGTGGGTGACAGGAGATTTAGGACGTAACCCAAGAAGACAGAGCAGTGCTAGGTGAGGTGTGCTCATCCAGAAGACCACGAGGAGGCTTGGCACTGCTGGGTGATGGGTGCTCACCCAGAGGACCAAGAGGGCACTGAGGCATTTTTGGCTAGTGCTACATAGAACAGAACCCAGAGTAGACTGTGCCCTGTCAGCTGGATGGCACAAACCCACAGGACCCTGAGGAGACAGAGACCTTATGTGCAAGGAACACTCACCTGCAAGACCTGGAGAAATAGCACTAGAGGGCCAGGGGCACTCACCACCAAACTCAGGAGAGACGGAGCACAGGAGAACAATGGGTTCTCAACAAGAGGACCCAGATGAGACTGAAGAATGATGGACAAGGGGGGCTCTCCAACAGGACCCAGAAGAACCTGAGCAATGGTGAATGTGCAAACATAAAGAACAGGACCCAGAGCATACTGAGTTTTACGAGGAGAGTAGCCCTCTCCTGGAGGACACAGAAGAGACTGAGGAATGTTTTGAGAGGAGAACATAGCACAGGTCTCAGAGAAGACTGAGGAGTGTTTGGCAAGTAGCGCTCCCCCAGAATACTCAGAGGAGACTGAGACAGCTGGGGTAAGGTGCGTTCATAGAGGAGACCAAGCAATGGTGGTTGAGGGGAGATTCAGAGTTAACTCAGAGAAGACGAAGCCCTGTTTGGTGATGTGGCAGTCCTTCACAGAACTTAGCAGATGAGTCCTGGTGGGAGAAGAGCACTCACCCACAGATTTGAGAGCCCTGGGAAACTGTCAGAGAGTAGCCCTCACCTCAAGTTCTTAGGTACCTCAGGGATGGTGCACAATGTTGTTTTTTCACAGGTCGGAGGAAGTCCTCCTTGATGAGGAGGAATTGTCCTTGGCCACAGGTCACATGGTCCTCTCAAGCCGAATTGCTTTTGATCCACAGTCCTAGACAGCTGCTTCTCTGGTGAAAAGAGTGATCCCAGTGGCATGTCAGGGAAGATCCAGACCATACTAAGAAATTTGGTTTTCATGCACTGGGACCTTAGGAATACTGGCCAGGTTAAATCATTCAAAAGAGTCAGACACTTGAACACAGGTGTGGTAATGTTGGACCATGAGTGACTGAAGTAGGTCCTCAGCACTGTTGCAATTGAGATGCACTAACAGTTATATTGTGGTTTCAGGCATTGGTGAGAAACCACTCTGTAAGGTAGCACCCAAAGGCCGATTGAGGTTGTGAGAAAATGACAGTATGGACAGTTTTTCAAGATTCCATGGTGGTTTTCGCTGGGAAACTCAGGTAATCCACAGTTGGTGTATGAATCTTAGCAGGGAAGTGATTCACCCACAAAGACACTAAATGAACCACAAGCCAAAAGCTTAGAGACTGAGCTCTGGTGGGAAAAATGTGCCCACCCCAAATATCCAGAAGACATTGTGAACTTCTGGGCAAGGGGCGTTCACCCACAAGGCTCAGTGAACTCTGAGCAATGATGAGTGCAGCAAGCTTAAAGAGAATAAGAAGAATAAGCAGTCTTAGGTGAAGGGCACTCACCTTCAAGGCCCAAGACCACTGACAAATGGTTGGCTAAGAGAATATCGCACAGGACCCAGAGAACACCGGGGACTGTTAGGTGAGGGTTGCACACCCACAAGACCCAGAGGAGACTGAGCACTGCTGGGTGATGGGCACTCACCCACAGGACTCAGAGGACCCTGAGAAATGGAGGGTGAAGGGAGATTCAGGACAGGATTTGGAGAGAACTGAGTACTTTTAGGTCAGGGGTGCTCAGCCACAGTTTCCAAGGGGAGTGAGGAGGGATTGGCTAGGGGAACACTGCACAGGACACAGAGAAGACTGAGCACTGTTAGGGGAGGGGTGCTCACCCACAGGACCCAGAGGAGACTGAAGTGGAGGGGAATGCTAACCCAGAGAACCCAGAAGAGACTGAGGATCCTGGTTAGGGGAACACAGCAGAGGACAAGAGGAGACTGAGTACTGCTAGGTGAGGGGTGCTCACCCACAGTTCACAGAGCAGACCCAGAACTGCTTGGCAAAGGACCTGCTCCCAGGGGACACAGAGAAGCCTGAGCACTGCTGTGCGAGGGGCACTCACCAGAGAACAAGAATAGCCTCACACTGCTAGGGCAGCAGCAAATCCCCAAAGGACACAGAGGTCCCAGGGGAGACTGAGCACTGCTGGGCAAGTGGCAGTGCCCTGCAGGACCCAGGGACAGAGCACCGAACGGCAAGAGGCTCTCATCCCCCCATTTCAGTAGTGACTGAGAAGTGGTAGGAAATGGGTGATCACCTAGAGGACCCAGAGGAGACTGAGCATGGCTGGGTGAGGGTTGCTCCCCCACAGGACTCAGAGGAACCTGAGCAATGGTGGGTGAGGGAAGATCAGACGATAGAACAGAGAGAGAAACCTGAGCACTGACTGGCGAGGGGGGCTCAGGCTCAGGACCCAGAGGAGACCAAGAAATGGATGGTTGGAGGAGGTCTGGAAGAGGACACAGAGAACACTGAGCGCTGGTTGTTGATGGGACACTCATCTGTATACCCAGAGGAGACTGAGCTCTGCTGGGAGAGAGGTGCTCATCCATAAGACTCAAAACATTGGAACCTTTTGGAGACTATAACTCACCATGAGTTTTCAGTTGCCCAAGTGATAGTGAGACTTGGTGTGTGTTCTCAGGTTGGAGGAAGTCCTCTGTAATGATGGGAAATTGTCCTGGGTCTTGATCCGCAGTTCCTGGAAGGATGCTTGTTTGATGAAACGAGAATGCCCACTGGCATGTCCAAGAAGATCCTGAGCATCGTCAAATATTTGGTGTTCATCCAGTGTTCCCAGAGACCTCAGAAATCAAGGGGATGTTAAATTATCTATAAGAAAAAAGCCACTTGAACCAAAGGTGTGGTAATGGTGGACAATGTGCGATGGAACCAGGTCCTCAGTGCTGTTGGAATCGAGATCACTAACAATTATGTTTTGGTTTTAGGCCCTGGAGAGAAGCCTGTGTGCATGGCAGCACCAAAGGCCCAGTGAGGTTGTTGGAAAGAGGAAATATCAACATTTTGCCCCCCCAATATTTCACAGTAGTGTATTCTTGGAGACTCAGATATGGCCACAGTTGTTGTACAAACAGTAGCAGGAGAGAAGCTCACCCACAGACTTCACCAAATGAGCCAGAAGGCCTAGGGCTCAGAGTCCTCTGAGCAGTATTGGGCTGAGGTCACCCAGTCCCAATATTCAGTGGAGACTAGTGATGGCTGGGGAGTAAGTGTACACCAGAGAACTCAGAGGACCCTGAGCAATGGTAGGAGATGGGAGATTCAGGTCAGGACCCAAGAGAAAGCACTGCTAGGCAAGGTGTACTTATCCAGAGGACTCAGAGGAAGCTGAGCACTGCTGGGTGATGGGCGCTCACCCAGAGGACAAAAAGGATACTGAGGCATTTTGGGCTAGGGCGACATAGCACAGAACAGAGTAGACTGTGGACTGTCAGGTGCATGGTGCCCCCTCAAAGGACCCAGAGGAGACAGAGACCTGATGTGCAAAGGACATTCACCTTCTTCAAGACCTGGAGAAATAAAACTGGAGGGCCAGTGGCAATCACCACCAAGATTCAGAAGGGAGTGAGCACAGAATAACAAAGGGTGATCAACAAGAGGACCCAGATGAGATTGAGCAATGTTGAGCAAGGAGAGCTCACCCACAGGACCCAGAAGACCCTGAGCAATCTTGAGTGTGCAAACATAAAGGACAGAACCAGAGCATACTGAGTTTTATGAGGAGACTAATCTTCTCCTGGAGGACACAGAAGATACTAAGGAAATGTTTTTTGTGAGGAAAACATAGAACAGGTCCCAGAGAAGACTGAGGAGTGTTTGGCCAGAGGCACTCCTGCAGAAGACCCAGAGGACACTGAGCCCTGCTGGGTATGGTGTGTTTATTCACTCCTGTTCATAACTCCTAATGGAGACCGAGCAATGGTGGTTGAAGGGAGATTCAGACTGAAATCAGAGGAGACTGGGTCCTATTTGGTGATGCGGCAGTCCTTCACAGAAGTCAGAGAAGATAAGCCTTGGTGGGAGAGGACCTCTCACGCACAGATTCAGAGCCCTAGGAAACTGTCGGTAGCCCTCACCTCAAGTTCTCAGGAACCTCAGGGATGGTGACAGTGTTGCTTTTTAACAAGTCAGAGGAAGTCTTACTGGATCAGGAGAAATTGTCCTTTGCCACAGGTCACATGGTCCTCTCCAGGAGAATTGCTGTTGATTCACAGTCCCAGACAGCTGCTTCTCTGTTGGAAACAGTGTGCCCAAACATGTCAGGGAAGATCCAGACCATACTTGGAAATTTGGTTTTCATGCACTGGTCCCCACAAGGACCTTAGGAATACTGGCCAAGTTAAATCATTCATAAGAGCTCAGCCACTTGAGCACAGGTGTGATGATGGTGGACCATGAGAGACTGAAGTAGGTCCTCAGCGCTGTTGCAATTGAGATGCACTAACAAATACCTTGTGGTTTCAGGCATTGATGAGAAGCCCCACTGTACAGGAGCACCAAAAGCCAATTGAGGTTGTTGGAAAATGACAGTATGGACAGTTTTTCAAGATTCCATAGTGGTTTTTGCTGGGAAACTCAGGTAATCCACAGTTGGTGTATGAATCTTAGCAGGGAAGGGATTCACCCATAAAGACACTAAATGAACCACAAGCCAAAAGCTTAGAGGAGACTGAGCCCTGGTGGGTAAAATGTGCCCACCCCAAATATCCAGAAGACATTGTGAACTTCTGGGCAAAGGGTGTTCACCCACAAGGCTCAGTGAACTCTGAGCAATGATGAGTGCAGCAAGCTTAAAGAGAATAAGAATAAGCAGTTTTAGGTGAAGGGCACTCACCCACAAGGCCCGAGGCCACTGAGAAATGGTTGGCTAAGAGAATATCGCACAGGACCCAGAGAACACCGGGGACTGTTAGGTGAGAGGTGCTCACCCACAAGACCCAGAGGAGACTGAGCACTACTGTATGATGGGCACTCACTCACAGGACTCAGAGGACCCTGAGAAATGGAGGGTGAAGGGAGATTAAGGACAGGATTTGGAGAGAACTGAGTACTTTTAGTCCAGGGGTGCTCAGCCACAGTTTTCAAGGGGAGTGAGGGGGGATTGGCTAGAAGAACACAGCACAGGACACAGAGAAGCCTGAGCACTGTTAGGTGAGGGGTGCTCACCCACAGGATCTAGAGGAGACTGAGCACTGAGGGGAGGGGAACGCTAACCCGGAGAACCCAGAGGAGACTGAGGATCCTGGTTGGGGGAACACAGCAGAGGACAAGAGGAGACTGAGTACTGCTAGGTGAGGGGTGCTCACCCACAGTTCACAGAGCAGACCCAGAACTGCTTGGCAAAGGACCTGCTCCCAGGGGACACAGAGAAGCCTGAGCACTGCTGTGCGAGGGGCACTCACCAGAGAACAAGAATAGCCTCACACTGCTGGGGCAGCGGCAAAACCCCAAAGGACACAGAGGTCCCAGGGGAGACTGAGCACTGCTGGGCAAGTGGCAGTGCCCTGCAGGACCCAGGGACAGAGCACCGAACGGCAAGAGGCTCTCATCCCCACATTTCAGTAGTGGTGGGAAATGGGTGATCACCCAGAGGACCCAGAGGAGACTGAGCATGGCTGGGTGAGGGTTGCTCCCCCACAGGACTCAGAGGAACCTGAGCAATGGTGGGTGAGGGGAGATCAGACGATAGAACAGAGAGAGAAACCTGAGCATTGACTGGCGAGGGGGGCTCAGGCTCAGGACCCAGAGGAGACCAAGAAATGGATGGTTGGAGGAGGTCTGGAAGAGGACACAGAGAACACTGAGCGCTGGTTGTTGATGGGACACTCATCTGTATACCCAGAGGAGACTGAGCTCTGCTGGGAGAGAGGTGCTCATCCATAAGACTCAAAACATTGGAACCTTTTGGAGACGATAACTCACCATGAGTTTTCAGTTACCCAAGTGATAGTGGGACTTGGTGTGTGTTCTCAGGTTGGAGGAAGTCCTCTGTAATGATGGGAAATTGTCCTGGGTCTTGATCCGCAGTTCCTGGAAGGATGCTTGTTTGATGAAACGAGAATGCCCACTGGTATGTCCAAGAAGATCCTGAGCATCGTCAAATATTTGGTGTTCATCCAGTGTTCCCAGAGACCTCAGAAATCAAGGGGATGTTAAATTATCTATAAGAAAAAAGCCACTTGACCAAAGGTGTGGTAATGGTGGACAATGTGCGATGGAACCAGGTCCTCAGTGCTGGTGGAATCGAGATCACTAACAATTATGTTTTGGTTTCAGGCCCTGGAGAGAAGCCTGTGTGCATGGCAGCACCAAAGGCCCAGTGAGGTGGTTGGAAAGAGGAAGTGCAACACTTTGCCAAAATTCCAATCTAGTGTATTCTTGGAGACTCAGATATGGCCACAGTTGTTGTACTAACAGTAGCGGGAGAGAGGCTCACCCACAGACTTCACCAAATGAACCCATTGGCCTAGGGCTCAGAGGACACCGAGCAGTGTTGGGTAAGGGCACCCAGCCCCAGTACACAGAGGAGATGGCTGATGTCTGGGCAGGGTGCGCACCACAGAACTCAGAGGACCATAAGCAATGGTAGGTAATGGGAGATTCAGGATAGGATTCTATAAGAGCAGTGCTAGACGAGGTGTACTCATCTATATGACCCAGGAGGCTGGGCACTGCTGGGTGACGGGTGCTCACACAGAGGACAAAAAAGATATGAGGCATTTTGGGCTAGGGCTACATAGCACAGAATCCAGAGTAGACTGTGGACTGTCAGGTGCATGGTACCCCCTTCAAAGGACCCAGAGAAGACAGAGACCTGATGTGCAAAGGACACTCACCTTCATGACCTGGAGAAATAGCACTAGAAGGCCAGGGGCGCTCACCACCAAGATTCAGAAGAGAATGAGCACAGGACAACAAGGGGTACTCAACAAGAGGACCCAGATGAGATTGAGCAATGGTGGGCAAGGGGGCCTCATCCACAGGACCCAGAAGACCCTGATCAATGGTGAATGTACAAACATAAAGGAAAGGACCCAGAGCATACTGAGTTTTATGAGAAGAGTAACCCTCTCCCGGAAGACACAGAAGAGACTGAGAAATGTTTTGAGAGGAGAACATAGCACAGGTCCCAGAGAAGACTGAGGAGTGTTTGGCAAGTAGCACTCACCCAGAATACCCAGAGGGGACTGAGCAAGGCTGAGTGAGGTATGTTCATGCACAGGATATAGACAAGACCGAGCAATGATCGTTGAGGGGAGATTCAGAGTGAACTCAGAGAAGACTGAGCCCTGTGTGGTGATGCAGCAGTCCTTCACAAAAATCAGAGCAGATGAGCCCTGGTGGGACAGGAACGCTCACGCACAGATGCAGAGCCTTGCCCTCACCTCATATTCTCAGGTAACTTAGGGGTGGTGAACAGGGTTGCTTTTTCAAAAATCAGAGGAAATCCTCCTGGATCAGGAGAAATTGTCCTTGGCCACACATCATATGGTCTGCTCCAGCAGAATTGCATTTGATCTACAGTCCTAGACAGCTGCTTCTCTGGTGAAAAGAGTATGCCCCGTGACATGTCGGGGAAGCTCCAGACCATATTTGGAAATTTGGTTTTCATGCACTGGTTCCCACAAGGACCTTAGGAATACTGGCCAGGTTAAATCATTCATAAGAGCTCAGCCACTTGAGCACAGGTGTGATGATGGTGGACCATGAGTGATTGAAGCAGGTCCTCAGCACTGTTGCAAGTGGGATGCACTAACAGTTATCTTGTGGTTTCAGGCATTTATGAGAAGCCCCTCTGTACAGTAGCACCAAAGGCCAAGTGAGGTTGTGGGAAAGCGACAGTATGGACACTTCTCCAAGATTCCATGGTTGTGTTTGCTTTGAAACTCAGGTGAGGCCACAGTTGGTGTATGAATCTTAGCAGGGAAGGGATTCACCCACAAAGGTCACTAAATAAACCACGAGGCCAAGAGCTCAGAAGAGACTGAGCCCTGGTGGGTAAAATGCGCCCACCCCCAAAATCCAGAAGACATTGAGAATTCATGCAAGGAGCGCTCACTCACAAGGCTCAGGGGATCCTGAGCAATGGTGTGTGTAGTGAGCTTAAAGAGAGGACCCACAGAATAATAAACACTCTTAGGCGAAGGACACTCACCACAAGACCCAGAGGAGACTGAGCACTGCTGGGTGAGGGGTGCTCACCCACAGAACTAAGAGGGCCTGAACAATGGTACGTGAGGGGAGATTAAGACAGGATTTAAAGAGGTCTAAATACTTTCAGGCGAGAGGTGCTTCGACACAAATTCCAAGAAGACTGAGGAAGGATTGGCTAGGGAAACACAACACAGGATGCTGAGGGCCATAGCCAAGTAAGAATGACGCATGGCATTTTTGGTTGAAAGGTGACCCTGCTCAGGGATTAGGGTGGCTCCAGGTTTAGGGTGGATCCTGCTGGATTAGGGTGGCTCCGGGTTTAGCGTGGATCCTGCTGGGAATAGGGCGTATCCTGCTCCTCAGGCGCCCACTCCTTGAGTTCCAGTTGAGTTCTCGCGGGGTTCTGAGAGTATTGGTACGCGGAGCCCAGTGGAGGGAGTGTAATTTCCCAGAACGTGCGTGTAGAGTGTCGGTGAGAGTTCAGGAATAAAGAGTTGCTGTTGGAATCTACAAGTTTTTGTGGTGGCTCGGTTATTTTGTGCCCAGACAGACTGCAGCAACAGTATACAGAGAAGCCTGAGCACTGTTAGGGGAGGGGTGCTCACCCGCAGGACCCAGAGGAGACTGAGCAGTGAGGGGAGGGGAACGCTAACCCAGAGAACCCAGAGAAGACTGAGGATCCTGACTAGGGAAACATAGCAGAGGACAAGCGGAGACTGAGTACTGTTAGGTAAGGGGAACTCACCCACAGAGCGGACCCAGAACTGCTTGACAAAGGATCTGCATCCAGGGGACACAGAGAAACCTGAGCACTGCTGGGTCAGCGACAAAACCCAAAAGGACAGAGGTCCCAGGGGAGACTGCGCACTGCTGGGTGAGGGACATTCACCCACAGGACTCAAAGGACCCTGAGTAATGGTGGGAGAGTGGAGATAAGATAGAACAGAGAGAGAAGCCTGAGCACTGACTGGTGAGGGGTGCTCAGGCTCAGGACCCAGAGGAGATTGCACAATGGATGGTGGGAGGAGATCTGGAAGAGGACACAGAGAACACTGAGCACTGGTTGTTGATGGGACACTCATCCGTTTACCCCAAAGGGCCTGAGCTCTCCAGGGAGAGGGGTGGTCCGCCCACAGAACTCAAACCCTTGGAACCTTTTGGGGACTATCACTCATCCATAGTTTTCAGTTACCCAAGTGATAGTGGGACAGTGGTGTGTGTTCCCAGGTTGGAGGAAGTCCTCAGTAATGACGAGAAATTGTCCTGGGCCTTGATATACTGGTCCTGGAAGGGTGCTTGTTTGGTGAAACGAGATTGCCCAGTGGCATGTCCAGGAAGATCCTGAGCATAGTTGGATATTTGGTTTTCATCCAGTGTTCCTAGAGACCTCAGAAATCATGGGCACATTAAATTATCCATAAGAACACAGCCACTTGAGCAAAGGTGTGGTAATGGTGGACAATGCATGATCGAACCACATCCTCAGAGCTGTTGGGATGGAGATCCACTAACAACTATCTTGTGGTTACAGGCCCTGGAGAGAGGCCTGTGGGCGTGGCTGCACCAAAGTCCCAGCAAAAAAGGTTGGAAAGAGGTAGGGTCAATACTTCACTTTGATTCCACAGTAGTGTATTCTTGGACACTCAGATATGGCCACATATCCCTTGAGCCTTCTGGGTGAGTGTTCCATTTCAGGAGTTCTCAATGTCCTCCTGGTATTTGGGGTGGTTGCTCTTGACCCTCGAGGCCTCAGAGTCCTGTGAGCCCTAGGCCACCTGGTTCATTTAGTGACCTTTGTGGATGAATCCCTTTCCTGCTGATATTTATTGTCGCCTTACTGAGATTCACAAAGAACACGATGGTGGAATTATGCATTGTCCACCATTACCAGTACTGTTGGAATGGAGATCCACTAACAATTATCTTGTGGTTTCAGGCTCTGCAGAGAAGCCTGTGTGAATGGCAACACCAAAGGCCCAGCGAGTTGGTTGGAAAGAGGAAGTGTCAACTTTTCGCCAAGATTTCACAGTAGTGTGTTTTGGATACTCAGATACAGCCACAGTGGGTGTACTAATGGTAGCGGGAGAGAGGCTCACCCTCAGACTTCACCAAATGAGCCTGATGGCCTAGGGCTCAGAGGACACTGAGCAGTGTTGGCCTAAGAGCAACCAGCCCTAGTACTCAGCAGAGATGGCTGATACCTGGGCAGTGGGCACGCACCACAGAACTCAGAGGACCCTGAGCCATGGTGGGTTATAGATGATTAAGGACAGGACCCAGAGAAGACTGAGCAGTTCTACATGAGGTGTGCTCTCCCACTGGATCCAGAGGTTGCTGGGCACTGTAGGTCATGGCCGCTCATCCAGAGGACAAAGAGGATACTGAGGCATTTTTGGCTAGCGCTACATAGCACAGAACCCAGAGTAGACTGTGCACTGTCAGCTGGATGGAGCTACCCCACAGGACCCTGAGGATCAGAGACCTGATGTGCGAGGACTATTCACTTGGAAGATACCAAGAAAAAGCCCTGGATCCTAAGTGGTGCTCACCACCATGATTCTTGGGAGACTGAGCACTGGTGAACAAAGAGTGTTTGTGAAGAGGTCCCAGGTGTGATTGAGGAATGATAGGCGAGCAGTGGTCATCCATGAGATCCAGAGGTCTCTGAGCAATGATGGATGAGGCAACATTAAGGACAGGACCCAGAGAATACTGAGTTTTGTAGTGAGGAGCCCTCACCACAGAGCTGAGAAGATAGGAATGTTTTGCTAGGAAAACATAGCACAGGACCGAGGGATATTTGAGGACTCTAAGGATGCAGTGTTCCCCACAGTCCCAGGAGGAGACTGAGACATCTCTGTTAGGGGAAGTTTCTCTCAGAACAGAATGGAGAGTTAGTAGGGTGGTTCATGGGCTCTCATTCATTAGACTCAGTGAAGACTGTGCTCTGAGGTGGCCCACAGTATAGTTAACATCTTTAGTACTCACATTTTTCCTTTCCCCATGTTCTTAGGTGAGGTTGGTGCTCATCTCTTGGTCTCCTTCCATCTTCCCTGCTCTCTGCCTCACAGTGTCCTCTCCCCCTGGTGGTCTGGCAACAGTCTCCAAGCAGTTTGTTGTGCTCTGCCTACCCTCTCTCCTTTCTACCTATGATATTGTGATGTCATAATGGCCTTGGAGGAGGGTCAGGCTCAGTTGCTGATGCTACTGTGGGCTTGGAGAGGGTATGGAGGCCCTCAGGACCAGCTGTGTCCCTCAGTCTAACCTTTCCTTGGCCTTAATGTCCTCTGCTTCCACTGGTTATATTAGTAGGCCTGAAAAATCTGTGCCAAAGTCTATTACTGGTTGTCCCTTGATTTCTGTGAATGACTTTGGTAGGGGTGCTGTCCTGGACATCAGTGATTTGGAGTCACAAGGTGACTTGGAGATTGGGTATGAGAGCCTCAGTTTCCCAACCAGCCCCTGCTAAAGCCAGGGGCCTCCTTGTCTCCGGCTTTCTCAGTTGGGCTCCTGGGCCTGCTCTGTAAACCTTGTTTCTTCTGGGCTCAGCCCTGGGACCCCACTGTGTCCCTCTTCTACCAGCTATTATCTCGCCCTTGCATACCACTTGGTGCCTGGCCCTTGTGGAACTCCACCCAACCATCCTGTTCTGGGTCTTCTGACCCTGACAGTAGGAATCCCACAGGCTCCTGTGTGGTCCTCATTGAAGGGTGGGAATAAAGTCCCACCACAGGGTCAGGATCTGTCCTAGTTCCTGGGCTGCTCAGCCCAGGGCATTTGTGACAAGGCAGAGCCTACACCTCTGCCACAGACTCTGCCAGTATCCCCAGTGCTACACAGTTGGGGCTTGTTCTTGTTACCCCCATTCCTCCCCACACAGATTTCCCCAGAGTGCTGTGGTTTTAGAGGAGACTGAGATGTCTGGACCCCCCTGGAGACAGAAAAGGGACCTTGGTGTGGCTTTAGGACATCCCAGCTGCGGTGGGGATGGTGTCGCCTGGGTGCAGAAGGGCCCGGGTGGTCTCTCCTCCTCACCTTCCTTTTCCTCCTCCCTCAGAGTTTCTGGGGTTTACCAAGAACTTCAAGGAGCCTGGCGATGATTCAGAGGCCAGTGTTCCCAAACCCCAGTGTCCTCAAAAGATGGAGAATGGTGTGTTCACATCACAGAAGCAGCCTCAGAACATGGACCCTGCCCTGAGTCCCTCTCCCCTTCAGCTTATCTCCTTTGTCAGGATGGGGAGGGGCCTTGGGACTCTTTGTTTTTTTGTTCTGAGACATTCTCCAAGTTGCCCAGGGTGGCTTTAAACTTGATCCTTCTGCCTCAGCCTCCTGAGTAGGTGGAATTATAGGTGTGGGCCACCGTGCCCAGCCTCAGCCCCCTTCTTGTTAAAGACCTTTACAATGGCCTGGTGTTGGAGAAACTGTAAGAGTCAGACCCACACTAATGACAGCCAGGAAGCACAGTGGCTCTAAAGTCACACACACACATACACACTTGTGCTATCGTGTGTGCAAGGCTGAAGCTTGGTCTTCCTCTTTGAAAAGGGCCAGGCACACAGCCCCTGAAGAGGCTGCCTGTTGAGGGCCGCGCACCCTGGTGGCCGCCACTCAGCGGCTCCCGCGTCCTCCTCCGTGTCCCGCCTTCCCTCGCGGTGGCCCACCCCGTCTCCACCTCCCTCCGCAGCCCCGGAGGCTGTCTGGGTGCCGCGTGGGAGAGAGGCCGGGGATCCACGCTGCCCACAACACCTTCTGGGGCCCGGGCTGAGGCCAGAGCGGGCCTGGTCCACAGGCGGTGGAGCCAGGAGCAAACCACTCTGAGGAGGCAAGAGAGAGGGGCTGGGCTCCACCCGCTCAGCTGATTGGCTCCTCTGCCGTGAGGCTCATTGGGCTGTTTCCCCGCCCTTTCAGACCACGGAGCTGCTCATTGGGGGACTCTTTTGGCTCCGCTCACACGACCCAGCCAATCTGCCTCAAGAGCGGAAAATTTAAAAATGACCTAAGAGTTCCGGTAGAGAGTGCTGGGGGAAGTGCCCGAGGTGGCAGTTGAGCTCTCCAGAATTCCTGGAGAGCTAGGGTGGTGCTGGCGTGCGTGCTAAAAATAAAGTTCGTTCCTGCTTGACAAGTGGCTCCTGTATGGTGCCCAGCCAGACTCCGGCAGCTGCCCACATCTTTCAGGGCTCCAGCGGCTCATGTGGCTGCCAACCCAACTTCTAGCCCCCACATGAGGGAGCTCCAGGTTGGGGTGGCCCCATAAGGCTTGTCACACAAAACTCCCCACAGTGGTCTCTGGGCCCCAGAAAGGAGGGAGGCCCACCATGTCCCAGTGAGGGCTCCCCTGACATGGGTCCCCACAGTGTCTCCCACTGGTGGTCCCTATCTGTAGCTGGGGAACTTGATAATAAATGGTTTCCTGTCTGCGTTCTCAGGCCATCCCTTTTCTCTCTGTCCTAACCTGTACCACCAACTAAGCTTCTGGCATCAGGTGCCCCGGCTGGAGGCTGATGCTACAACCCCTGCTCCTCATGTTCGCCATCTACAGGATTTCCTTTCAAAGAAGAGTTTACATCCCAAATGTGTGCCTCATGCCAGTCGCAAAGCCCAGTCTGTGGCCTGCCTTCCTGAATAAATCTCTGCCTGTGTCTCTATTGACAGGTCCTGAATCCCTTTCTGCAGCAAGTCTAGAATCTGCTGAGGCTGAGTGAGGTCCCCTTCTCTCTCCCAGAGGCCTCCTCAGACCCCATCTGATGACAACAGGATGCCATTTCAGAAACACACAGCCTGCTCCTCAATGGGCCTACGGGTGTGGTGGCCCTGACCTTACACTCCCTGGTGTTATGGGATTCCTGAGACATGTGCCAGGGGGTTTCTGGTCCTTGGGCTGCAGGCTAGGACCCGTTCAGCAGTACACTCATTTCCCCAAACTCTGTGAGAGCTGGGACCTGGGCTCTGTCACCAGACCAGCCCCTGCCAGGAACCACAGCGCTTCATCAGAACTCACCTGAGCAGACTGCCCAGAACTCCAGACCCACTTCAGCTAGGATGTCCACACTGCCTTGGTTTGTCCTTTGTGCTTATGGATTTGGGGGGTTTGACTGGTAAATTCACTCACTTTTTGCTTTTGCGCACCTAAATTATACATGTTTTTGTTTGGAGGCAGACTTTTGGCTCTCAGGCCCTCTCTGCTGCTATTCAAGGTTACTTAGGGGACTGTCCACCAATCTGTAAGTTAACTCACCTGCGCCCTTGAATGTGAAATCTGCTTTCCTAAATAATCTGCCTCTCTAAAAACAAAGAAAGGAAAAAAGAAAATTAACTCTCAGACTTTTGGGGCATTGAAGATTTCTATAAAAACTTGTGCACAGGATCCTAAATTTAAGTCATGTGACCTCAGCTTGTTTCAGCTGGTCACAGCATGACTTGAATCTAACTGTCCCATTCTAGACTTGGTACGTACATTATCATGTTGCTTTGTCTCATAGCTTAAATCTTAACATAGGAGGATCTCTGACAAATGGAATAATTTAGATTTGTTACAGAAAATAAAGTTGTCTTCAAAACCGTAATACATGTTCATTTTGTTTTGTTTTTGTTTGCTTGGGGCTGGGGTTGCCTGCCAATCAGGAGCCTACATGAGTTACCCTACCGTGTGCAGATCCAGGAGCCCTGAGGGATTCTGTCTCCTCCTGCTGGTGTCCCTGATGTGCTCCAGGCATGATGAGTGAGCCAGGCATCCAGGGGGCCTTCCAGGGGCAAGGGGCCTCATCCCAGGACTGTATGTCTGTACTTCTGTGGGGTCACTCCTCCAGGATCCTAGACAGTGGGCAGAGGCCAAGGTCTAGCTGTGGTTCTGTCTGAGGCGCCTAAAGAACCTGCCTGTGTCACTGCCTGGCAGCCCTGGCCTGCAGTTCTACTCTTGCTCTGGCATCCAGAAACCCCAAATCCTCCCAAAGTCTTAGGTTCCCCCTCCTCAAGGGTGCCCTGAAATGCCTCCGTGGAAAGCAGCCTCTAGGGATCCAGGGTGGCCAGAGCACTGGTCCTGTGTGGAGGCAGTTGCTGGGGACCCAGGGCCAGAGTGACCTGCAGACTAATGGACCCACCACCAGCTCACAGCTGTTGATCCAGGATGGCCA
This sequence comes from Marmota marmota marmota, assembly GCF_001458135.2. Classification (NCBI taxonomy): domain Eukaryota; kingdom Metazoa; phylum Chordata; class Mammalia; order Rodentia; family Sciuridae; genus Marmota; species Marmota marmota. The sequence goes on from NW_026000093.1 coordinate 20,542,592, forward strand.
TCCTCCCCAGGGCTCCACGTACTGCTTGGCCCACCCATAGTCCCAGGTAGTCAGCAGCCATCTGTGAGAATCCCTTGGGGTCTCCAGACATATGATTCCTCTGTAATTCATGCAACAGGGGAGTCTTGGTTGGCATATTGAAAGGACCCACTGGAGAGGTCGAGCAAACCTTTTGGCCAGGATGCCAGGAGTTGAGGCTAAGCTGGCACCGCCCCGGCTGGAGCCTACAGAAGGAGGCAAGAGCTCATAGTGCTCACACTGTCCTGGCACCGAGCCCGTTCTGCACTTCACCAAAGAGCACTCTTCAAACAGTTCTCCGAAGGGGCTTGCCATTATTCCAAACACCACAATGAGCCAGAATACAGTTTGTAAGTGTGAGGCTGAGCGTCTGTCCCAGCAACTGAGGCATGTTTTTCTCGTCAGATGTGGTGATATTTCTCATAGGGGCTTTGCTTGCATCTTTGTGTTTGATTAACCCTGTTGTGAAGCTGTTCATCTGTATGCAGTTGGTGCTTACATCTAAAGGCTCCTCCAGGGCAGGCCAACTGGTCATGAATGGAAAATGTCTGGGGGAAATGCATCCACTCCCAACACACACAGACTTTCTTCCTTGTCCTCATTCCCTAGGCAGCACAGTGTAGCAATGACTTCCACAGAGAGGGATTGTTTTAGGTGCTGCCTGTCATCCAGAGAGGGGTCAGACTCTGTAGGCACTACTCCCTTTCAAACTGTGAGGTCCTGGAACCAGCACCCATGACCACTGATGTCCACTGTGCTGTTAAACAAACCAGTTCAAGAAGTGGCTTCGGTCCTCAGGGTGGACCACGCCGTCCCTGTGTGTAAGTCCTATGAAGACCCTAACACCGTCACCTTAGTGGTGAGCCCAGGACCTTGCTTTGCTGTGTAGGGTCTCTCCCCGCTCTGTGACCACTGATGCCATGGAGGTGACTGATCTTGAACAACCCTTCATGCATAGGTTGGTAGACACAGATGGAGCCCACCCACACCTCTTTTCCCAGGAGCAGCCATTGCAAAAACACATTCCATCCTTTCACAGCAGCCAAAGACAGGTGGAAAAGAGTGATGTGGGGTGAGGAAAGGGAGAAGACACCCAGGGAGATCACCAGGCCTCTCCTCTGGGTAGAGCCAGGCCCTTGGTGGGAGAATGAAGTTCTAGATGATAGGTTTCCAGTTTTGAGTTTTGGCTGGCAGACATGACCCTTCCATGTGACTCATGCCTCCACTCCAAGACTGTTTGGCACTGCCCCGTCCTCCACTGACCTGCTGGCCCTGGTCCACAGGCATGGGCCAGTTTCCCCAGGAGAACACTCATGAAGCAGCTCCCAGCGAGTCTCCCCAGTACCCATGCTGATTTCATTTTGAGATCAGTTCATACTTGCACAGAAGTTGCAGCAGTAACTCAGGGTCCTTGTCTTGGCTTCTGTGGCTTCTTAAACACCAGCATGTTCTGTAACTGGATGGTGCCGATCAGCATAGGGAATGAGGCACCAATGCTGGGCTCCACCAGCCCTGCAAAGATGGAGTTTGATGTCCCTATCTGGGAGGCTGAGAGGCATCACCTGCCCATCTCCTAGTCTCTTCCAGCCAAGAGGGCCCTCCGCCTTGCCCTGCCCTTCATGGCCCCTGCACTGCCCATGGCTCACATCCTAGGGATCAGCCTGCTCCGATTTAAGACTCCCAGGTTAAGCATCATCATTAGTATTTTTTTCTTCTTCTTCTTCTTCTTTTTTTTATAACAAAGGTCTTTTTCTAGGTGTAGATGGACACAACACAATGCCTTTATTTTTATGTGGTGCTGAGGATCGAACCTGGGTCCCACCGGGGCTAGGCGAGCGCTCTACCACTGAGCCACAATCCCGGCCCATCATTAGTATTCTTGACAAAGGAGGCGTCCATGGGTTTACCCATCTGTATGAATTGGAAATGCCTGGGCTCCGAGGCACTGCACAGGGAAGTCCTGAAGTCAGACCCATTGCCCACTCCAGCTCCCGTGGTGTTCACTGAAACACTCATCTGAGGGGTCTCAGGCCACCTGACACTCAGCAGCCAGTGGCCTCAATAAAGTGGGTAGACTTGAGTTGCAATGGATTCCATTCTCCTTGGATTCCAGTGTCTGTCACACCGGACCTGTGGCACAACCAGGCATGAGTGCTCTCCTGTCAACACCCAGTCATTTTCTATAGGGCAGGTGGTGGCCTGGCTTGCCTCTGGGCCCATCTGTGGGTCATACTTGGCTGGGAGGCTTCCTAACACATAGATGGGAGAGGGGGCAGCATGTCTGTGCTGTGTGTGTACATGTTGTGTGATTGTGTGAGATGGTGTGTGCATGTGTGGGTGTGTATGAGGAGTGAGAGAGCACATGGAGTGGGTGTGCATGTGGGGATGTGCAAGAAGAGTGATAGTGCATGTGGGGTGGCTATGCATGAAATGTTCAAGTGCTTGTGTGTGTGGGGTTGGTGTAGGGTGTGTATGAGAAGGGGGTGTGGGTGTGCACAAGGATGAGTGTGCATGTAGGGTGTGTATGAGGAGTGGATGTGAGGTGTGCACAAGGAGTGGGTATGGGGTGCACACGAGGAGTGGGTGTGGTGTGCACAAGGAGTGGGTGGGGTGTGCATAATGTGTGTGCGTGCACGTAGGCTGTGCAGGAGGAGTGAGCGAGCATGGTGGCAGAAAAGGGCCTGGGGCCTGCAGCCTGGTGGTGGAGTCTGTAGCCTTGGCCACTCTCCACTCTGGTTTGACCCAGAACTGCTCTTTTGTGCTTGGGACCTCTGCGCCTCCCCACCCTCCCCTACTGGCTCCTCTTCCATCCTGTGCCTGGGGGCCAGCCCTGGCAGAGGAAAGAAAGGCAGGGGTCCAGCCAGTATCTGGCCAAAGTTCCAGCATGGGTGGGGGCAAGGAGGGTAGCCTGGCAGCCTCTGGACCTTGTCTGAGGAGCCAGGCCAGGGCAAGGTGGGTAGGGAGGGGCTGCCCCCAGCCCCACAAATCAGAGGTTCTGACAGGACCCTGGCCTCCCACTTTTCCATGGAAGCCCACTGGCCCAGGCTGCAGGGAGAGGATTCTTGGGAGAGGCAATCTCTCTAGGAAGGGGGAAGAGGTTTCTGGAAAATAATATCTAGCTCAATTCAGTCAGCAGGGGGCCTGGGCATCCACCCTCTGGGCTGCCCTGTCAGCCCCAGGACCTCTGGGTGTTCTAGGAGGTTGGTGGTGGGGCGGGGGTGTGGGGTGCTGAGAAGAGCCTCCAGACTTGGGGGAATTTACCTGGCAGGGGCTCCAGGCTCAGCTGAAGCTGGCTGAAGAGGAAGAAAAAACTGGTCTGTGGGGACATGGGGCACAGGGTCCAGGAAGAAATGGAGGAGTCTGAAGGAGTCTAGGAAGTGGGGAGGGGAGGCAGCCAGGGTCCTTCCTAGCCCTCCTCCAGGCGGGCAGCAAACAGCTCTGTTGGGAAATAGAGTTAAAGCAAAATCTCCTGCCAGCCCAGAAACATTCTCCACAAAGAAAGGGAAAGAAGACAGTTTTAGCCTTGAACAAGCATTAAATAAGGAGTGGGCTACTAGGTGGTCACTGTAGGCGGAGGGTGTGGCTGAAGGAAGTAGGTGACCCTTTGGGGACTACATTTTGTCCCCTTGGCTTGCCCCCTTCTCCCTCTCCCTCCTTCCTTTCCTCTGCCATGTGCTTCTGCTATAATGTACTCAGCTTGGGCCCAGAGCAATGGAGTCGGCCAGCTATGGACTGAACCTCCAAAATGGTGAGACAAGATAAACTCTTCCTCCTCCACATTGTTCTTTTCGGACATTTTGGTTACAGCAATGAGAAGCTGACTAGTACAACAACCAGGAAACAGCAGGAATGGGTAGGACTCCTGATAAACTAACCCAACAGGAGTCCCACCAAAGGCAGGCCAGGGTGACCAGATGTCACCTGGGAGTCCTGGGGGGACAAGAGACTCCATCAAGTAACCAGGGTGATCAGGTATTGGAGGGTTGGGCTTCTTCTAAACTGACTTCGCGGAGCCCTTGCTAAAACCAGACTCAAAAAAAAGAAGCACACCCTTGAGCACAGGACAAGGATCTGGAGCCTAACTGCAGTGGGGTCCATCAAAACACCTTTGGCACCTTCAAGGTGACTGTGCACACCAGGAAGAGAAGACTTGCAGAAAGCCTCAGCCTGCTTCAGGCTGCCTATGTAGTCATGAAATATGGGCAGTGAGGTCACTCTGATAGGTCTCAGACAGGAATGAGGAATATGACTGGGTGCAGGGGGAAGGGCCAGCCTTGCTACAGGACAGCTATGAACTGACCTAACTGCTCTGCCCAGTGTTTCATGACAGGCAGGACCTGGGAGCAAAGAGAGGCATTTCTGAGCACAGGGCTGAGGGTGGGGCTTGGCACTGCTGGATGATTCTCTTAAAAAGGGACAAGTGAGAGAGTTAAAGGTGATAGGATTCTCATCAACAAAGAAGCATGATTTGAAAATTTGGAAATTTCCCAGTCTACTCATCAGAGATAGTGAGAGCGAGTTTGGAAGAGGAGAGTGTGGCGCGAGAGACTATTAGTGAAGGAGATGAGGACAGTTCTGGGCTGAGAAAATGCAAGAGTGTCCCCAAGGGCACTGTGTCCTCCATCACAGGCCTGGAGGACAGTGAGCCCAAGGAGGGGCTCCTACCTGGTCCCCCTCACGTGGCGGCTCCACCCCTCACTCCTTCCTCACTCCTTCCTCTGCCCATGGCCACTCCACCTGGACTACAAGCTGTGAGGCCCAGGCAGAGAACCTCTGTGGGCAAGGCCACCACAGAGCCATGGAGGCAGAGCCATCCCCAACTCCACAAACTAGTGCGGACACTGGCATAAAAGTCCAGCCTGATGTGGGACTGCTCCTGACTCAGCAGAGAGGCACTACAGAAAACCCACAGGGCATGGCCCAGGCACCCAGCAATAGGGCCAGCTGCCACCTCTGCCACTCGTGAACAGGACACTGACACCCGCTGAGTCTGGAAAGTGACTCCATCCCTGAAGGCTTATGGGTAGAACATCAAGCCAGAAGATTGTGGGGTTCTGTTGGTTTGTTGTTTTGTTACTGGGGATTAAATCCAAAGATGCTTTGCCACTCAGCTACATCCTCAGCACTTTTTATGTTCTTATTTTGTGACAGGGTCTCACTAAGTTGCCAATGCTGGCCTCCTTGCAATCCTCCTGCCTCAGCCTCCCAACTCACTGGAATTATGTGTGTGGGCCACCATGCCCAGCAGAAAAGATTATTCTTGAGCCTTAAGCTTCAGTGCCCTGTTGTGCTGTGGGCTTGCTTGAGACATTATGCCTCCTGCTTTCCCACTTTTCCCTTTGGAATGGGAATGACTGTCTATGCCTGTCCCCCACTGGCTTTGGAATCACTTACCTTTTGGAAACCTCCAGCCACACAGCAAGAGCAGTTTGACTCAGGATGAATTGTGACTGACCTCACCCTGCTGTGATGGACATGAGACTCTGGACTGAGACATACCAAGTTGGACTTAGGGGGCTACTGGAAGAGAATGAATGTATTCAACATGTCTGAGAAGGATGTGTATTTTGGGAGAAACTACATGGCCTTAATGCTTAGTGACACCTCACCCAAGTTTAATGTCGAAATCTGTGGAGTATTGGACAGGGGATTAGGTCAGGAGGGCAGAGCCCCTATGGGTGGCATTAGTACTCTCATAAAAAAGGCCCAAGGAGCACAGTTTCTACCATGTGAAAGCACAGCCAGAGGTGATGTCCACGAACCAGAAAGTGGCCCTCTCCAGACACCAGGGCCATCAGTGCCGTGATCTTTGGCCATGAGCCTGCAGTACTGGGCATGCATGTTGGCTGTGTATGGGTCAGTCTGACAGCACTGCAAGGAAATGCCCAAGGCAGCTAATTTTATAAAGAGAAGAGGCTGATGTATCTTAATTTTGGCATTTCAAAGCCGTAGCACCTGCCCAGTTCTGGTGAGGGCCATGTGACATGGTTATGTTGTCCCCAAGAGCAGGAATGTGATGGAGCAAATATCACATCTGTGTGTGTATGTGTGTGTGTGTGCGGGGGAGCTCTGGCCTCCATAACAATCCTCCCTGAGAACTACCCAGATGTCCCCAGAGAACCACCTTCCTGGGGCTTGCTGCACTGACCCAGGGACTGCCCACTAGTACAAGCTCCAAATATTCCCCCTCTTCCACACAGTGGCACCCTGCAGAACAATCCTTCACTCACAGTGGACCCCTGCAGGACACCCCAACCACACCCCAACCACAGCACACTGCCTGTGGGCCCCCAGCTGCCTCCAGGAACCATGTGCCCTCCTTCCCTTCCCTTCCCAGCCTAGCTCCAGGAGGAGTGGGGGAGGCTGACTTTTTGATGGACAGAGAAAGTGCTGAATGGTCAGTCTGAAGGCCCACCTCCTGCTCTCTGCTGCCCAAGGTTCTGTTTACTTTGTCCAAACCTCCCAGTCCTTACACCTGCAGCCTTGTTAGGACAGCCTCTTTAGTCTCCAGATTCCTAAGGCTGTCCCAGGTCAACCCTCCCCAGCTCTCTACCTCTGGTCCTGTGGGCCAGCTCTGCTGTCCTGAGCCTGTCCATCTGGCTCCCCAGGGACTGCTTCTTGCTGCTGCTTTCGGCCCAGAGCCCTGGAGCAGGGGCCCAGGCAGCCTCTGGCCTCCATCTTGGGGAGCCCTTTTGCATGGCCAGGCTCTGGTGAGGTTCTGAAGCAGGGTCTGTGTCCATCAGGCCTGCCCAAAGGCTTGGGCTTCCTTCCTGTAGTGTCAGAGGTGTCCCTGAGGACCTTCTGGGCCCCCCTCCTGCAGCCACCTGTGGGGCTCAATATCCTCTTTATTTTGGCAGCACTGCCACCAACAAAGCTCCAGAAGATTTCCCCCTGTATTTTGATTTAATTCATTCATTAATTTAATTAATTAGTACTCAGAATTAAACCCAGGGGCAATTTACCGCTGAGTTACAACCCTACTTTTATTTTATTATGAGACAGGTCTTGAAGTTGCAGAGACTACCCTCAAACTTGGGATCCTTCCATCTCAGCCTTAGGGGGAGGGAATACAGGCCTGTGCCACCTGCCCTGTTGATGGCTTTTTAAAGAATTCTCACCTGAATTACAGCTCACAGGTTCCCCAAACCGAGGGTCTCTTAAAATTCTCTTATTTTCCATTTCAAATTATACTACATAAATGTGAGTAACTTAAACCCAGAACTTGCCTTGGCAACGCCTCCCTGGCCTGAGAGGTTTCCTTTCTGAACCTTTCCATTGGTGGCACGCGCATGCGGTTTCCGCGCAATGACCTGGCTCCCCTCGTGAGGCCCTGGAGGGGTGTGTGGGGCGCCCTCGTAGCCTTAGCAACCAGGCTGGGTTGCAAAAGGCCCTGCACCACCCGCAAGGGATGCGGACAAGGCGCCTTGAGGCTCCCTCCCCCGGGTCCCCACCCAGTAGGTCCTGAGTTTGAGGGAACACCTGCTCTTGAGGATCTTCCTCCAGGCCCCACCTCTGACCCCAGCCAAGCAGGAGGCTGAGGCAGGAGGATCTCAAGTTCAACCAGGCCCAGGAACTCATTGAGACTGGGGCGCCGCTCAGTGCTAGAGCCCCCCTGCAGGGGGTTGGTATTCATGTCTCATGGCACACCTGGCCAGCCCATTTCTATATGGAACCTGTCTCCCCCAGGCCAACAGTAGGTGGTGCATGGGGTTTGAGATTGGCCAGCCCCCACAGCCTGGCGACGGAAGACCCCACTAATGAGGAATGGGAACATGGATTGCCCCGCTATGAAGCACTGGTGGTTGCTACCCTATCATTGGCAGTCACCCCAGCAAGCAACCTAAAAGAGGCACACCTTTGTCCATGTGAAGGTTCAGAAACTAGAAAAGTGTGGTGTAGTGCCTACAAGGACAGCCACCTGGCTAGTGGCAGCTAAATTGCACTACCTTGGAAGGGACAATGAGACTGTGCAGGGGTTGATAGGCAGGTGGGATGAGTGTGAAAGTGGGAGAATCAAAAGGTCCGGGGTTCCATTATTTAGAACATAGTATTTAGGTAGCTTCATGTAAGAGCCAGTTGCATCCTTTAAACTACAGCCCTTCCCCTTTTCTGCCCCAGTTTTGAAATTAGCCAATCCTGTAGACTGTGGCTCTCCCCCACCCCAGCATTTCCTATCAGAGCTCAGGGCAGTGCTGCCTCAGGGATAAAAAGAGGCAGCTTGTAGTATAGTTTAAGGTGTGGTATAGCCATGCCACCTGCTTCACTCTTCCTGCTAAGGATTGCTTTAGCTATTCTGGGTCTCTTGTTTTTCCAGATGAATTTCATCATGACTTTTTCTATTTCTCTGAGGAATGTCATTGAGATTTTGATTGGAATTGCGTTAAATCTGTATAGTGCTTTTGGTAGTATGATCATGGTGATAATATTAATTCTGCCTATAAGAGCAAGAGCAAGAGCAAGGTAGATCTTTCCATCTTCTAAGGTCTTCTTTAATTTCTTTCAATAGCATTCTAGTTCCATAGTTTTCGTTGTAGAAGTCTTTCACCTCTTTTGTTGGGTTGATTCCCAAGGGTTATTTTTTTTTTTGAGTATTTTTTTAGTTTTTTGAGTATTTATTTTTTGAAGCTATTGTAAATGGGGTACTTTTTCTCATTTTCCTTTCAGAGGATTTGTCACTGATATACAGAAATGCCCTTGATTAATGGGTGTTGATTTTGTATCCTGCTACTTTGCTGAGCTCCTTTACTAGCTTCACAAATTTTCTGGTGGAATTTTTTGGGTCTTTTCGGTATAGAATCACATCATGGGCAAATAGTGCTAATTTGAGTTCTTCTTTTCTTACTGTATCCCTTTGATTTCTTTCATCTGTCAGCATGGTATTGGCACCAAAATAGACGGGTAGATCATTGGTACAGATTCAAGGACACAGAGACTAACCCATATAATTACAGTTACCTTATATTAGACAAAGGTGCCAAAAACATACATGGGAGAAAAGATAGCCTCTTCAACAAATGGTGCTGGGAAAACTGGAAATCTATATGCAACAAAATGAAATTAAACCCGTATCTCTCACCATGCACAAAACTCAACTCAAAGTGGATCAAGGACCTAGGAATTAATCCAGAGACTCTGTGTCTAATAGAAGAAAAAGTAGGCCCTAATCTCCATCATGTGAGATCAGCCCCCTACTTCCTTAATAAGACTCCTATAGCACAAAAATTGAAGTCAAGAATTAATAAATGGGATAATGATGAACCCAGCCTAATTCCATCTTAAGATTGGGAGCCATCTCATCACAAATCGTGAAAAGTTAATTTCTGTTTTACTATAAATTCCTGAGATTTCTAGACTTGTTTGGAATTCCTGCCTGTGCTCTGAACTCATCCATGCCTGGCTCTCCTTGACCAGATAACAACTGTCTCTAAAACTTTAGTGGGGTCTTATAAATTCTGGCTCCCCCTGACCATATAACAACTGTCTCTGAAATCTCAGGGGCACTCATAAATTCTGATGTTGGGATCTGAATTTACTCCCTACTTTGAAATATCATGCCATGTAGATCATTAACCTATTCTCAGCCTTTGATTATGCTTGTCTAAATCCTGTTAGCTGGAAATTCCCAAGACACCCCCTTTGCAATGTTTTGTGCTATAAAACCTTTTTCCTGGAGAGCTGGAGTGCTGATCTCTAGCCTGGCTTAGGGACAGACAGTCCTGGCCAGCTTTGTTTGTGTAAACAATACAAGCTTGTTTTAATTTGATTTAAAATTGGAATTGGTGGTCTTTTCTTTGTGTCATGGTTCAACAACACATTCAAACTAAAAAGCTTCTTCTCAGCAAAAGAACAATCAGTGAGGTGAATAGAGAGCCTACAGCTTGGAAGCCAATTTTTACCCCTCACACATCAGACAGAGCACTAATCTCTAGGATATATAAAGAACTCAAAAAGCTAAGCACCAAAATAACAAATAACCCAATCCATAAATGGGCCAAGGAACTGAGCAGACACTTCTCAGACAACCAATCAACAAATATATGAAAAAATGTTCAACATCTCTAGCTCTTAGAGAAATGCAAATCAAAATTACTCTAAGATTTCATCTCACTCCAGTCAGAATGACAGCAATTAAGAATACAAACAACAATAAATGTTGGCAAGGATGTGGGGAAAAAGGCACACTCATAAATTGCTGGCGGGATTGGTAATTGGTGCAGCCAATATGTAAAGCAGTATGGAGAGTCCTTGGAAAACTGGGAATGGAACCACCTTTTGACCCAGCTATCCCACTCCTCAGTCTATACCCAGAGGACTTAAAAACAGCATACTACAGGGACACAGCCACATCACTGTTTATTGCAGCACAATCTGCAATAGCTAAATTGTGGAACCAACGTAGATGCCTGTCAATAGATAAGTGGATAAAGAAATTGTGAAATATATACACAGTGCAATATTACTCAGCAAGGAAAGAATACAATCATGTCATTTGCAGGTAAATGGATGGAGTTGGAGAATATAATGCTAAGTGAAGTTAGCCAATCCCCCAAAACCAAATGTCTAACATTTTCTCTGATATAAGGAGTCTGATTCATAGTGAAGATGGGAGGCGGAGCATAGGAGGATTAGACAAACTCTAGATAGGGTAGAAGGGAGGGAGTGGAAGGGTGGGGGCAAGGGGTGTAAAAAAGATGGTAGAATGAGATGGACATCATTACCCTAAGTATAGGAATGATAACACAAATGGTGTGAATATACTTTGTATAAAACCAGAAATATGAAACAGATGTGCTCTATATGTGTAATATGAATTGTAATGCATTCTGCTGTCATATATAACAAATTAGAATAAAAAAATACAATTAAAAAGAGGCAGCTTGCCCACCCAAGGGTGATTGCTCAATAGATGGTTGCATAGCACATCCTCTGCAAAAGTAATGTTTGCTTTACTGAATAACTTGAGCACTTGCCTCAATTCTTACAGGGCAGGGTATGTCCAACAAAGGGGCAAGCCAGCCTGAAGACCAATGCAGCTGCAAGGCAGGCACTACAGGGAGACTGGAATATGGGGTGGGGACACCTGGGGCTGAGGGATGGCAGAGCTCTCCAAGCTCAGACTCCTGCCCCACTAGCCCCAGGTACATCTGCATATCAGCCTACCCAACCCTCACCATGCACTCTGCACCCTGGCCTGAGTGGGGAGACACAGGCTTGGTTTTTATTATTGTTTGTTTGTTGTCTCTCTAATTTTGAGGCCCCAGCTGGAGCTGTCCAGTGCCCTTTTTGACCAGCTAGTTAAGTTCAGCCCCCAAGTCCTTCCTTTCTCCTGCTAAAATCTCCAGGCTACTACACTCCTGCCCTAGTAGCCCCAGGGCCTTGTGCAGGACAATCAAGGACAGTCCTATGCCCCTTTGGTCACCAAAATTGTTCACCTTAGCCAATCGACAGGAAGCAGGAAAAACCTATCTACTCCTACCCTGCCAGCCACTGTCAGCCCCTACAGGTCCAAGGGCTATAACCCAGCCCCAGGGATACCCCTTCACCTCATTGTTTCCAGGGCTCTGTGGGTCTCCACCATGAAGTGCACTGGGGACATCTGTGAGAATGTCCTACCCTCCCAGCTCACTCCCCATCCTCCCAACCCCAAGTGTGAGATCTTTGCTGTCTGAGCCCCATTCTTTCCTCATCAACCCTCAGGGTACATGTACCTGGGTGCAGACCCCAAACCCAGACCCTTTCTCTTGGTAGAGCTGAGAGCTTCCTCATCCTCCCCCTCCAAAAGTGTGGATCCTGCAGGTCTAGCTGGGAGTCCATCTATGATGAGGACGGGCTCATGGAGGCCTCAGCTCTGGGGTCAATGAGGCATCAGCACAGTGACCAGGTGACCCTGGCTGTTGACTTACTCTCAGGGTCTTTGAGAAAATATTCTACATGCAATTAAATTCTTTATTTTTTTTATTTTATTACAAACGAGCACACATTGCTGTGGAAGACTTGGGGAAGGTGGAGAAGATCAGAGCAGGAGGAACCAACGGCCTGCATGGAGGAGCACCCGAGACCTTCGCCCCCAGGCCACTTGGGCCTTTCTGTGGTCTGTGAGCAGGGAGGCAGAGGCCAGCAGAAGCAGCAAAGCCTTGAAATATGCCTCTGCCCAAGCTGACCAGGAATACACTTGGCAGATGCAGACACTTCACCTCTGACCACAGCTGCATTGGCCCAAGGCTCCTCTCTGCAGGGCTGAAGATGCCGTCATCGTGGAGGGTAGGGGACATCTGTGGTCTGGATGCCTTTGAAACACTGCCTGTACCTCTGGAGGATGGCACATATTTTTATTTACCTTTCACTGCAACCACTTCTTCCCTGCAGGGGCAGAAGCACCTCAGGTCAGTGTCATTCCTCAAACCATGTGGGTCAAATCCTCTTTTCTAGTTATGGTCCTCATCATTCTGTCCCTTTCATCTATGGACTGGACCCATCTCTCAGCCCTGGTAAGGACCACAATCTGAAGCCACATTCCCAGCCAAAGAAAAAAATTACCCCAACACCAACTTTCCTCTAAAAACTCAGGAGACTCCCAGAACTTTCCAGAAGAGACCTCAGAACTCACCCCACAATGTGCACATGTCTTTCATCCATAGAGCCTGGAGCAGTGGCCATGCCTGTATGCCAGCTCCTGGGAGGCATAGGCTGGAGGATCACACGTTTGAGGTCAGCCTGGTGAATTTGTGAGATCCTGTGTTGAAAAAGAAAAAAATTCTGGCAGAGTGCCCCTGGGATCCATATCAGATACCACAAATCAATAAATTCATGTATGTTTTTTAAACATCCATAGATGATATTCCAAGAGCCAGCATCAGGGCCGAGGATGACCCCAGATCTGCCCATGGAGGAAGCAAGTCCTCACAGCGCCATGCTTGCCCTGCTTCAGCATGCCTGGCCCTGCTGCCTATCTCAGCTGTCAGCTGGGCTCTTAAGTGAGTCTAGGGCTTGCCCCGATCTTTATCTTGGCAATCAGCCTTGTCTTGACCTGGGCTCAGTTCAGCACTGGACGTGGTCTGGAACTGACATCTGGCCTTGTGCCTTGTCTTGCTCTGTGCACACGGGCTTATAGGTGCTCCTGGATTGAACTTAAAGCTAGGAATGTGCAAGTCTCTGAATGAGCCCACTAACTGATGGAGCTCCCTCAGGGACAATTGCTTGGTAGATGGTATCTGTCAAAACAACCAGGCACAACAGCCTTGTAGGCCACAGGACAGGACCTGGCCCCTGCTTGACCAGCTGCTGTCTGATCCTCCCCTGGAGGGTTCTGGGATAACCACACAGAGCATGACCTCAGGGCCAGATGGGCCTGAGTTCTAGTACTTGCCCTGCCCTTTGTTGCTTGTATACCACTGGCAAAGTCCCATCAACCCCCTGAGCATCCTTTGCCATATGGAAACTGAGGTGCTCACTGCTCCCTTACAGACTTGAGGCAGGTGACACGACATCAGATGTGTGGAGCATCCTGCAGGAATCAGGGCAGAAAGGAGCTCTCAACAAATGAAAGCCTGCCCCTCCCCAGCCTGACCAGCAGGGTGGAGCAGGGAGCTCCTCCTGTCCTAGTGCCCTCAAGTCAGTGCCCACACTGGGTGCCGTCCATCCTAGTGCCCCAGTTCTAGCCTCCACACCCCTCACTTGCTCTTTGCTCACATTCTCTCCTCTCCTCCTCCAACTTCCACTGCTGGCTCCCTCTAGAACTTCTAGAAAAACCAAAGGAGACTCATTCCCACTCCTTGGGCTAGTCCTGGGGCTAAGTCCAGTCCCACAGCTGATGGAGGGCCCAGTCTGGCAAGGATGGTGATGGCACCAGCTCTGTGGCCATGCCCTGCTTGAGGTTGACAGGTAGGCCTGGCCAGGGTAGCACTGAGGGATGGAGCCTTGCAGAAGAATACTACGGGGCTGCTGGGAGACTGCCATGTGGACTGGCAGGCAGCAGTGTGGCCTCTCTCAAGGCAGAGGGCAAGTGGCCAGAGCAGAGCCCTGTGTGGGAGAGACTGCTGTCTAGCTTCTAGCCGACAAATAGATGTTCCCCGAAAACCCAGCTAATGAATGCACACAGAGTCTCCCATGAACACTTAACTCTGGAAAAGTGCACACAACCCCATGGTCAAAACTGCAGAATGAGAAATATTCAGAGGTGGGGGTGCTTTGGCCTGAGTCCATACCAAAGGTGGTCTGCTCCTGCTTCCTGTGGCGTTCTCTGCAGCTGCACCTCAGTCCTGTGCATTTTGTCCAACTTCTGCACTTCTTCCCCCTCACTCTTTATCACATGAGTGTTTCCTTCCTTGGTGTGAAAAAAAAAAAAATTCACGGGCACATCGTGCCTTGCTGGATAAACACACTCAACCTCCTATTCCCCAATTCAAGTGCTTCTCAATTTCTTCAAGTGGTCAAGTGGGCAAAGTTTCTTCTGATAGAGCCATCTGCATTAATAAGCCCAAGAAATCCAAGCTTGATGCTTGGTCATGGGCTGGTCCCTTTACCCACTTGCTTTCCAAATATTTCCTACTGGCTTCTTGAGCTTGTGGTATATTTGGAAATGTTCAAATTCAACTCAACCTCACTGGCACTTGACACTTTCATTTTATGAAAGGATTCACAAATCAGGAGGGTGAGATCTGACCTCACATCTTGGCTTTAATATATGTTTCCAAGTGCCCAGTCCTAACGCCTCACAAGGATGGATACATTTGCCTGACCTGTTAGCTTTCAGTGGATTATTTTTCTCCTGAAAGTCCCTGTAGACTGCTCTGAATGAAGGTAAATATGATTTCTTTACACTAAAATACAGGTTCAGAGGAGCTGTATAAAGGCCAAACACAGCTCTTGATATGGTTTTGGACTCCTCAAAAGGGATACGAGAGGGAGGCCCAGGTGATGAGTGATGGGGAAGAACAGAGGACAGGAGGAGCCTTGGGAGGAGAGCAGCACTGGATGCTGAAGGAAAGTCAGGGAGATAGTGGGCTAAAAAAGCCTCTAGTTGGGCTATGGGATAGAGCTGGAGAGTGGGACAGTGGGGCCTTTTGATAGGACTAGGAAGTCCACAACATGGTGGGAAATGGTCCGGAGCCCCAGTTCACATTTTTTTCCTGTCAAGGTGTGCATTGCAGCTGATCCAGGGGTCCTTCTTTGGTGAAAACAGAGCACCCAGGGCCATGTCCCAGAAGATCCTGAGCGTCTTTGGATGTTTGGTATTCCAACAAGAGTCACTGGGACTGGCTGTATTAATCGATACAGGAGAACTCAGTGAGTTCACTGAAGGTATGCATACTGAGGGAACTAGCTAGATGCTTGGTGCTGAGGGGATGGAGATCCACTGCAGATGCTCTTGTGCTCACAGGCATAGGTGAGAAGCCTGTGCACATGGCAGCACCAAAGGCCAAGGGAGCTTGTTGGAATGAGGAAGTGTCCTCATTTTTCCCAGGTTGCATGTAGTGGTGATCTGGATGCTCTGGTGAGGCCAAACTTGGTGGACCTCCATTAGGGGAAGGGGTCTCCTGCCCAGAAAACCTAGATGAGCCAGAAGGCATGGAGCTCAGAAAAGAATGAACCCTGCTGGGCCAAGGGCACACACCCACTACACAAAGAGGAGACTAGGAAAGACTGGGAGAGAGACGTTCACCCACGGGGCTCAGAGGACCCTGACCAAGTTAGGAGAAGGGGGGCCTAAATATTAGGCCCAGAGAAGGCTGAGCCCTGTTAGGCTAGTGCTCAACCACAGGTCCCAGAGGAGACTGAGGCACTGCTGGGGAGGGGCGCTCACCCAGAGGACTCCGAGTCCTGAAACCTCCTGGAGAGGATCCCAGAGCCCAAAGTCTCACCTACCTCAGTGACAGTGTCACAGTGGTGCTTTGGTACTGGTGTGAGGGTGTCCTCCAGGTTGACGGGAAGGTGTCCTGGGCCACGTTTCCCAGGGTCCTGTCCAGGTGGGAATGGTGCCTGATGCACACGCAGTTCCCAGAGGGTTTTTTTCCTGTGGTGAAATCAGAGTGCCTGGTGGCATGTCTCAGGAGATCCCGTCCAGAGTTGGAAAGTTGGCTTTCATCTGCTGGCCACAGGGACCTCAGAAATCCTGGGCATGTTGCAGTGGGCCACAAGAATACAGTGACACGAGCCAGGTAGTGGAAATCCTGCACAAGGAGTGATGCAGCCAGATCCTCGGTGCCGTTGCCATGAGAACCACTAAGGATGGTTTTTGTGGCTTCAGGCACGGAGAGAGGCCAGCGTGAATGGTGGAAAGAAAGGACAGGCAAGCTGGTTGCAAAGAGGAAGTATCCAGAGATGTCCAAATTTCCTTAGTCTTGTGCACATGGAAACCCTCCTGAGGACGCAGAGGGTGTCCTGGCATTGGAGGGAAAGGGACCCACACTCACAGTTCATTAGTAGAGCCAGGAGGCACAGTGCTAACAGAAGACTGAGTACTGGTGGGCGAGGGGCGCTCTCCCACAGGACCCAGAGGACCCTGAGCAATGGTGGTTGAGGGGATCTGATGGGACAGTTTCCAGGCAAGACTGAGCACTGTTAGGTGAGGGGCGCTCACCCACAGGACCCAGAGGACACTGAGGCACTGCTGGGCGAGGGGCGCTCACCCAGAGGAGCCTGAGCACTGCTTGGGCAGGGGGTGGTCAGCCTGAGGAGCCTGAGCACTTCTGGCTGAAGGGTGCTCACCTGCAGGTCTCGGAGCCAGAGCACTGGAGGGCAAAAGGGGCAAACCCACAAGATTCAGAAGAGACTGCCCCCTGGTTTACAAGGGGCACACAGCAAGAGTACCCAGAGGAGCCTGAGCACTGCTTGGGCAGGGGGTGGCCAGCAAGAAGGAGCCTGAGCACTGCTGGTTGAGGGGCACTCACCTGCAGGTCTCAGAGCCAGAGCACTGGATGGCAAGGGGGCAAACTCACAAGATTCAGAAGAGACTGCCCACTGCTGGACAAGGGGTACATTGCAAGAGGACCCAGAGGAGACTGAGCACAGGTGGAGGAGCCGCACTCACCCCCAGGGCTCAGAGGACCCTGAGCAATGGAAGGTGAGGGGAGACAGAAAACAGCACCCAGGAGACTGAGCCCTGTTGGACCAAGGGCACACACCCACAGGACCCCAGAGGGGATTGAGCGCTGATGGGAGAGGGGCGCTCTCCCACAAGACTCAGAGTCCTGGGAACCTTTTGGGCATTGTCCCTGAGCCCAATGTCTCAGGGACCTCAGGGAGGGTGGGACAGTGGTGCTCTTTCTCAGGTCTGAGGAGGTCCACCAAGAGGGTGGGAGATTGTCCTGGGGCCCATGGCACATTTTTCTCCTGTCAAGGTATGCCTTGCAGCCGATCCACAGATCCTAGAAAGTTTCTTCTCTGGTGAAAACAGAGCGCCCAGGGGCGTGTCCCAGAAGGTCCTGAGTGTCCTTGGATATTTGGTTTTCTCACGAGGGTCAAGGGGATCCCAGAAGCGCTGACCCTGTTCATTGATCCAGGAGAACCCAGTGGGGTGAGCAAAGGTGTGCACAATGAGGGATCCAGCCAGATCCTTAGTGCTGATGGGATGAACAATCACAGAAGATGCTCTTGTGGTCTCAGGCCTAGGTGAGAAGCCTGTGCGCAGGGCAACACCAGAGGCCAAGTGAGCTTGTTGGAATGAGGAAGTATCCTCATTTCTCCCAGGTTGCCTGTAGTGGTGGATCTGGACCCTCTGGTAAGGCCAGTGTTGGTGGACCTCTATTTGGGGAAATGTGTCTCCCCGCCCAGAGTTCCCTAAGCATCTCACCTTTTGGGGGGCTCTGATGAAATTGAGCACTTGCGGGTAAAGGATGCCCACCCAGCACACCCAGAGGAGACATAAATGTTAGATGAGGTCAGCTAACTCCTAGGACTCCTAGGACCATGAGCAATGTTTTGGAAGGGGAGCTGTAGTACCATGTTCATGGAAGACTGAGCAATGATTGGCTAGGTGAACTTTTTTAATGAGAGAGGACATTACCCAGAGAATACTGAGCACTGTGAAGCGAGGGTTACTCACCCACACTTTTTCTAGGATACTGAGCTCTTGTATTAGAAATTCTCCTTCACAAGATACAGTAGTGATTGTACACTAGTGAGTCAGGGCCACTCTCTTTGAGGACTCCTTGGGAACTCAACACTGGCAGTGTTGGTTCCCGGCTTATAGGATATTCCTATCATCAGTGCAGTCTTTCTTCTCTTGTCCCATGTTCTGTGGTGACCTTTTGGTGTCTTGGTCTCTTCATATCTTCCCTGGTCTCTGCCTCACAGTGTCCTCTCCTCCTGTTGGTCTGGCAACAGTCTCCAGGCAGTTTCTTTGGCTCTGCCCACCCTCTCTCCTTTCTACCCATGACATTTGTGATGTCATAATGGCCTGGGGAGGGGCAGGCTCAGTTGCTAGTGCCACTGTGGGCTTGGAGAGGGTATGGGGGCCCTGAGTACTGGCTCTGTCCCCCAGCATAACCTTTATTTGGATTTAAGGCTTTCTTCCTCCTGTGGTTGTATTTAGAGACCTGAAGAGCCTGGGCCAAAGTCTCATCACGATACTGTTGTCACTCGAGTTCTATGAATTATTTGGTTCAGGGTGCTCTCCTGGGCATCAGGGATTTGGGTTCACAATGTGACTGTGAAGATTGGGTATGAGAGCTTCAGTTCTCCATCCACCCCTGCTGGAGCCAGGGGCCTGTTTGTCCCCTGCTTTCTCAATTGGGTTCTTGTAAACCTTATTTCCTCGGTGCTCAGCCCTGGGACCCCCAGGTCTCCCTCTCCTCCCGTCCTCTTCCAGCTATTACCTGGCTTTTGCAAACCTCTTGCTGCCTGGCCCTGCTGGGAACTTCATCCAGCTAGACTCTTCTGGGTCTTCTGACCCTGACAGCAAGAGTCCCACAGACTCCTGTATGGTCCACATTAAAGGGTGGGAATAAAGTCCCACCACAGTGCCAGCCTCTGTCCTAGTTCCTGTGCATTGTCTGCCAGGTGTGTGACCAGGCACAGTCTGCCCCCTGCCACAGGCCCATCCAGTGTCCTCAGTGCTACATAGTTCGAGCTTGTCCTTGTTACTTCTATTCCTCACCCCACAGACTTCCCCAGGGTGCTATGGTTTAGAGGGAGCTGAGATGTCTGGGCCCTCTGGGGACAGAAAGGGATCCTGGTATGTCTTCAGGACAGCAGCATCAACTGGGCAGTGGGGCTGTTGCCTGGGTGCAGAGGGTCCCAGGTGCTCTATCCTCCTCACCTCCCTCTTCCTCCTATCTCAGAGTTTCTGGGATTTACCAAGAACTTCAAGGAGCCTGGCGATGATTCAGAGGCCAGTGTTCCCAAACCCCAGCATCCTCAAAAGATGGAGAATGGTGTGTTCACGTCACAGGGGCAGCCTCAGAACCTGGACCCTGCCCTGAGTGTCTCTCCCCTTCAGCTCACCTCTTTGTCAGGATGGGGAGGGGCTTAGGCCCAGGGGTGCTCTACTCCTGAGCAACACCCCAGCTCTCTTAGTTTTTTGTTTTGAGACCAGGTCTCTCTAAGTTGCCTCAGCCTCTTGAGTAGGTGGGATTATAGGTGTGGGCCACGGTGCCCAGCCTCAGCCCTCTTCTTGTTATAGACCTTCCTTCCTTATAATGGCCTGCTGTTGGAGAAGCTGTAAGAGTCAGACCCACACTGATGCCAGCCATGAAGTCACTCACACTTGGGCTCACGTGTATGGGAAGCTGAAGCTTGGTCTTCCTCTCTTTGAAAAGCACACAGACCCTAAAGAGGCTGCCCGCACCTGTGTGGCTCCAGGGGCTCATGTGGCTGCCCCCTCACCTTCTAGCCCCCACCTGAGGGAGAACCAGGCTGGTGTGGCCCCATCAAGCTTGTCACACAAAATTCCCCACAGTCATCTCTGGGCCCCGAAAGGAGGGAGGCCCACCATGTCCCAGTGAGGGCTCCCCTGACGTGGGTCTCCACAGTGTCTCCCACTGGTGGTCCCTATCTGTAGCTGGGGAACTTGATAATAAATGGTTTCCTGTCTGTGTTCTCAGGCCATCCCTTTTCTCTCTGTCCTAACCTGCACCACCAACTAGGCTTCTGGCATCAGGTGCCCTGGCTGGAGGCTCCTAGCAGGGTGGCATATCCATTCCCAAGGACTCTGTCTTGCTCTGCCAATTTCCTGTTGTCCTTAGGAACCATGAGCAGGGGCTGTTTCCTCCCATGGCCAACTCCAGGAGCCCCCCAGGACCCTCCATGGAACTCTTCAGGTTAGGTCCCTGGAGGGGACTGTTGTGAAGAGGCCCTTCAGCACAGGCAGGTAGCAGAGGAGGACAGTCTGTGGGCCTGGTTCCTTCCCTCCCAGAGCCAGCCTCCAGGGTGACCTACATTCCAGAGTCTGGAAACTTACTGCTCAGAGGCTCCCCCAGCCACAAGACCCCCTGCAACATGCACTAGGAGAGACAGAGAGGTCTTATTGGAGCTGTTACTCTAAAGAACTCTCACTCCAAAGCTCTCAGGGCCAAGCCCAGGGTTCTCCTGGGAGGGCTCAGTTGCTAGGAGCCTTCACTGCTCAGAGGATTCCTGCTTTTGATCCTGACAGGTCACAGGGAGGCCTGAGCACCTGGGGGCTTTGCCCACAGACTCCTGTTTTTTTAGGTCACATCTGACAAGGACTCTGTCCTTGACCAAATTTTGTCCAGGATCCTCTTGTTACAGGCACTCCTAAAACTGGGAATTCTCAAGAAGTCTCAGAGTGCTTTTTCCCAGCCCTAACCATAGTTCTACTGACCTGTTCCTTATTGTTTCCACCAGGGCTTCCAACAGTCAATGCCCTGAGGCCAGAAGGGTGCAACAGGCCACAGGGGACAGCAACCCAGGCTGTACTCTGCTTCTTTCCGGACAACAGTCTCCACCTTAAATGCCCTCCTATGAGGTGGTGGGTGCAGATTCACTCTCTTCCCAGGAAGAGCAAGCTGCACTTGAATTTGGTTTTCCTTTTCATGTTGTTTTTTCTCTCGTTCCTGATGCAGTTTGGCCAGGATATCCAGCCAGTTGGGACCCTGGTTTCAGGCCTCTAGCCTGGGCCCAGGACAGAACTTGGCCATGTTGGAGGACTAGAGCCCTCTGCTGGAGACACTGGAGACAGCTGCCAGAGCTTTCCCAGGGCTGGTGGACCAGAAGGAGGGACAGTTAAAGATGCTCCCTGCAGCTGCAAACCCCAGTCTTGTCTCCTGACTTTCTGTCCCTCAGAGCCAGTGCTGATTCCACATGGGCCCCTTTCCACCCTGCTCCTTTCTTGGGGGTCTCTCCTTGAGACCATTTGGGGCCTCCTTCAATCCAGGAGGAGTTCTTCTTGAACTGTTTTTCTGAAAGGTGCCATTTGGGTGTTAGCATCATCTGCAAGAAGAGAGGACAGAGGCAGATCAACTGGGTTAGTATACAGAGAGTATTTTTTAGCCTGATTACAAGAAGCCTGCAGAGAGTGTTCAAGACCCAGCATGTGGATTCAGTCCAGGTGCTTCATGCCAACTAGAGAGCATCAAGTCCAAGGTCCTGAGGGGAAACCTGATGCCACGACCCGCCCTGCACTCCATTACCCAAGGACTGGAGCCCACCAGACTGATGCCACCACCTCTGCTCCACACTCTCACCATCTGCAAGGTTTCCTTTCAAAAAAGGGTCAACACTCCCAAAGCGCACCTCACGCCAGGGGTGGACCCCATCTGTGGCCTGCCTTCCTGAATAAATCTCTGCCTATGTCTCCATTGACAGGTCCTGAATCCCTTTCTGCAGCAAGTCAAGTCCCTGCCAGGGCTGAGATGAGGTCCTCTTCTCCCTCCTGGGACCTCCTTGGACCCCACCTGGTGATGACAGGATTCCATTTCAGAAGCACATAGCCTGCTCTTTGGGGGCCTACTGGTGTGGTGGCCCTGACCCTGGAGCCACCTTACACTCCCCTGGTGTTCTGGGCTTCCTGGGACAAGTGTAGGGATTTCTGGTCCTTGGGCTACAGGCTAGAAAGGAACCCGTTCAATAGTACACTTATTACCTTGATCACTGTGAGAGTTGGGACTTAGGCTCTGTCGCCAGAGCTGCTGCTGTCTTCCTATAGCTTCCTTGCTTACATTAGATTCTTTAAAAATCCCTTTGGTGTAGCAAGATTCAAAACCAAAAATCTTTAGCAGCTTGTGGTGATGCATACTTGTGATCCCAGAGGTTCAGGAGGCAGAGGCAGGAGGATTGCGAATTTTAGGCCAACCTCAGCAACTTAGCCAGACCCTTAAAATAAAAATAAAAAGGGCTGGGAATGCAGCTCAATGGTAGAGTGACCCTGGGTTCAATCCCCAGGACCAACAAAAGCCAAATATCTTGAGCCTTTCCCTCTCTGATCTGTTGCGTGTTCTTGCTGGTGATGGTGAGTGATCAGTGCTTTCACCTGTACAAGGCAGGCACTGGGCTGTCTGGAGGGTGCGCGTGGTAGGGTGGAGCATTTGGATCTGGGCCATGGCCATAAGGTTTTGTGTTAAGGTCTTGGTCCTCAATGCAGCAGTGTTCAGAGGGGCGACTTAGGGGAAGTGATTGGATCAAGACAACTCTGAGCTCACCCATGGAGTGGCCTTTACTGAGTCATCTTGAAGGGGATCACTGGGAGGTGGGGCAGAAGGAGAGCCCTAGACAGAGGGTAAGCTCAACCCCAGACTCTCCCTCTCCCTCTCCTTCTCAGACCCCCATGAGGCCAGCAGCTTTCCTCTGCCATGAGTTCCCCATCATGACGCTCTGCTTCAGGCCCAGAATCAACACAGTCAGTGACCATGGACAGAAATTATGGAACCATGAGCCAAAATAACCCTTCCTCCAGGAAGCTGATTTCTCTGGTGATTTGTCACAGGGACAAACTTGAGTAACGGCATCTGCATTGCCTACAGGACCATAGAGCTGAACTTGATGACGAGTTCCAGGTAGGCTTAGAGAACTTGGAAGGTCTCCAGGGCCCATGTATGACAAGGACACATTTTGCTATGGCTCACACCAATCATTTGATTCTTGAGCTTTATTTTTTTTTTGTATTACAGACATGACTCTATTCCTTGTGGAAAGTCCTGTCAGTCATCTCAAATACCCCAATACTGGGGCTTTTGTATTGTTTTCCTAACTGGATTTGGGAAGTACAATGGCTTTTGATTACATTTTTAAAATGATAAACAGAACAAAATAAAGTGACACTGAACAGGAAAGAAATACAGAGCATACTACATACAGGTGGGATTTATATGCACAAGTCATGATGCACAATATTTTTTCCATTGTCTCCTAGTAAAAAAAAAAAAAGTTCAAAAATTCGCTTGCTAGGGCTCAGCCTACTTCAGGTTAAAGGGATGAGAGTCAGCTTTCCATTGCTGTGTCAAAATACTCGAGATAAACAGCTCACAAAGAGGAAAGGTTTCAATCCATGGTTTTCTAACCCTACTGCTCTGGCAGCACAGCACCTCATGGTGGGAGTGTGTGGCAGAGGAGGCCTGAGCCCCTCATGCCAAGTGGGATGCAAGGAGACAGGAAGGGCCAGGTCCCCAAAGCCCTGCATCCTAATGTTCCACCCCCTCTCAATAACACCACCAACTGGGGACAAACTTCAACACATGGGCCTCTGGGCGAACATCCATCTAGCCCACAGCAGGGCACAGATAGCTTCCAGAAGCAGGGTGTGCAATAGCAGAGGCTCAGTTGTAGTCAATGGGTGTGCTGGGTCTCTGATCTGGATCACAGGGTCGAATATCCCAAGGCCTGGGAGATGGCCCAGCATAACCCAGCTGATGTTTCCTTTGTGAACTGTTCCGTTGGTGGCACGCGCATGCGGTTTTCCGCGAGGTGACCTGGCTCCCCTCGCGAGGCCCTGGAGGGGTGTGTGCGGGCGCCCTCACAGCCTTAGCAACCAGGCTGGGGTGCAAAAGGTCCTGTGCCACCCGCAAGGGATGCAGGCAGGGCGGCTTGAGGCTCCCTCCCCCAGGGGGTCCTGAGTTTGAGGGAACACCTGCTCTTGAGAATCTTCCTCCAGGTCATGCCTCTGACCCCAGGCAAGCAGGAGGCTGAGGCAGGAGGATCTCAAGTTCAGGCTAGGCCCAGCAACTCACTGAGACTGGGGTGTGGCTCAGTGCTTGAGCGCCCCTGTAGGGGATGCTCTCCATGCCTCGTGGCACACCTGGCAAGCCCATTTCCATATGGAACCTGTCTCCCCCGAGGCCAACAGTGGGTGATGCATGGGGTTTGAGATTGGCCAGCCCCCAGAGCCTGGTGACTGAAGACCCCACTAGTGAGGAATGGGAACAGGGACTGGCCCACTAAGAAGCACCGGTGGTTGCTACCCTATCATTGTCAGTCACCCCAGCAAGCTGCCTAAAGTGGCACATCTTTGTCCATGTGAAAGTTCAGAAACTTGAAAAGTGGGGTGCAGGGAACACCACAGCCACCTGGCCAGAGGTAGCTAAGTTGCACTACCTTGGAAGGGACAGTGAGACTGTGCAGGGGTTGATAGGCAAGTGGGATGAGGTGAAGGTGGGAGAATCACAAAGTCCAGGGTTCCATTATTTAGAACATAGTATTTAGGTAGCTTCATGTAAGAGCCAGTTGCATCCTTTTAAACTATAGCCCTTCCCTTTTTCTGCCCCAGTTTTGAAAATGGCCAATCCTGTAGACTGTGGCTCTCCCCCACCCCAGCACTTCCTATCAGAGCTCAGGGCAGTGCTGCCTCAGGGATAAAAAGAGGCAGCTTGTAGAATAGTTTAAGGTGTGGTATAGCCATGCCACCTGCTTCACTCTTCCTGCTAAGGATTGCTTTAGCTATTCTGGGTCTCTTGTTTTTCCAGATGAATTTCATGATGTTTTTTTCTATTTCTCTGAGGAATGTCATTGGGATTTTATTTGGAATTGCATTAAATCTGTATAGTGCTTTTGGTAGTATGGTCATTTTGATAATATTAATTCTGCCTATAAGAGCAAGAGCAAGGTAGATCTTTCTAACTTCTAAGGTCTTCTTTAATTTCTTTCATTAGTGTTCTATAGTTTTCGTTGTAGAGGTCTTTCGCCTCTTTTGTTAGGTTGATTCTCAAGGTTGTTTTTTTTTTTGAGTATTTTTTTTTTAGTTTAGTTTTTTTTTTTTGAGGCCATTGTAAATGGGGTAATTTTTCTCATTTTCCTTTCAGAGGATTTGTCACTGATATACAGAAATGCCCTTGATTTATGGGTGTTGATTTTGTATCCTGCTACCTTGCTGAGCTCCTTTACTAGTTTCACAAGTTTTCTGGTGGAATTTTTTGGGTCTTTTAGGTATAGAGACATCATGGGCAAATAGTGCTAATTTGAGTTCTTCTTTTCCTATCTTTCGTCTGTCAGCATGGTATTGGCACCAAAATAGACTGGTAGATCAATGGTACAGAATTGAGGACACAGAGACTAACGCACATAATTACAGTTACCTTATATTAGACAAAAGTGCCAAAAACATACATTGGAGAAAAGATAGACTCTTCAACAAATGGTGCTGGGAAAACTGGAAATCCATATGCAACAAAATGAAATTAAACCCCTGTCTCTCACAATGCACAAACTCAACTCAAAGTGGATCAAGGACCTAGGAATTAATCCAGACACCCTGTGTCTAATAGAAGAAAAAGTAGGCCCTAATCTCCATCATGTGAGATTAGCCCCCTACTTCCTTAATAAGACTCCTATAGCACAAGAATTGTAGTAAAAAATTAATAAATGGGATGATGATGAACCCAGCCTAATTCCATCTTAAGTTTGGGAGCCATCTCATCACAAATCGTGAAAAGTTAATTTCTGTTTTACTATAAATTCCTGAGATTTCTAAACTTGTTTGGAATTCCTGCCCATGCTCTGAACTCACCCATGCCTGGTTCTCCTTGACCAGATAACAACTCTCTCTAAAACCTTAGTGGGGTCTTATAAATTCTGGCTCCCTCTGACCATATAACAACTATCTCTGAAATCTCAGGGAACCTCATAAATTCTGATGTTGGGATCTGAATTTACTCCCTACCCTGAAGTATCATTTGATGTAGATCATTATCCTACTCTCTGCCTTTGTATTACGCTTGTCTGAATCCTGTTAACTGTAAGTTCTCAAGGCACCCCCCTTTGCAACGTTTTGTGCTATAAAACCTTTTTCCTGGAGAGCTGAGGTGCTGATCTCTAGCCTGACTTAGGAACAGACAGACCTAGCCAGCTTGGAATTGGTAGTCTTTTATTTGTGTCATGGTTCAACAATGGATTCAAACTAAAAAGCTTCTTCTCAGCAAAAGAAACAATCAGTGAGGTGAATAGAGAGCCTACAGCTTGGAAGCCAATTTTTACCCCTCACACATCAGACAGAGCACTAATCTCTAGGGCATATAAAGAACTCAAAAAGCTAAGCACCAAAATAACAAATAACCCAATCCATAAATGGGCCAAGGAACTGAGCAGACACTTCTCAGAAGGTGATATACAACTAATTGACAAACATATGAAAAAATGTTCAACATCTCTTGCTCTTAGAGAAATGCAAATCAAAATTACTATAAGATTTTGGGGCTGGGGATGTGGCTCAAGCAGTAGTGCGCTTGCCTGTCATGCGTGCAGCCCGGTTCGATCCTCAGCACCACGTACAAACAAAGATGCTGTGTCCGCGGAGAACTAAAAAATAAATGTTAAAAAAATTCTCTCTCTCTCACTATCTCTCTCTCTCTCACTCTTTCTTAAAAAAAAAAAAAAAAACTTTTAAGATTTCATCTCACTCCAGTCAGAATGGCAGCAATTAATAACACAAACAATAAATGTTGGCTAGGATGTGGGGGAAAAGGCACCCTCATACATTGCTGGTATAGAGGAGCTCCTACATGGCACAGCCAGGGAAGAGGGGACTACCCCCTCCAAGCGGGAGACCTCTTCCACCTGGGTGTCCGGGTTGCTTGTATACTGCCACAGCCAGGGTAGAGGGGATTTGCCCCCAGGAGACCCCTCCCACCTGGATTTCCGTGAAAGCACCCTGCATCCAGGGTAGAGGAAACTCGCCCCTTTAGGCGGGAGACCCCGCCTATCTGGGTATGGGGGGAAGCTCCTATACAGCTGCAGCCAGGGTAGAGGGGACTCGCCCCTCCAGGCGGGGACCCCTCTCATCTGGGCATGGGGAGGGGATCTTGTATAGGGCCTTAGCCAGGTTAGAGGGGACTCGCCCTTCCAGGCGGGAGACCCCTCCCAACTAGGTGTTTGGGGGGAGCTTGTATACCGCTGCAGCTGTTATAGAGTGAACTCTCCCCTCCAGGTGGGAGATCCCTCACACCTGGGTGTCGGGGGGTGGGGGGAGCAGTATATGGCTGCAGCCAGGGAGAGAAGACTTGACCCTTCTATAAAAGGAGAGACCCCTCCCACCTGGGTGTCCTGGGTAGCTAGCTCATATACAGCTGCAGCCAGGGTAGCAGGGACTCGCCCTCCAGGCAAGAGACCCCTCCCACCTGAATGTAGGGGGAAGCTCATCTACCTCCACAGCCAGGGTAGAGGCGGACTTGCCTCTCCAGGCGGGGAACACCTCCCACCTGGGTGTCCAGGAAAGCTGTATACCATCTTAGTCAGGAAGAGGGGACTCGCCCCACTAGGCGGGAGACCCCTCACACCTGGATATCAGGGGAGCTCCTACACCACCTCAGCCATGGTAGAGGGGATTCACCCCTTTAGGCGGGGGACCTCTCCCATCTTGGTGTCTGGAGGAGATTGTATACCGCCACAAACAGGGTAGAGGGGACTCGCCCCTCCAGGCGGGAGACCCTTCCCACTTGTATGTCAGGGGGAGCTCATATAACCCTGCAGCCAGGTTAGAGGGGACTAGCGACACCTGGGTGTTGCGGGGGAGCTTCTATACCTCCGTAGCCAGGGTAGAGGGGAGTCGCCCCTCCATGTGGGAGACCCCGCCCACCTGTATGTGTGTGTGTGGGGGGGGAGTTGTATACTGCTAAAGCTAGGGTAGTGAGGACACGCCTCTCCAAGCAGGAGACCCCTCCCACCTGGGTGTCCTGGAAAGCTAGTATACCACAGCAGCCAGGGTAGAGGGGACTCGCACCTACATGCGGGAGACCCCTCCCACCTGGGTGTCTGGGGGAGCTCATACACTGCTGCAGACAAGGTAGAGGGGACTCGCTCCTCTAGGCGGGAGACCCCTCCCACCTGGGTGTCAGGGTGAGCTAGTATACCACTGCCAGGGTAGAGCGGACTTGCCCCTCCAGACGGGAGACCCCTCCCACATTGGTGTCAGGGGGAGCTAGTATACCGCTGCAGCCAAGGTAGAGGGGACTTGCCCCTCCAGGCGGAAGACCCCTTCCAACCTGGATGTCGGAGGGAGCTTCTATACCCCCCGCTTAGGGTAGAGGGGACTCGCCCCTACAGGTGGGAGACCCCTCCCACCTGGGTGTGGGGGGGGGAGGGGGGAGGGGAGCTCCTATATCTCCGTAGCCAGGGTAGAGAGGGACTTGCCCCTCTAGTCGGGTCACCCCTCCCACCTGGGTATCAGGGGGAGCTCCTATACTGCCACAGCCAGGGTAGAAGTGTTGGCCCCTACAGGCGGGAAACCCTCCAACCTGGGTGTCCCAGGAGCTTTGATAGGGGACTCGCCCCTTCAGGCGGGAGACTCCTCCACCTGAGTGTCAGGGGAGCTCATTTACTGCCTCACGCAAGGTAGAGGGGACTCCCAACTCCAGGTGAGAGACCCTCCCCAACTTGGTGTAGGGGGGAGCTCCTATAGCTCCAACCAGGTAGAGGTACTCAGCAGCCAAGGTACTCGCCCCGCCAAGAGGGAGACCCCTCCCACCTGGGTGTCAGAAGAGCTCATATGCTGCTGCAGCCAGGAGAGAGGGGACTCGCCCCCCCCAGGCGGGAGACCCCTCCCACCTGGGTGTGTGTGTAAGGGGGGGGGCGCTCTTATACCTCCTCAGCACACGGTAGAGGGAACTCACACCTCCAGGCGGGAGAACCCTCCCACCTGGGTGTCTGGGGGAAGGGGAGCTCTTACACCGCCTTAGCCAGAGGAGAGGGGACTCGCCCCTCCATGCAGGAGAACTCTCTCACCTGGATGTCAGGGAAAGCTAGTATAGGCCTGCAGCCTGGGTAGAGGGGACTCGCCACTCCATGCAGGAGACCTCTTTCACCTGGGTGTCAGGGAGAGGTCATATACAGCTGCAGCCAAAGTACAGCGGACTCGCCCCTGCAGGAGGGAGACCACTCCCACCTGGGTGTTAGGGGGAGCTTGTATACCCCAGCAGCCAGAAGAGAGGGGACTCGTACCTCCAGGCGGGTGACCTCTGCCACCTGGGTGTGGGGTGGAACTCGTGAACCGTCACAGCCAGGGGAAAAGGGACTCGCCCCTTCAGGCGGGGGATCCCTCCCAAATGGTTATGAGGGGAGGGAGCTCCTCTACCTTAGCAGCCAGGGTAGAGAAGACTCGCTCCTCCATGCGGGACACCCCTACCACCTGGGTGTCTGTGGGAGCTTGTACACAACTGCAGTCAGGGTAGAGTGGACTTGCCCCTCCAGGCGGGAGACCTTCCCACCTGGGTGTTGGGGGGAGGTTGTATACCTCCACAGCCAGGGTAGAGTGGTCTAGCCGCTCCAGGCGAAAGACCCTCCCAAATGGGTGTCAGGGACAGCTCCTTTACTGCCGCAGCCAGGATAGAGGGGACTCACCCCTCCATGCTGGAGAACCCTCCTGACACCCAGGTGGTATACCACTGCAGCCAGGGTAGAGGGGAATCGCCTCTCCAGGCAGGAGACCCCTCCCACCTGGGTGTCACAGAGAGCCT
This sequence comes from Marmota marmota marmota, assembly GCF_001458135.2. NCBI lineage: Eukaryota > Metazoa > Chordata > Mammalia > Rodentia > Sciuridae > Marmota > Marmota marmota. The sequence goes on from NW_026000093.1 coordinate 20,572,441, forward strand.
GTATACCACCTTATCCAGGGTAGAGTGGACTCGCCCCTCCAGGCGAGAGACCTCTTCTACCAGAGTGTCTGGGATAGCTCATATACCACCGCAGCCCGGGTAGAGGGTACTTGCCGGTCCAGGCGAGAGACCCCTCCCACCAGGTTGTCAGGGAGAGCTCTTATACTGCAGCAGCCAGGGTAGAGGGGACTCGCCCCTCTAGGAAGGAGACCCCTCCCACCTGGGTTTCGAGGGGAGATCCTATACTGCTGTAGCCAGGGTAGAGAGGACTCAACCCTCCAGGCTGGAGATCCCTCCCACCTGGGTGTTGGGGGGAGGCTCCTGTACTGCCCTAGCCAGGGTAGAAGGGACTCGCACTTCCAGGTGGGTGGCCCTCCCACCTGGGTATGGGGGGAGCTCTTATACCTCTGCAGCCAGATAGAGGTGACTCCCACCTCCAGGCGGGAGAACCCTCTCACCTGGGTGTCTGGGGGAACTCATATACCTCCACAGCCCGGCTAGAATGGACTCGCCCCTCCATACTGGAAACCCTTCCCACTTGGGTGTCGGGCATAGCTCTTTTACCGCCACAGCAAGGGTATAGGCGACTCGCCTCTCCAGGCGGGGGACCCCTCCCACCTGGGTGTCTTCTGGAGCTCCTATATCACTGCAGCCATGATAGAGGGGCCTCGCCCCTCCAGGCGGGGTACCTCTTCCACCTGGGTGTCAGGGGGAGCTCCTTTACCATCGCAGCTAGTGCAGATAGGACTCGCTCCTCCAGGCGGGAGACTGGTGTCCGTGGAGCTTGTATATGGCCTTACCCAGGGTGGAAAGGACTCGCCCCTCCAGGTGGGAGACCCCTCCCACCTGTGTTTGGGGGGTGCTTGTATACCGCCTTAGCCAGAGTAGAGGGAAATTGTCTCCTTTAGGCAGGAGACCCCTTTCACCTGTGTGTCCTGGGGAGAACCTTTACTGCCTCAGGTAGGGTCCAGGGGATTCTACCCTCCAGGCGGGAGACTCCTCCCACCTGGGTGTCAGGGGAGCTCCTATACCGCTGCAGCCAGGGTAGAGGGTACTCGCCCATCCAAGCGGGAGACCCCTCCTACCTGGGTGTCGGCGGGGAGCTCCTATACCCCTGCAGCCAGGGTATAGGGGACTCTCCCCTTCCACTGGAGACCCATGCCACCTGGGTGTCAGGGGGAGGTATTATACCACTGCAGGCAGGGTAGAGGGGACTCACCCTTCCAGGGGGGAGACCCCTTCCACCTGGGTGTCCTGGGGAGCTCCTATCCCTCCGCAGCCAGGATAGAGGTGACTTGCTCACACCGTGGGAGACCCCTCCCTCCACGGTATCCGGGAGAGCTTGTATACCGCCAGGGTGGAGGGGACTCGCTCCCCCAGGTGGACGACCCTCTCATCTGGCTATGGGGGCAGAGCTCATATACTGCCACAGCCAGGGTAGCGGGGACTCTCCCAACTAGGCGGGATGTCCCGCACACCTGGTTGTCTGGGAAGCTCATAATCCACCGCAGGTAAGGTAGAGGGGACTTGCCCCTCCAGGCCGAAGTCCGCTCCCACCTGGGTGTGTGTGGGGGGGAGCTCATATACTGACACAGCCAGGGTAGAGGGGAATCACCCCTCCAGGCGGGAGACCCCTCCAACCTGGGTGTCAGAAGAGCGGGCTCCTATACCCCAGCAGCTAGGGTAGAGGGGACTCGCTCCACCAGGCTGGAGACCCCTACCACCTGGGTGTTGGGGGGAGTTCCTTTACCGCTGCAGCCAGGGTAGAAAGGACTCTCCTCTCCAGGCAACAGACCCCTCCCAAATGAGTATGGGGGGGAGCTCTTATACCACCACAGCCAGGGTAGAGGTGACTCGCCCCTCTGGTATAGGAGCTCCCCCTCCCACCTGGGTGTCTGGGGGACCTCCTATACAGCTGAAGCCAGGGTAGTAGGGACTCGCCCCTCCAGGCAGGAGACACATCCCACTGGGTGTCAGGGGGAGTTCTTATATCGCCACAG
>NW_026000093.1:20575291-20581470 GCF_001458135.2 Marmota marmota marmota
TCGCCCCTCCAGGCGGGAGACCCCTCCCACCTGGGTGGGGGGGGAGCTCCTATACTGCCTCACCCAGGGTAGAGGGGACTCACCCCTCCAGGCAAGAGACACCACCCACCTGGATGTTGGGGGGAGCTCATAGACCTCCAGAGCCAGGAGAATCCTCCCACCTGGGTGTTGGGGGAACTAGTATACTGCCCCAGCTATGATAGAGGGGATTTGCCCCTCCAGGCGGGAGACCCCTCCCACCTGGGTGTCAGGGGGAGCTCATATATCTCTGCTGCCAGGGTAGTGGGGACTTGCCCCTCCAGGTGGGAGACCCCTCCCACTTGGGTGTTGGAGGGGTCTCCTATACCCCCTCAGCCAATTTAGAGGAAACTAGACCCTCCAGGCTGGAGAACCCTCCCACCTGGGTGTTGGAGTTGGGATGCTCTTATACCTCTGCAGCCAGGGTAGTGGGGACTCCCCCACCAGGCAGGAGACCCCACCCACTTGGGTGTCGCAGGGAGATTGTATACCACCTTAGCCAGGGTAGAGGAGACTAGCCCCTCAAGCGGGAGACCCCTCCTACCTGGGTGTCGGGAGTAGCTCATATACCACCTGGGTGTCCTGGGGAACTCCTATACATCTGCAGCCATGGTAGGGGTCGCTTGCCCCTCCAGGCGGGAGACCCCTCCCTCCTGGGTATCCAGGGGAGCTTATATATGGCCTTAGGCAGGGTGGAGGGGACTCCTTCCTCCAGGCGGGAGACCCTCCCATCTGTCTATGGGGGGCGGGGGCGAGCTCTTACACCGCCGCAGCCAGGATAGAGGGGACTTGCCCTACTAGGTGGGAGACCCCTCACACCTGGTTTTCAGAGGAGCTCTTATACCCCCTCAGGCAAGGTAGAGGGGACTGGCCACTCCAGGTTGAAGACCCCTCCCACCTGTGTATGTGGGGGGAGCTCTTATACCGCGGGGAGCTTGTATACCACCTTAGCCAGAGTAGAGGGACTCGCCCCTCAGGCAGGAGACTCCACCCACCTGGGTGTTAGGGGAGCTCCTATACCGCATAAGCCAGGGTACAGGGGACTCCGTCCTCTTGGCGGGAGATCCCTCCCAATTGGGTGTTGGGGGGAGCTAGTATAGTGCCCCAGACAGAGTAGAGGGGACTTGCGCCTTCAGGCAGGAGACCCCTTCCACCTGGGTGTGTGTGTGGGGGGGAGGGAGCTTGTATACCTCTGCAGCCAGGATAGTGGGGACTCGCCCCTCCAGGCAGAGACCCCTTTCACCTGGGTGTCGCGGGCAGCTTGTATACCACCTTAGCCAGGGTAGAGGTGACTCGCCCCGCCCCTCAAGGCTGGATATCCCTCCCACCTGGGTGTCTGAGGGAGCTCATATACCATAGCAGCTAGGGTAGAGGGTACTTGCCCATTTATTCGGGAGACCCTTCCCACCTGGGTATCAGCGGGAACTTGAATAACGCTGCAGCCAGAGTTCAGGGGACTCGCCCCTCCAAGCGGGAGACCCCCCCCCACCTGGGTGTCAGGGGGCGCTCATATACCGCTGCAGCCAGGAGAGCAGGGACTCGCCCCTCCAGGCCAGAGACCCCTCCCACCTGGGTGTCTCCGCAGCCAGGGTAGAGGGGACTCGCCCCTCTAGTCGGGAGACCTCTCTCAAATGGGTGTGTGTGTTGGGGGGAGTTCGAACCAAGGTAGAGGGCACTCCCGCCTTCAGCGGGAGACCCCTCCCACTTAGGTGTTGGGGGAGCTCCTATACTGCCACAGCCAGAGTAGATTTGTTCACCCCTGCAGGCGGGAGGCCCCTCCCACCTGGGTGTCCCAGGAGCTCTTATAGGACACCAGCCAAAGTAGAGGGGACTCTCCCCTCCAGGCGGGAGACCTCTCCAATCTGGGTATCAGGGGGAAATTAATATACCTCCGCAGCCAGGGAAGAGGAGACTCGCCCCTCCAGGCGGGAGACCCCTTCCACCTGTGTGTGTGTGTGTGTGCGGGGGAGCTCTTATACTGCAGCAGCCAGGTTAGAGGGGATTAGCCCCTCCAAAAGAGATACTCCTCCCACCTGGGTGTCAAGGGAGCTCCTATACCGCAGCAGCCAGGGTACAGGGGACTCGCCCCTCCAGGCCAGAGGGCGTTGAGGGGAGCTAGTATACCGTCCCAGCCAGGGTAGACAGGACTCGCCCCTCCAGGCGGGTGACTCCTCCCACCTGGGTATCTGTGGAGCTCGCTACAGGCAAGGTAGAGGGGATTCGCCCCTCAAGGCAAGAGACCCCTCCCACCTGTGAATGGGTGGGGAACTTTTTTTACCGCTGAAGCCAGGGTAGAGGTGACTAGCCCCTCCAGGCGGGAGACCCCTCCCCCCTGGGTGCCCAGGGGACATTGTATACCGCCTTAGCCAGGGTGGAGGGGACTTGCCCTTTTGGCGGGAGACCCCTCCCATCTTCTATGGGTGGGGAGCTCGTATACCGATGCAGCCAGGATAGAGGGCACTCGCCCCACTAGGCGGGAGACCCCTCACACCTTGTTGTCAGGGGAGCTCATATACTGCCACAGACTTGGTAGAGGGCACTCGCCACCCCAGGCGGGAGACCCCTCTCACCTGAGTGTAGGGGGGAGCTCCTATACCGTCACAGCCAGGGTAGAGGAGACTCGCCGCTCCAGGCAGGAGACTCCTTTCACCTGGATGTCAGAGGGGGCTGTATACCCCCTCAGCCTAGGTAGAGGAAACTCGCCCCTCCAGGCGGGAGAACCCTCCGACCTGGGTTTGTGTGGAGGTGCTCTTATACCGCAGCAGCAAGGGTAGTGGGGACTCGCCCCTCCAAGCAGGAGACCCCTTCCACCTGTGTTTCATCCGGGGCAACTTAAATACCGCTGCAGCCTGGGTAGTGGGGACTCGCCACTCCAGGCAGGAGACCCCTTTCAGCTGGGTGTCGCAGGGAGCTCCTAGACTGCCTAAGCCAGGGTAGAGGCGACTCGCACCTCCAGGCAAGAGACCCCTCCCACCTGAGTGTCCGGGGAAGCTCGAATACCTCCACAGCCAGGGACTATCCCCTACAGGCGGGAGACCCCTTCCACCGGGTATCCGGGGGAGCTCTTATACTGCCACCGCCAGTGTAGAGGGCTTCACCCCTGCATGAGGAAGACGCCTCCCACCTGGGTGTCCCAGGAGCTGTTACAGGGAGCCAGCCAAAGTCGAGGGGATTCGCCCCTTCAGGCGGGACATATCTCCCACCTGTGTGTGGGGGAGAGCTCCTGTACAGCTGCAGCCAGGGTAGAGCGGAACCGCCCCTCCAGGTGGGAGACCCCTCCCCCCCTGGGTTTTGGGGGAGCTCGCATACCGCCTCAGCAATGGTAGAGGGGACTCGCCCCTCTCCGCAAGAGACGCCTCCCACCTGCGTGTTGAGGGGAGCTTATATACCTCTGCAGCCAGGGTAGAGAAAACTTGCCCCTCCAGATGGGAGAACCCTTCCAACTCGGTGTTGAGGGAAATCCATAACCGCTGCAGCCTGGCTAGAGGGGACTCGCCCATCCAGGCGGGGGACCCCTCCCATCTGGTATGGGGGGCGGAGTTCGTATTCTGCTGCAGGCAGGGTAGAGGGGACTAGCCCCTCCATGCGGGAGACCCTCCCACCTGAGTGTTGGGTGGAGCTCCTATACCTTGGCAGCTAGGGTAGAGGGGACTCGCCCATTCCAGACAAGAGACCCCTCTCACCTGGGTATGGGGTGTGGAGTTCTTATACTGCCCCAGCCAGGGTAGCGAGGACTCGCCCCTGCAGGCAAGAGATCCCTGCCACTTGGGTGTCGGGGGGAGCTTGTATACCACCTTAGCCAGGGTGGAGTGTACTCGTCCCTTCAGGCGGGAGACCCCTCCCATCTGGCTATGGGGGGAAGGAGTTCATATACCACTGCAGCCAGGACAGAGGGGACTCACCCCTCCAGGCAGGAGACCCTTCCCACGTGGGTGTCAGAGGGGGCTCCTTTACCCCCATAGCCAGGGAAGAGGAAACTCGCCCCTCCAGGCGAGAGAACCCTTCCACCTATGTTTCAGTGGGGGCAACTCCTAAACTGCTGCAGCCAGGGTAGTGGGGACTGGCCACTCCAGTCAGGAGACCCCTTTCACCTGGGTGTCGCGGGGAGCTTATATACCATCTCAGCCAGGATAGAGGGGACTCCTACCTCCTGGCAAGAGGCCCCTCCCACTTAGGTGTCTGGGGAAGCTCATAGACCACTGCAGCCAGGGTAGAGGTTACTTGCCCCTCCAGTCGAAAGACCCCTCCCCAGGGTGTCAGGGGGAGCTCCTATACCAGCAGCCAGGGTAGAGGGGGTCCTCCATGTGGGAGACTCTTCCCACCTGGGTGTCCTGGGGACCTTGAATACCGCCACAGCCAGGGTAGAGGGGAGTAGCCCCTACAGGCGGGAGACCCTTTCACCTGAGTGTGGGGGGAGCTCGTATACCTCCGCAGCCAGGGTAAAGGGGACTCATCCCTCCAGGCGGGAGACGCCTCCCAGATTGGTGTCATCGGGAGCTCCTTTACAGCTGCAACCAGAGTGGACGCCCCTCTCTAGGTGGGGGATCCCTCTCACCTGGGTGTCTATGGGAGCTCATATACCATAGCAGCCAGGGTAGAGGGGAGTCACCTCTCCAGGCGGGGGACCCATCCCACCTGGGTGTCGGGGGTAGCTTCTTTCTCGCTGCAGCCCATGTAGAGGTTACTCGCCCCTCCATGCGGGAGTCGCCTTCTAACTGGGTGTCAGTGAAAGCTAGTATACCACTGCAGCCAGGGTAGAGAGGACTTGCCCCTCTAGGTGGAAACCCCTCGCACCTGGGTGTTGGGGGAGGTCGAATACAGCTGTAGTAATGGTAGAGGGGACTCGCCCCTCCAGGCGGGAGAACTCTCCCACCTGGGTGTGTGTATGGGGGTGGGGGGAGCTCCTATACCGCCGCAGCCGGGGTAGAGGAGACTTACCCCTCCCACCTGGGTGTTGGCTGGAACTCCTATACTGCCGCAGCCAGAGTACAGGGGACGTGCTTCTCCAGGCGAGAGACCCCTCCCACCTTGGTTGCCAGCGAGCTTGTATTCCGTTTTAGGCAGGAAAGAAGGTTCTAGCCCCTTCAGACGGGAGACCCCTCCCACCTGGGTGTTGGGGATCCAGGGGAGAGGGGACTCGCCCCTCCAGTCGGGAGACCCCTCCCACTTGAGTGTCCTGTGGAGGTGGCATACTTCCACAGCTAGAGTAGAGAGGACTCGCCCTTCCAGCAGGGAGACCCCTCCCACCTGGGTATCAGGAGAAGCTCTTATACTGCCACAGGCCGGGTAGAGGGGACTCCACCCTCCAGGCGGGATACTCCTCCCACCCGGGTGTCAGGGGAGCTCCTATACTGCAGCAGCCAGGGTAGAGGGGACTCGCCCCTCCCGGCGAAAGACCCCTCCTACCTGAGTGTCAGGCGAGCTAGTATACCGCCCCAGTCAGGGTGGAGGGGACTCTCACTTCCAGGCGGGGGACCCCTCCCACCTAGTTGTCAGGGAAGCTCCAATACCTCCGCAACCAGGCTAGAGGAGACTCACCCCTCCAGGCTAGAGAACCCTCCCAACTGTGTGTTGGGAGAAGCTCACAAACTTCCGCAGCCAGGGTAGAGGGTGTTAGAGTCTGTAAACAAGTCAAAATAACACCTGGCATTTTGCCAGGGGAATGTTAGAGTTCCTAAACAAGTCTGGATGGTGCCTGGCAAAATGCCAGAGGGAGTGGTTTGAGAAGTAACAAAAGCGAGCCATTAAGTGTGGAGATTCCTTATTGGTTGACTGATGTATCTAGTTTATGCTAATTAGATAAGCTGTGTGGAATGTATAAATACTGCTCCTGTCCTGCAATAAAGGGCTCCCACTCCTGCTGTATCAATCTACACAAGTTGTTCGTCACCCCCCGGTTATTTTGCTGCAGCCGGACTGCAGCAGATGGTGGCCCATACGGGGAGCCCCGGGAAACTCGGGGGTAAGTGACGAAAAAAAAAGCTGCCCGTCCATAGATAGGACCGGAGCAAATCTGCTCGTCCCTAGGCAGATAGGGCGAGAGGAAAAATGGCCATTTCGAGAAAATGGAGAAGATTGATGCAGTATGTTTGTGTCTTGTTTTGTCTCAGTGTATTGTATTGTCTTTATGATGAAAATATGGAAGGGGTGAGAAGTAAATT
>NW_026000093.1:20581544-20583770 GCF_001458135.2 Marmota marmota marmota
GTGTCATTGCTGGTATAATTTTTCCAAGGGCTTCTTGCATGGAGCCATCAATTGGCTTGGTATTGTGGCATTTTGTATCCTCCCTTTCTGTTTGTAGCAGGTTATTTATGGTGTTTCTGTAAAAACCACTATGGTCCTTATTTAAATTAAACAAAAGGGGGAAATATTAGAGTCTGTAAACAAGTCAAAATAACACCTGGCATTTTGCCAGGGGAATGTTAGGGTTCCTAAACAAGTCTGGATGGTGCCTGGCAAAATGCCAGAGGGAGTGGTTTGAGAAGTAACAAAAGCGAGCCATTAAGTGTGGAGATTCCTGATTGGTTGACTGATGTATCTAGTTTATGTTAATTAGATAAGCTGTGTGGAATGTATAAATACTGCTCTTGTCCTGCAATAAAGGGCTCCCACTCCTGCTGTATCAACGTACACAAGTTGTTCGTCACCCCGGTTAGTTTGCTGCAGCCGTACTGCGGCAGGGACTCCCTCCTCTAGAGGAGAGACCCCTCTGACGTGGGTGTCCGGGGGAGTTCCCACCACAGCCAGGGTAGACCCCGCTAACCTAGGTGTCAGGGTTAGCTCCCACCAGTAGCCAGGGTAGAGGAGACTCCCCCCTTTCGGGGGAGACCCCCATAACCTGGGAGTCGGAGGGAGCTCCCACCGCACTCAGGGTAGAGGGGACTCCCCCTCCGGGGGAGAGACCCCCCTAACCTAGGTGTCCCGGGGAGCTCGTATACCACTGCACCCAGGGTAGAGGGGACCCCCACCTCCAGGGGGAGACCCCTCTAACCTGGGTGTCTGGGGGAGCTCCCATACCATCGCACCTAGGGTAGAGGGGACCCCCACCTCCAAGGGGGAGACCCCTGTACCCTGGTTGTGAGGGTGAGCTCCCATACCACCGCCCCCAGGGTAGAGGGGACTCCCCCCTCCAGGGGAGAGACCCCTCTAACCTGGGTGTTGGGGGGAGCACCCACCGCACCCAGAGTAGAGGGGACTCCCTTCTCCAGGGGGGGAGACCCCTCCAACCTGGGTGTCGGGGGGAAAGCCCACCGCACACAGGGTAGAGGGTACTCCCCCCTTCAGGGCGGGAGACCCCTCTAAAAAAATGGGTGTCGGCGGGAGCGCCTGGGTGTCGGGAGGCCCAGGGTGTCGCTTCCCCCTTCAGGGGGGAGACCCCTCTAACATGGGCATCCGGGGTAGCTCCCACCACTGCCCAGGATAGAGGGCACTCCCATTCTCCTGGAGGCAGACCCATCTAACCTGGGTATTGAGGGGAAGCTCCCACCACACCCAGAGTAGAGGAGGGACTCCTATCCCCCGGAGGCAGACCCCTCTCACGTGGGTGTCAAAGGGAGCTTGTATACCATCGAGCCCAGGGTAGAGGGCACTCCCCCCTCCAGAGGGGAGACCCCTCTAACTTGGGTGTTTTGGGATTCTCGGGTACCATTGCATCCAAAGTTGAGGGGACTCCCCCCTCCATGGTGGAGACCCCTCTAACCTGGGTATCAGAGGGAGCTCGTGTACCATCATACCTAGGATAGAGGGGACTTTCCCCTCCAGGGGAGAGACCACTGGAACCTGGGTGTCGGGGAGAGCTTGTGTACCATTGTACCCAGGGAAGAGAAGACTCCCCTTCCAGGATGGAGACCCCTCTAACCTGGGTGTCTGAAGGAGCTCCTGTATCATCACTCCCAGGGTAAAGGGAACTCCCCTCTCCAGGGGAGAGTCCCCTCTAACATGGGTCAGGGGGAGCCCATGTGCCATCGCACACAGGGTACATTGGACACCCCCTCCAGTGGGGAACCCCCTCTAATCTGGATGTCAGGGGGAGCTCCCACCGCACCCAAGGTAGAGGGACTCTCCCCTCCAGAAGGGACACCTCTGTAACCTGGGTATGGGGGGGGCGGGAGCTCTCACAGGAACAAGAATAGAGGGGACTCCCCGCTACAGGGGGGAGACTCCCCTCTAACCTGGGCATCAGGGGGAGCTCCCACCGATGCCCAAAGTAGAGAAGACTCACCCCCTCTGGGGGGGGGGGCAGACCCATCTAACCTGGGTGTCTGGGGGAGCTTGTGTACCATCTTACCCAGTGTAGAGGAGACTCCCCCCTTTAGCGGGGAGACCCCTCTAACATGGGTATCGGGGAACTCGTGTACCATTGCACCCAGGGTAGAGAAGCCTACCCCCGGCATGGGGCAGACCCCTCTAACCTTGGTGTGTGTGTGGGGG
>NW_026000093.1:20584863-20612371 GCF_001458135.2 Marmota marmota marmota
TCCCCCCCCCCCCACACACACACCAAGGTTAGAGGGGTCTGCCCCATGCCGGGGGTAGGCTTCTCTACCCTGGGTGGAATGGTACACGAGTTCCCCGATACCCATGTTAGAGGGGTCTCCCCGCTAAAGGGGGGAGTCTCCTCTACACTGGGTAAGATGGTACACAAGCTCCCCCAGACACCCAGGTTAGAGGGGTCTCCCCCTGGATGGGGGGAGTTCCAACTATCCTGCGTGTGTTGAAAGCTTTTCCCAATGCCTAGGTTAGAGGGGTTTTCCTCCCTCTAGGCGGGAGACCCCTCTAAACCTGGGTGTCGAGGGGAGTTCGTATACCATCGCACCCAGTATAGATGGGACTTTACCCTCCAGGTGGGAGACCCCTCTAACCTGGGCATCAGGGGAGCTCTTACCGCACCCAGGGTAGAGGGCATTCCCCCCTCCAGAGGCGAGACCCCTCTCACCTGGGTGTTGGGCAGGAGCTCGGATAACATTCCACCTGGGTGGAGGAGACTCCCCCTCCAGGGTGGAGACCCCTCTAACGTGGGAGTTTCGGGGGGGGCGAGCTCATATACCACAGTACCCTGAGTGGAGGGGACTCTCCCCTCCAGGGGCGAGACCCCTGTAACCTAGGTGTGTGTGGGGGGGGCTCATATACAACTGCACCCAGGTGGAGGGGACTTCCCGCTAAGGGGCGAGATCCCTCTAACTCGGGCATCACGGTGGAGCTCGTATACTCCTGCACCCTGGGAAGAGGGGACTCTTCCCTCCAGGGGGGAGACCCCTCTAACCTGAATATCGTGGGGATCTCCTATACCACCGCATCCCGGGCAGAGGACACTCCCTCTTTCGGGGGGAGAACCCTCTAACCTAAGTGTCTCAGCGAGCTCATATACCACACCGCACCCTGGGTATAGGGGACTCCCCCTTCCAGGAGGGGACCCTCTAACCTGGGAGTCAGGGAAAGCCAGTATATTACTGCACCCCTAACTTGGGTGTTGAGGGGAGCTCCCACCTCACCCCAGGTAGAGGGGACTCTCCCTTCCAGGGAAGAGACCCCTCTAACCTGGATGTCAGGGGGAGCTCATATACTGCACCCCTTACTTGGGTGTCAGGGGGAGCTCCTACCACACCACGTATAGAGGGTACTCCTCCCTCCAGGAGGGAGACCCCTCTAACCTGGGTGTTGAGGGTGCTCTCACGGCACCCTGGTTAGAAGGGAACTCACCTCCAGGGAGGAGAGGGTTGTAACCTGGGTGTCGTGCAGAGCTCCCACTGCACCCCGGGTAATGGGGCCCTTCCATCCAGGGGAGAGACTCCTCTAACCTGGGTGTTGCAGGAGCTCCCAACGCACCCCGAGTAGAGGGGAGCCCCCTCCAGGCTGGAAACCCCACTAACCTGAGTTTCAGTTAGAGCTCCCACCCCTCCCTAGGTAGAGGGGACCCCCTTTTCCAGGAAGGAGACCCCTCTAACCTGGGTGTTGGGGGAGATTTCACTCCGTTGCACCCAGGGTAGAGGGGACTCCACCTTTAGGGGGAAGATGCCTCTAACCTGGATGTCCGGGGGAGCTCCCAAACCATTGCACTTATGGTAGAGGGGACTCCACCCTCCAAGGGGGAACACCCCTCTAACTTGGGTGTCGGGGGCTAATTGAATACCATCGGACCCAGGTGGATTGGTCTCCGCCCTCCAGGGGGAAAACCCCTCCTACCTGGGTGTCAAGGAGAGCTCCCACACCATCGCACCCAGGGTGGAGGGGACTCCACCCCTCCAGGGGGGAGGCCCCTCTAACCTGGGTGTTGTGGGGAGCTCCCAACACACCCAGAGTAGAGGGAAGTCCCCCCTCCCTCTCCCGGGGGCAGACCCCTCTAACCTGGGTGTTGGCGGGGAGCTCCTGCTGCCACACAGGATAAAGGGTAGAGCGGACTCCCCCCTTCTAGGGGAAGACTCCTCTAACCTCGCTGTCGGTGTTGGGCTGAGCTTGTATACCATCGCACCCATGGTAGAAGGGACTACCCCCTACATGGGGGAGACCCCTCTAACCTGGGTGTCAGGGGGAGCCTCTATACCATCGCACCTAGGGTAGAGGGGACTCCACCCTTCAGGGGGAGACCCCTCTAACTTGTGCATTGGGGGTTAGCTCACACCACACCAGGGTAGAGGGGACCCCCTCCAGGGGTGACCTCCCTCTTCCTGGGTGTTGGGGGAGCTCCCTCCACACTCAGGGTAGAGGGGACTCTTTTCTCTAGGACGGAGACCCCTATAACCTGGGCATCTGCGGGGGCTCCCCTGGATGCCCAGGATAGTGGGTACTCCCCCCGAAAAGGCAATGACCCTTCTAATCTGGGTGTTGGGAGGGACTACCCCGGACACCCAGGGTAGAGGGGAATCCCCCCTCCAGAGGGGAGACCCCTCTAACCTGGGTATCATGGGGGGCTCCTATACCACTGCAACCAGGTTAGTGTGGACTCCCCCTCCCAAAGTGACCCCCCTCTAACCTGGGTGTCGGGGGTGGGCTCCTATACCACAATACCCAGGGTAGAGGGGACTCCCTTCTTTATGGGGAGAGCCTTCTATCCTGGGTGTGGGGTGGGGGGCTCATATACCTCCGCACCTAGGGTAGAGGGGACTCCCCTTTCCAGGTGGGAGACCCCTTTAACCTGGGTGTTGGGGTGGGGGGCTCGCATACCACTGCATCCATGGTACAGAAGAATCCCCCCTCCCCCCTTGTGGGAGACCCCTTTACCTGGGTGTCCGAAGGAGGGGAGCTCATATACCACCATATCCAGAGTTTAGGGGACTCCCCTCCAGGTGGGAGTCCCCTGTAACCTGGGTGCGGGTCTGGGGCTCATATACCACTGCACCCTGGGTCTTCCCTCTAAACTGAATATTGGGAGGAGTTCGTATACCACCGCACCCCAGGAAGAGGGGACTTTCCTTACCAGGAGGGAGTCCCCACAAAACCTGGTGTTGTGGGGAGCTCATATACCACCGCACCGGGGTAGAGGGGTCTCCCCCTTCCAGAACACTCTAACCTGAGTGTCTGGGCCAGCTCATATTCCACCGCACACTGGGTACAGGGAACTCCTTCCAGGGGGGAACCTTGTAACATCAGTTTTGTTTGGATCTCCCACTGCACCCCTGTGTTGAGAGCCACAGCAGAAGGGGCCCCAGCAAACTTCCAGCTGCCAGCAAACTTCCACCTGCCAGCTGATGATTGGCTCACAGCACCCCAGCAAACTTCTAGCTGCCAACTGATTGGCTCCTCTGCAGTGATGCTCATTGGGCTGTTTCCCTGCCCTTTCAGACCACAGAGCTGCTCATTGGGGGACTTTTTTTTGGCTCTGCCCACATGACCCAGCCAATCAGCCTCAAGAGCAGGAGGAGGGGGGGAGGTGGAGAGGCTTGTGGGAAGCAGGTGGTGGCAGTTGGGCTCTGAGGGTTTTCCTGAGGAGCTGTGTAGTGTGGTGTGTGTGTGTGTTCTAAAAATAAAGTTAGTTTCTTTTGACAAGTGGCTCCTGAATTGTACCCAGCCAGACTGGGGCACCCCTGGTAGTGGGGACCCCCCATCCAGGGTGGGCTTTGTATGGGGTTTCATAAATTGACTTCCAGACCACTCACTTATAATCAAATCAAGCCTTTATGAAGCACACTAGTGGCGACTGACCAGAACATAAAGCTGTTCCACTGATCAACCCCAAACAATTGCAAGGACACTCCTTATAAGCCTGAAAACCACAAAAGGTATATTCGGAGGTCTAGCCAATGCAAGCAAGCCAGGTTACAGAAGTGGGAGAGTGCAGTCAAGCTGCGGGAAGCCTAACCAATCACAGTTAGCACAATTACCCCAGTTACAGAAACAGAGCCCCATTACCCTAGTTACAGGAACAATGCCCCATTAGGTAGTTCCGTGTTCTTAAAGGTTTCTATAGCAAAAGGAAAATAACATCTTGCCCCAGTTATGACCCTTCTACTTGGCATGGTTGTTTTACAGAATGGAGTCACAAAACAAAATGGAGTCACATTTGCTTTTATTATCACATTGTGTTGGCCACAATTTAGAAATGTGTGCATTTAAAATATCAATACATAGTGGCACATAGGTGATACTCATAAATAGAAAGGGGGAAAAAGATAAAAATTTGATAATGCTCCATCTGTCAGTACTTTCAACAACTTTGGTCAACTTCCAGTTGAGGCCTATATTCTTCCTGACTCCCAAATAAATATATGAGGGAGGAGAAGGGGTGGGGGTGCAAGTAATAAGAAGTTATTAAGTCCTTCCCCCCCACCCCCACCCTCACCACCCAGTACTGGGAATTGAACCCAGGGATGCTTAACCACGAAGCCACATCCTTTTTTATATTTATTTGGAGACAGTCTAGGTGAGTTGTTTAGGGCCTCCCCAAGTTGCTGAGGCTGGATTTGAACTTGTGATCCTCCTGCCTCAGTCTCCCAAACTGCTGGGTTTACAGGCATGCCCAATGAAAGAAAAATGACCACAACACTCAGAGCAACCAAGAGATCTTTATTGCAGCAGTGCAAAAGAGGAGAAAGAGAGAGAGAGAGAGAGAAAGAGAGAGAGAAGAAAAAGAGAGAGAGAAAGCAAGAGAGAGGGGCCCGGCAGGAGAGAGTTTTTATGGCCAAAATCTAATGGGGTCTCTGGGTCTGCAAGCGGCTTTTTTTTTGGCATACAATGATTGGATCATACAGTAGCTGCTAAGGGTGTCATCTTCTGCCTTCAGCCAGATGGGGCATGGGTCAGATGTGGGTTTCCATTGCAACAGACAGGTGGGGGTCGAGTGTTCAGCCTTGAGTAGGGTTGAGTGTTCAGACTTGATGCAAACAGGTGATAAAGGACCAGACAGAGGGGGGTTTGAGTGCCCGGGCTATCCTGCAGCTAACGTTTGTTCAGCCTGCCTGCAGACAACTTAGTTTACCCTGCCCTGCACCTAACATTCCTCCCTTTTTGTTTTTCAAAGTGACATGGGGGAGGTGCAAAATCGTCTAGCTACTTCCTGCTGAGAGGGGGCAGCGTAGGCCTACCTGGAGTGGGGGGGATATTCAGGGTCAGGCTTGAGAATACCAGGGCGGCTAGAGATAACATCCAGTGGCTATAGACAGTTATCTCAGAAGGGGCAAAGTCTATAAAGGTTCCTTGAAGCCATAGATTGTCAAAGGCATCAAACCATTTCTGAGCGGAGGAGATCCTTGGTATCAGCCATTGGTCCTATTGTAGGGACTCTAGGGAATATCGGAGGTGGCTTGGTTGAATCCAGTAATGTTAAGGGTGATGGCTCGATTGCAGCCAATGAAAGGGCAATCACCTTAACCCATAAACTGAGAGTGGGTGGTGTAGAAGCACCATCTGGAGGTTGGGATAGAAACTTGAGAGAGATTAATGTTAAGTAAAAGAAGAAGAGGGTTGGTAAAAAAAATCTTGAGTTTGGTGGGCATGGTGAAAGTTCAGGACTGGACATTTGGAATAGGTACCTTTTTAAGGTGGGAGACATAGTACCAGGGGGAGTGGCCCAAAAGGTTGGCCACCATTGGGGTAGTAAATATGACTGTATGGGGTCCCATCCAGTGAGGTTCCAACAATTGAGGATGCAGTTCCCAAAGTAAGACTGCATTACCCAGTTGAAGAGGGTCTGATTCAGTTCCTGGTTGTGCTGGGATTGAGGCAATGAATGGCACAGGAAGGCACTGGTCTGCATGTTCCCTTAGGAGTTTGTGTAGAAGTGTGAGATAGGACAGGTAGGACACAAGGGGAGGAGGAGTGATTGGAAAGCTTTGTTTGGTTAAGAAAGGACACCCATAGAGTTGCTCAAAGAGGCTAAGGCCTGAGGTAGCTCTAGGGGCTTCCTAAATTTAGGTGAGGGCCAACAGCAGGAGATTGGGCCAGGAGAGCCTAAGTTCTATAGCAAGTTTAGTGAGATGATCCTTGAAAATGCTGTTAGGCCTCTTAATCTTACCTGAGGATTAGGGTTGGTAGGGGATGTGGAGCCTCCAAGTGATGTTGAGGCCTTTGGAGACTAGTTGAACAACCTGAGAAGTGAAGGCTGAACCATTTCTGACTGGATGGAGGCAGGAAGTTCGAACCTGGGAATGATCTCCTCAACGAGGATGGAGGCGATGGTGTCAGCAATTTCCCTGGATGTAGGGAAACCTGAAAAAGTATCAACCAAAGTAAATAGGTAGTGAAGCTTTTTGTGCCTACGCATGTGAGTGAAGTTGATCTACAAGTCTTTGCCTGGCTGGTGGCTCCTCATCTGATGTGTGGGGAGTTTAGGTTTGATGCTTCCTTGTGGGGATAGAGTAGAGCAGACAGAACGAGCATTGAGGACTTGCTGGAGAGTAGTTCTCATTCCTAGGAAGTGAAAGAGGGGTTGTAAAAACTGGAAAATGGGTTAATTGGGGTTTTAGATGGGGCCAGAATCTCTAGAGCCAGAGGAGTTGGTCATGAGTCATAAGTCTCCGTCTTGGGCATCAGGGGCTGGTAGTCTTAAAGAAGTGGTTGATTGACTGACTGGTTGGTGAATCTGTGTATCTGATCTTTCAGGAACTTCTGTAAGCAATTTAACAGACATGGTCCTATTAGAAGAACCATAAAAAGGACTAATAGGGGTCCTGCGGGGGAGGGGGGAGCCAAGGCCATACTTGACTGAACATTCCCCATGGATACTGTTGGCCTAGTTGCTGTCTCCTCTTTTCTAGCTGTTCTTGTCCTTCATTACTCCCAGTAATGACTGTATTTTGGTTGACTGTTTTTGTTAGGTGTTTAAGATTAAGCTGGTCAAAATTGACTTTGTTTCTATTGTTAAGAGTCAGCTGAGTTCCCATAGGGGTCACTCGTAGAGGAACTTGAGAGTAGCTTCTTAGTTCTGATAGTGCTATTTGCACTAGGATGAGTCCAGGTCTTGCTTGACCTTGGAAGCATCAGGGATGTCTCCTTTCTCCAGTGACCCTCCTATTCACAGCAAGTGCACTGGTTGGCTTTTTATTCTCCAATGGTCTCATTAATCTCCCTGATCGGGAGGTTATGTGGCCCAGAGTTGCAAAGCTCTTTAGAGAAGTTCCCTGTTCCCTAGACTCAGAGGATAAGAACCAAATATTGGTTTTCTTGACCATTTAAATTTAAGTTTAATTTTAAGTCTTGATCTTAAACATCTAGCAACTCACCAGTCTTAAAATAAGAGTACTGGGCTTTAGCTGAAGTCTGGCCTACTTTGGAGTCATTCTGACATGTAGAAAGATGGGAGGCAGAGGCTTATCTCAGGTAGGGCAGGGCTCTTTATAAATCTTAGGCAAAGTGTTCTAGTATTGAAGTTGATCTTTGTTTCTTAAATATTATTTTATAAAGTTTACATATATTGTTATTTGAGGTTACATGAATATTAGCTAACACAATATGATATTACATTTAAATTGTACTCCAGTGTATAGAACTTTATATTAATCTTATTGATAACAGATCCAGTTATAGAACATTAAATGATATAAATAAATCTCCAATATGTTATTTTTATAAGCCTAAAATTACCATGCAACCTTTTGGAGAACATCAGCTTGATATAATGTTTTTTTAAAAGCTTCTATCTTAATTTAATATACAAAGAAGAGTAATAGTACCACAATTACATTGATGTTTTTATATTAATCAAGTTTAGCTCTTAAAGAAATAACATATTACAGTATTGTATAATAACAGTTGTTGTCTAACCATAGTTGTATAATCCTTAATTCCTTCAAGAGTACTTGCTCAAAAAAACTTACATATATAACCAACTTACACAGACCTTCTTTATCACTTACTTAAACCCTCTTTTTTACTTAATCATATAGACTTTCTTATCCAGAAACACATTTTTTCCCTTCTATTAAATCCATACCTAGAACTTTCTAATTTCTCTTTCCCATATGTTAATCCCTTCTTTATTCACATTTTGAAACAATCCTTGTAAATTTCTGAATTTAGGCAAATTATTCCATTTTAATAAAAGATATTTTGTTATTTGCAGTATACAATTAATTACATCTGTTTACCATTTCATGAAAACATAAACGGTGTTTAAGTATATAGAATTATACTGTTGTAGGGACAGACAAGGCAAGGCACCTAAGATAGCACCAAAGATAGGGAAACAGTTTTATTTGGTTGCAGCCAGATTCAGAAGGCACAGCTTCCGCTGTAATCAATTAATCCCCTGAACCCCAAGTTTAGGTAGTTTCAGAATTTTGCACCCAGCATATAAGGGGAGTGGCTCAGAAGTTCACAGTCTGCAGAAGTTCACAAAAAGCAGGGTTTTTTTTTCTCTCTGTTCTGGGCTAGTTAACCCTTCAAGGACACCTGAGAAGGGGAGAGCTTCTTTTTCCCCTTTCTTTCCTCTCCCTGCCAGCTGTTACCGTGGAGCCCAGTTGGTAACTTCCTTATCTTAGAAATGTAGCCATCACTGTGAAGTTCCAGCTCAAGGCCAGAGGCCTTGTTTACATATTTTTGTGAAAAACTAATAAGGGGGTGTCCAGCACCTGGAGTGCTGATTTTTCCCAGCCAGTGGCCAAGTAAAACAGGGCAACATGAAAAGAGGAAGTTTATCTACATTAAACTTTTCTGTAGAGACTCTTTGCTGACAGTCCTAAAATCAGCCATGGTGAAGACTTCTGGAGAAGGTCAGTTAAGACTTTTCTGTGGGCTGGGTAGGGAGGGGGAAGATGGGAATGCAGGCTGAGAGCAGCTCCGGTGGATCTGAGAATGAGGAAGGAGATGTAAAAGAATAATGGGAAAGGGGTTTGGGATTTTCCCTAGTAAGGAAAACTTGAGCAGCAGAACAGGTAGAGCAGAGGGGAAGATGGACGTGAATATCCCAAAAAGCCTGTAAGGGACTTTAAATTCTTTTTTAAAAAAATATTTTTTAGTTGTAATTAACTCAATACCTTTATTTTTTTTTAACTTATTTTTATGTGGTGCTGAGGATCCAACCTAGGGCCTCACGTGTGCTAGGCATGTGTTCTACCGCTGAGCCACAACCTCAGCCCCAACTTTAAATTCTTAGTAACCTGTTTTCAGTGATGACAAAGCAACTTTAAAGGCCATTTTCACCAGATCTTGGATAGGGGTTCGAGGGCTCTCCTCAGCTAGTTTGAGCTTTGGATTAGCTGGTTAGAGGGCCTGGTGGAACTGGGTATGGGCACTGACAGGAGAAGAGAGGAGTGAGTAGGTGGAGGGATAACTTCAGTACCTGCTACCTCAGCAAGGGGGTAATGGTTTGAGGAAGGGTGGTGGTTTGGGTTTTTGATCTAGTAATTGGAGGGGAGATAGCAGGTTGTTGAGGCGGGGGTGATGGTGGAGGAGCTGGGGCAGAAGGTTGAGGGTGAAGACCTATTCGAGCTGGGTGATAGGGTGGAGGTTCATCAGCAGGGTCAAAAGTAGTGATGAGTCTGGAGGAGGAGAAGATTGAGGATCAGTGGTTGGGGGGGGGTTGGTTTGCAAGCTAGAAGAATTTGTAGAGGTTTACAAGAGGTGCAGAGAGCACAAGCGAGAAGAAAGCTTGGACATAGGGGATGTTTACCCATTTTTTCAAATGCTCACAGTAGTCGTAGAGATCCCTTAGAATGGAGGGATTCAGAGACCCAAAGGGGTCCATTTGCTTTGGTTGTCTAGGGGATAAGTGGGCCAATCCTGGGTGCTATATTTGATCAATTTTTGGGGTTTGATGTCTGGTGTCAAAGAGAGGGTTTTGAGGTTATCTAAGAGGCATTGTAAGGGAGAGTCAACTGGCAGAGAGGATGCATTACCCATGTAGTAAACATAGTATAAGGGAGAGGGAAGGGGATGCAAAGATAGTATAAGGGAGAAGGAAGGAGACGCAACCGTAGTATAAGGGAGGGGGAAGAAACTGATTTATTGGCAAAAGGGGCATCCCTGATAGAGCCAAACATCAGGAGTGCCTAGTGGCAGGTTCAAGCTGCAGAGATTGGTCGTCACTGAATCCTGACAGTCGAGGCTTCCATCCTGGATGGGGCCGGAGCCGTGGGAGACCTTGGCCAAGGCTTTTCGGGAACCCTCCTTGACTCCCAGGGCCAGAAAGAGGAGAGAGAGAGAGGAAGGAAAAGAGAGAGGAAGGGGAGGATAAGCATATCTCTAGTGGCTGGCCGAGTCTTAAAGGTGAGAGGACTAGGATTTATGAGATCCACCAAAACCGTGAAGGTCTGGGTGGGGTGTGATGTTTGGTTCTCTGTTATGTGTTCCCAGAGGTTACAGTTCTTTGACCTACAAAGCCTATGCTGGGGAAGGGGAAGGGAAATAACTTTGAACCCAAGAGTCAAATCTGCCTCAGGAAGGAGTCCCTGTCACCATGGCCTTGAAGGCTGTGGTCAGGTGTTTTCCTCCTTGCAGGTGAGCATAGAAGTTTGCCAGACAATCAACAGTCAAATCCTCCTGACACCACCATTGGGTTTAGGGCTCCAGGAAGGGGAAACTCACCAACTGAAGGCCGGTGGTGGATGCAGTTCTGGCAGTTGAAAAAATGGGTTCAGGTCATCCGGTGAGTGGCACTTCTGAGGAAAAGGGACCCAAAAGTGGGTTTTCACCTTCTTCTGGGGTTTCGGCACCAGATGAAAGAAAAGTGACCACAACACTCAGAGTGACCAAGAGATCTTTATTGCAGCAGTGCAAAAGAGGAGAAAGAGAGCAAGAGAGAGCGAAAGCAAGAGAGAGGGTCCTGGCAGGAGGGAGTTTTTATAGCCAAAATCTAATGGGGTCTCTGGGTCTGCAAGCTGCCTTGTTGGCATACAATGATTGGATCATACAGTAGTTGCTAAGGGTGTCATCTTCTGCCTTCAGTCAGATAGGGCAGGGGTCAGATGTGGGTTTCTGTTACACCAGACGGGTGGGGGTCGAGTGTTCAGCCTTGAATGGGGTTGAGTGTTCAGACTTGATGCAAACAGGTGATAAAGGACCAGACAGAGGGGGGTTTGAGTGCCCGGGCTATCCTGCAGCTAACTTTTGTTCAGCCTGCCCTGCAGACAGCTTAGTTCAGCCTGCCCTGCACCTAACATCCACCATGCCCAGGTTGTCTTTAAATGTAGAGAATCCCATGAAATGACCTCCCTCACCCGAGGGGGGGGGGTGAAGGGCTACTTTTTCAACCAGTTACTCAGGAAATTCTGGGGACATTGAGCCCTGAAGCAGTGTCATACTTATTTAGAAATGAACCTATAGCATCTACAGCAGGCTTGATAAGTGGCTCCAAGTAGAAACCCAGGGCAAGTTCCCATGTGTACCCACTTCTCCTAGCAGCATCCCACAGGCTTCTGGGTGTGCAGGGTTTGTAGTAAGAAAAGATGATAGGAAACCTGGCAAGTTTGCCAGCACCTGGGATGGACTCTGATTAAATCCATTTCTGTCTCATGAGCCACCCTTTCTGTTGAGGGCCACAGCCGAGGGATGACGCATGGCATTTTTGCCAGAAGGGAGTGGTTGAGAGGTGACTCCAGCGAGCCATTGAGATGATGATGGTTATGTTAAGCTGTATATTCAATTGTATATTAGACCTTTACTGTCCGGTAATAGGGCGGCTCTTGCTGCCTCCAGCGCCCGATACTTTGGAGTTCCCGTTGAGTTCTCTCGGGGGTTCCGAGAGTGAGTGCGCAGCCCGGGGGGAGGAGAGAGAGTTCCCGGGGAGTGTGTGTGGAGTGTTGGTGGAGTTTGGGCAATAAAGTTTCCTGTTTGAACATACAAGTGCTTTGTGGCGGCTGGGTTATTTGTGCCCAGCCAGACTGCAGCACCTTTCCTGTCTGGTGTTAGAAATTCAGGGGCAGAGAACAAAGCAGCCAGGTTTGTTTTTCCAGAGCAAGAGGGGTCTGGCGAAAAACAGCCCTGACAGCTGTGCCTGTGTCTTGGTGAAGGAAGGGCTTTCACATGTTTCTTCCAAGACTGTTTAGTCTGATGCTGAGGATTCATATATCAGTTTTTGGCTCTAGTGTCATTGGGGTAGTTCTGATTTCCATTGTTTTCATCATCGTCTGTATTTTCCTACAATGAAAGAAGTAGAGCTGAGAACGGAGTTGAAAAACCAGCCTCTATCTCAGAGCAAAGCCTGTCCAAGGAAGGGACATGGCCTTTGTCCTTGGAAAAACCCACAGAGCACTCCTAAGCACATTCCCACCCTGCTAAGTTGTTTATCTACAAATAACAGAGATCTGCTGCGCCAGGTGTCCCTGACTCAGTCAGGCTAGGTGGGGATCCATAGCAGCCCCCTAGCAGCCACCAATCAGCATGAGACAGGGAAATACCTGGGATGCCAGATGACCCTCCCAGTAGTTTATGGTGGCTGATAACATATTGGGAAACCATGTAGTTCAGCACAAACCATGTAGTTCAGCACGTACACTCCTCTTGGCTTAAACCAATCAGTTCAAACGAATACTGCTTTTGTACTGACCAATCACCCCTACCTAACTTGTTCCCACCAGTGGATGTGCTAATCATGTTTTAGAGTTGTTGTTTGATTTTCCCGCGGTGTGCGGTGATTTGTTATGCTGTATGTGAAGTCCCTGCCCTTTTCAAAGAATGTATATAAGCTCTGCTCAAGCTGTTCTCCGGGCTCTTTGCTCTTTACCTCTTCGAGGTAGGCTTGGAGCCCCAGCATGCTGGACCCCCAATAAACCCTTTGCTGTTGCATGAGACAGTCTCTTGGTGGTCTTTTCCTCCGATGTTCGCCCGACCTTTACAGAGTTATTGCAGGGTCACTTAAAACTTGGCTTTCTTCATTCATTCTCACAGCATTGACAGTGCTTCTTTAAAAGGGGGTGGGGGGCACTCCTAAGGCCCTAGTCCTTAATGAATAACACCTGGATCCGAATCAACTCCTCTCCCATTGGCTTTTGCAGAAATGGCAGTGCATTGAGGACACATCTGGGAAGCTTCGAATTCACAAGTGTAAAGGGCCCAGTGACCTGCTCCTCGTCTGGCAGAGCATGTGGAACCTCTTGTGGCTTCCATGATAAGGACAAAGAATGCAGTTGCAGAGAGTCTGGTTACCGCACCTGCAGAAGCCAGAGGAAGAGTCAGAGGCAGTTCCTGAGAAACCAGGGGACTCCAAGTAAGACAAACGTTTGTGACCACCACAATGGTGGGCCACAGTCTTAGATAAAAGTTCCCCTTTCCACATTTCAGATATTATCAATGCACAGTTTTCAGACCAAAAGAAAATCATTGTTCTGTTTAAAATAAGAAAGCTAATATTAAATTGAAATTTCACTCTCTAAATACTCCCATGTAAGCATAGAATGAAAATAGGTTTAGTAAAAACACCAAATGCAAGACTTATGTACAAATAAAAACTATAAAATGGTTATTCCAAAGGGTAAAGTATAAGGTTTAGATCCATTTTATTTTACTTTCATGCTAATGTCCTTATTTTTCTGCCTTAAGTTGCTTTAGACAATAATCCAAGGCATCAATGCATACGCATTTCAGAGGAAAAGCATAAACACCTTTTTTTAGGGCATATAGTTTAATCTGTTATGGGACAATATGTATATTTTTTATATTTTGTCAACTTATTGGATATTGTTAACTGGTAGGGTAAGATAGTTGAATTCAGTGTGAAATGTACGACCTGGAATTCTATTTATAAAAATTATCAGGCCACTTTGAGATACCTGTCATTATTATAAACATGAAAAGGAGCAGGACCACACTTTTATAGAGAATGAGAGTCTGGCGCCATCTAGTGGAATAATATGAAAAGTGGCTCACTTCTGTGGTGGTTTTCTATATACTCCTTTGGAAATAAGAAACATTAATTCTGTGGCTAAGATCTGGAAATCCAGTCACTCATGAGAAAAATATATGCCCTTAAAATGATGTTTTTACTTGGACGAGAGGTTTTAGGGTTATGAATCCTAGATCATTCATCCAAAATCATGAGTATATTCTTTACATATGTGCACAGATAAAGAAAGAAAAGAAATTAAAAACCAGCAAGGAACAAGGTCTCCTGACACTCTCCTAGGGGAACAAAATTGAATCACAAAAGTTTATCTTAGAAGCACAAAAGTTTATCTTAGAAGCAGAGTCGGTCCTTCTCTTCAGAAAGTTAGAGATCACACAGATTTTTTGCATGTTGGGCACAAGCTGTTTCAATTGCATGGAATATTGTGTGTTTGAGAGCAGAAGTGTTTTTTTTTTCTTTTTTCTACAATAGTAGAACTTGTGGGCATGCCCTGTGACCCGCTGTCATGGAGGCCCACCACTCAACTGAACAGGGCAAGGTCCTACAAGAGCTGTCTCATAGCACAGAGATTCTGATTCCTCGTCTGATCTGCCCTCTTCTTTTTATTTTAGCATCAGGTTGGAGAGATAAGGCCAGAAGAGTGTACCCACAGAGTCTAAGTGCATCTGGTAAACAGGGGACAATGTTTGCACTTTAAAGTTCTTAGCTGGGTGGGACCCAATGATCAATTAGTAACATTCCATGGTCACCAGAAAACATGCTGGCCTATGCCTTGACTTACCCTCCATTTGCCAGATATGGAAAGTCACTGGGCTGACACAAGCAAAATTTAATTATTTTTTAAACATATCTTTCCCTTGCCACAGTCCGGCTGCAGCAAAATAACTGGGGTGTGACGAACAACTTGTGTAGATTGATACAGCAGGAGTGGGAGCCGTTTATTGTAGGACAGGAGGGGTATATATACATTACACACAGCTTATCTTAATTAACATAAACTAGATACAGCAGTCAACCAATAAGGAATCTCCACACTTAATGGCTCGCTGGCGTTACTTCACAAACCACTCCCTCTGGCAAAATGCCAGGCGCTATCCTGACTTGTTTACAGACCCTAACATTCCCTATTTGTGCAAATACAAGATATCTAGAACATTCAGCTTTTTTTAAAAACAGCCCAAAGTAATGGTAAAACCATAGCCTGAGAGGTTCTCATCCTAACTCCCACTGCCTTGCAGAATGTATGTGATGGTCAAAGCTTCAGTTCTCTCATTCATAAAATAAGGACAATAACACCAAATCCATGAGCTTGTTTTGATAATCTTAATAAAGATTATAGATTCAAGATAAATAAAAGGTATACAAAACATAGCAAAAGCTCAGTATATATCTGGGGTGAGAGTAACTGGGAATTGAACCCAGGGGTATTTTACCGCTAGCTACAGCACTATTTCTTTTTATTTATTTATTTTTAAAATTTTGAGTCAGGGTCTCTCTAAGTTGCTGAGTCAGCCCTGAACTTCCAATCCTCTGCCTCAGCCTCCTGAGTCTCAGATTATAGGTGTGTGCCACCACGCCCAGCTAAGGATTATGAATACCATAATTGATAATATAGTTTTATCCAAACATCTTAGTGGTTCATGTTGAGAACTAAGTGTAAAAGTGCACAACCTGCCATCAGTGGAAAGGACCTTGGAGATCACCTATATTCGTCCCCTCAGTTGAGACTCCCATGAGATGACCGTGAGGTGGCACTGCCAGGACAGAGCCCCACTTCCCGAGGTGAATCCCAGAGCCCCGCGATGCCCCAGAGCAGAGCAGCCTGTACTCCTTGACCCTCTCCAAGGCCCTCACAGTGCCGGTGACCATTTTCTTCCTTCCTAAACTGCATCAGATCATCCATATTAACCTCATTTCCCTCAATCGCAGAATACAAGCCCCGATTTGTCCATACCCGGCAGACAGGCTCCTTGTCTGTTGAATTTGAAGGAGAAATATATGACATAAATCTGGAAGAGGAAGAATTGCAAGTGTTGCAGCCAAGGAGCATTGCCAAGCGTCACGAAGAAGGCCACAGGGGGTTGGGAGGTCGCCAGGCTACCGGTGGTGGCAACGGGAATGAGCTGCTGGCAGACAGCAGCAAAGCCGTGCACCTACCAACCACTGCCGCGTGACACGCAAGTAAGAAGGTTTTGGTGTTCTCTAGGTTTGAGATCAAAGTGTCCCCCTGCCCCAGATCATCACCGCTAGCACTTTGTAAAAGGTAGTATCAACTTGGCTTTGGAGAGGCGGGCCAAGGCCTGGCCTCCAGGACACCTGGGGGTTAAGGAAGCCACAAGGGGTGTGCTTTGTGTTCAATTTCTCATTAATGCTAATCAACTGGGAATCCAGCCAGGGCGATTCTGTCACATCTTGACTTAGCAGGCTTGGGGTTCCTGCCCCTAAGCACTTACCCTTTAGTAGACAGCAAGAAGCAGATGGAAATGGTTATAGGAACTGGTAGAGGCTATTCCACATGCATGGTCACTGTCCCTTAGAGCATTGTAAAGTCACAGCCTCAGAAACAAAACACGGGTCACAAAGAAGCTCTAGAAAACTGGTGTCATTTGGGGATGGGTGTAAGTTGCAGAAAATGCCTGACCTGACTCAGATCTCGAGAGCAGAGAAATCCTCGAAGTCTAGCAGACAGGCAAGCGAAATGACTCCCCTGTGGCTTTCAAGGACTCACGTGGTCTTTGGATCCTCCCCAGATCAACTTACTCTCTTGATAAAGAAATGTTTTCTTTCTGACATTATTAGCAAGACATTTGTTTTTTTCCTAATGTCATCACTTTGGGAACATGGAGTATTGTGAGTTCTGCCACGGTTTTTATCTCTGGGACTGGTCTCCAGGCACTCCTAGTTGTTAGGATTACATGCTAAGAGATTTAGGCCAGGGTTTGTTTCTCTGACAGCAGAAATTGACCCATATCCCACCTACTTTCTCTCTCTCCCTAACACTTTTTCTTTGCTTCAAAGTTAATGGAGGAACAAGGGGTCCCCAGTACTAAGGAGGGAAAGAAGACTTGATAGAGTACTTAAGACAAGCTCTTTTTAGCCAAATGAATGAAACAGAATGGTTATTCCCATTTTTATTCTGTATTTCTTCAAATAAACCGTCTGCATTATGGTTGTGGATACCTCCTTTACTTTTCTATGTGTATTTGCTCAGGCTTTCAAAGCTTGAATTTAGGGTGGAAACAATTCATGGATTCATAATGCAAGCTGCCTCCCCAGGTAATCTCAAGGATGATCTCAGTGACAGAGAGGTGACACTTTCCTTTGCTAGAGCAGTAGCCGGGGACACATTCTCATTTACCCTTGTCTAGGGATCAGCTCCAATCTCACTTCTTCTACCTATTAGTGAAGGGTTTTAAGGATAATAAGTCCTCTTTGCTATCTATCCCTTGTGTTTTTTAATAATGGAATATGAACTTATTTCTCATGTCTTTATTTTGGTTATTGTTATTGGATTTTGCAGGTGTTTTATTCTTCCAAATGATACAATCCATTGTGAGAGAGAACTGTATCAGTCAGCCAAAGCCTGGAAGGATCGTAAGGCATACATTGATAAAGAGGTCAGCATGATGTCCTTGTAAGGTTATTCCAAGTCCAGACCATGCATGGTGGTGCACACCTGTAATCTCAGCAACTCAGGAGGCTGAGGCAGGAATATTGCCAGTTCAAGGCTAGCCTGGGCAACGTAAAGAGACTATCTCAAAATGTAAAAATTTATAAGAAGATCTGGAGATATAGCTCAGTGGTCAAGCACCCCTGAGTTCTATCCCCTTACCAGAAAAGTAAATAAAATATATACAGATTCAGTTTGCCAGAATCTGGCAGGATGGGACATAACCACTGTATGCGTCACCTTTTTAAAAATTCCATGGAGAATAGAAAAATGGTCAAAGTATTTATCATTCTCCTGTGGTTTAGTGATAGTCCTGCTAAACATAAAACAGGGTGTGAGAAGAGAATGTGATTGGCTCAATGATATTTTGACCATCTGTGTAGGGCACGTCACATCAGAGGAATAGAAACCTATGATGGAGAAAAGGAAACCTAACTTGCAGACTGATGCTCACTTCCTGGTCTTGGGGCCGCACTTGGCTAAGATGGAGCCTGGCGATCAGCCAGAAGGCATTACTGTGGGTTATGATGAAAAAATCGGACCACCTCTAGGATAGGCTCAGAACACTTCCGCCCTCGTGGACAGCTCGTGTCTCCCCTTAATTCCTGTAGAATGGGTGTACACATGTACTCTCCTCACCCTGCTGACCTTTATCCTAATTGGCTCCTGTGCCTTATATTAGTTGTGTGTGCTTCCTCAATAAAGGAGCTCCAGCCTTGACTGGTCTCCCTGACACGTCTGATTGTCCTCCAGGGAGGGAGGGCTGGGTGCCGGCCGTCTGTCGGCCCTCTCCTTTCTTGTCTCCTCCTGGCCTGGTGCGTTCTCCCTATCTCTCCTGCAGGTCAGGAGAAAACGAGGACTAAAAACCCCCGACACATCTGTTCAACAAAAGGATTCAGTTGTAAAAGCAGCACCTGTTAATGTGTATCCAATACACTTCAGCTAGAATACAGAGATAGATGTATTCTATGCCTTGTTTGTTTTTAAATTAATTGCCATCTTGAATAGTTATAACTAAGGAACACAATAAACAGGGTGAAAAGAAAAGGTATTTTATAAAGAAAATCCTGAGGTTGCCAGGCACGGTTGACACGTCTACAATCCCAGCAGCCCGAGAGGCTAAAGTGGGAAGATAATAAGTTCAAAGCCAGCTTCAGCAACTTAGCAAGATCCTGTCTCTAAACAAAAAATAAAAAGGGCAGGGGATATGGCTCAGTGGTTAAGCACCCCTGAGTTCAAACCCTGGTACCAAAAAAAAAAAAAAGGAGAGAGAGAAAGAGTGGGGGCAGAAAGAAAGATCTGGATGTTAAAATGTAATGATTTGAATACATGTTTTCCAGATTGAAGTTCTGCAAGATAAAATTAGGAATTTGAGAGAAGTGAGGGGACACTAAAGAGAATAAAGCCTGAGGAATGTAGCTTCAGTAAGCAGAGGTGAGCATGTACCCATCCCTCAGTCTGCTTTCTGTACCCATTTTTACACAGCTAGAGTGGTAAGCACGAAGCTCATTTCTCTTTTCCCAACACCAAGCTTCATATGAATGCATTAACATATAGTATTATGACCTCACCTATTTAAGTCAAGTATGCCATGAATTTTAAGCAAATTTTTTTTTAAAAAAGTCCTAATAAGCCACAATAGTGACAACAGAGTAACTGCCTGCCGACTATGTTGCTTCTTTTTTTAAAAAAATGAACTCTTTGATCAAATGCAAGGTTATGAAGACTCATTTTGTAACCC
Source organism: Marmota marmota marmota (assembly GCF_001458135.2). Classification (NCBI taxonomy): domain Eukaryota; kingdom Metazoa; phylum Chordata; class Mammalia; order Rodentia; family Sciuridae; genus Marmota; species Marmota marmota. The sequence goes on from NW_026000093.1 coordinate 20,604,008, forward strand.
TCTGGCCTGCAGTTATTATAATAAAGAAAAAGATGTAAAAAGACAAGAGAAATTGAAGAGCCATCTTCACCCCTTCAAGTAAGTGACTCCTTTTTCCATGTTTGCTGGGAGTTGAGAACCGTCCACTGGTCCCTTGAAAAGTAGCAAGGGTTCCTGAGGTCTCAAGTGGTGCTATTTTGGCAGAGATAGATCCACGTAGATCCTTGACACATAGTTCAAGCCTCACCAAGGGACCACGCAAGGCTTCTGAAATCCTTTGACGGACAGCCATGCAGAGATTCCCCTGTAACCCTGCTGCACACTCTGCTACTCGTAGGAGACCAGGAATGGGTTTTTCTGCATATACTGCCATCTGTGGAAAGTGGTTAAGAGTTACAGACCCTCTTAATTATGTCAGTGTGTTCTAAAGAGCAGCCTGTTATAGCGTTGAATTCTGAAACTGCAAAGAAATATATGGATATTTTAAAATAATCCAGAATTTGCACATAAAAATGATTTAGCATTTGAACTGCAATGAAGTTTAATCCTTGTGTGGGAAAAGCAATAAATAGCTGGGCATGGTGGTGTACACTTGTAATCCAGTGGCTCAGGAGGCTGAGGCAGGAGATTCGCAAGTTCAAAGCCAGCCTCTTAGGCTTCAGAGGCCCTAAGCAACTCAGTGAGACCTGTCTCTAGGAAAAAAAAAAAGAAGAAGAAGAAGAAGAAGAAGGCTGGAGATGTGGTTCAGTAGTTAAGCACCCCTGGGTTCAATCCTGGTACCAAATAAATAAAGCAAGATAATAAAGTTTTTTTTTTAATCAGCTTTCCAAACCTATTTTTAAAACTGTCTAATGCAAGCCATCTGGTTCAACTAATCATTGACTCTATTGGTACTGAGCTACCAGAAATTTAAGCCCCTTGTCCAAAGGGTGTAGCTAGCAGGATCCATTGATTTAACTTGACATTTATCTCAATTGATCTTACATGTAAATAAGAAAAAAAGTGTTGATGCTATTAAGGTTTAATAAGTTCTGAGCCCGTTGTCACTTATTGAGTTTGCCCTCACTATTGCTGATTATATTTTGAAGTTCTCTGTAAAAAGTAAAGGTCATCTATTATTGTATGTGTCTAAATCTTGGTGCAAGACTCACAACAACAATCCTATTTTTCATCAAGAAAGTACCTTTTCATCATTAAAAAAAAATCCCTTCTATTGGAACAGGGAGGCTGCTCAAGAAGTTGACAGCCAACTGCAACTTTTCAAGGAGAACCGTCGGAGGAAGAAGGAGAGGAAGGAGAAGTAATGCCAGAGGAAGCAGGAGGAGTGCAGCCTACCTGGCCTCACCTGCTTCACCCACGACAACAACCACTGGCAGACGGCCCCGTTCTGGAACTGTAAGTTGCTCCTTCTAAATGCCGCTTCCTGCCACCCTGCAGAGAAATGGTATGACCCATACCCTAGCTACTTAGTCATAGTAACTTAGTCAGCAGCACAGTTCCAAGAATCCAGGGAGATTCAAGAGGAAAGCATCACATTATATTTTATACTTGAATTATTTTTAAAAAAAAAAAACCCAGATTTTTTTCTTTAGAAAAATTTTTGGCATTTTTGACCTGATGCATTATAGTTTCACATAGGGGTGGGATTTGTTTTACATATTCATACATGCCCCCAGTGGTTTTCTTTTAATATCAAGCTTCTCTCAGGGTTCTTCTTCCTGATGATGTTTCACAGAGTAGCCAGCACCTGGCAGAGTTACTACCCGTAAGCCTGCTCTATAAGTAAATAACAATGAATGCAGGGACAATTTCACCCCCCAAAATTTTGTTTCTACTTTATTTCACATGCATACTGCAAGTGTAATATAGGAAAATAAAAGAGCAGTGAGGATGCCTTAAACTCTGGGTCAATACCCACTTCATCTCATTCTACTTCAGTGTCAGCATCCTTCTTGTAGAATAGTAAAGACTCCATAAAATTATTTGGCTTTGCATTGATTCCTTAGGATACAGAATTATCGTGCACTTTTTAAATTAACGTTTTTTATTTTCTTTAATGATCTATGGACAATATTTACCTAGGACATGTAGAAATAATACCTTAGAATTTTGTGGTATGTTCTCCCAATTGAAGACTTGCCAGCCCATGGAGTAGATAAAAGCTCCCATCTTCCAATTGAGATCTCTGGAATCCAGTGGGGCCTGTTTCTCAAACTGGGATTTGGAAATCTCAAGGAATCCACAGACCATCCTTGAGAAGGTTGAAGTCCTAGGCAGCAGGATTTTTGTTTTATCATTTTGTTTTGATGTTTCTCGAATTGCATTTACATGTTTGCATTTACATTCACATTCACATCAAGACCAGGTGACTCTTAAAGTTATTGCATTTATCTTAGATAGAGTTCCTAAAATGGAGTTGGGGACTCTCTGAGGGTTATTCAGATTGCTAAGGGTCTGTTCTCTGCCCGGCTCTGAGCTACATATCAACAATACAATAACGAACAGGACACCTTGTTCTGTACCTTCTTAACACATTCTAATGGGGGAGAGGGAGAGCAAAGAAAGTAAATGAAATAAATAAACTAATTACAAGTTGTAATCATGTGATATGGGGAACTGATCAAAATTTTTAAGGGGACTCAGGGTGGGGATGATGGGTATGTTGGTCAGCTTTTCATTGCTATGACAAAATTCCTGAGATAATCAACTTTTAAAAAGGAAAGGTTTATTTTGAATCACACTTTGGGTGGTTTCAGTCCTTAGCTGGCCTCTGTGGTTTGGGACCTATGGAAAGACAAGTCATCATAGTGGGAGCACATGGTAGAAGAAGCTGCTTGCCTTACTGCAGCCAGGAAGCAAAGAGAGAAAAAGGAAGGGGCCAGGGTCCCAGTCCCCTTCAAGGGTTTCAATGCCCCCAGTGATGAAAGACCTCCCAGCTGCCCCCACTCTTAAAGTTTCACCACCTCCCAATAACACCCGTCTGGGGAAGGAGCCTTTAATCCTTGAGCCTTTGGGAAAGAAACATCCCAGATCCAAGCTGCAGCAGTGGGGTGACACTGGAGCTGAAACCTAAAGAGTGGAGAAAAGTCACCCAAATGGAAGGGAGCCACATCCCACAGAGGGAACACAGGAGCAGGGGTTCTGAGGAAGTGACGAACTTGGTGCACTCCAGGTTGGAAGCCCCTCAAAAGAGGGGACATGCAAAACAGGGAGCTAGAGTTGGCTCCTGCCAGAAGCAGGTCCTTGTACCTCTCTGTGCTTTCTTGCCTGAGCTGAGGCACCCTGCCCAAACCTCTATTTCCTCACCTGCACCCCTGCCAGGCCTCCTATTTGATCTCCCAATTGCTCTCACCAATCCATTTCGCACAGAGTCAGAATGATCTCCTAATAACATCCTCTTTTTTTTCCTTAGACTAAAAAGCAAAATCCTTAACATATCCCATGAAGCCTTGCATGCTCCAGTTTAGTCCTACTCTGAAACCATTTTCTCCCTCCCACCCTGGCCTACTTCTCTCTTCCTCAGGCATCCGGAGCCCTCTCCCACCACAGAGCCTTTGCACATGTTCTCTCTTCCTAGAAGAGTCTTGTCCTGATGCCCACCCAAAGTTCTATGCCTGTCAAACATCGACTCGTCTTTTCAGACCTCAATTGCAAAGTCTCTTCTCATAGTCCCTGTGCCTCAGACCAGGTTAATCCTCTATCACACACCTAGCCCCCCTTATCCATGGGTTCTGCACCCACAGATTTAACTAACCACACTTAGAATATATTCAGAAAAAATGTTATCTGTATGAACAGGCACAGACCTGTTTTTTTTTGTTGTTGTTGTTGTTATTTTCTGAACAATAGAATATAACAACTACTTACACAGTTGTATTAGGTGTTCCAAGTAATCTAGTGATTTAAAGTATACCCCAGGATGTGCACTAGGTGTATGCAAATACTCATTCATTTTCTGTTAGGGATTTGAGCATCTGAAGATTTTGGTATCCTTGTAGGAATCTGGAATCAGTCCCACATGGATACTGAAGAACAGCTGCACACTCTGAAGTGAGCTCTACTGCTGAGAGCCATAGCCAGTAGGAATGATGCATGGCATTTTTGGTTGAAAGGTGACGCCAGCAAGCCATTGAGATGATATGATTATGTTAAGATCTGCATTCAATTGGATATTAGACCCCTGCTGTCCGCCTCGGCCTGCTACTTTGGAGCTCTAGCGGGACTCCCAAAGAGTTCCCATTGGTTGGGAAAGTGCGGTAGGAGGGAATTCCGGAAGAGGGATTTCCTGTTGGTGTAGTGTGTCCCGAGAGAACACCGCATGGGTGGTGCGCCCGAGAATTCCCGGGGAGTGTGAGTGGAGTGGCATTGGCAGGAGTTTTGGAAATAAAGTTTGTTCCTGCTTGAGTGGCTCGTGATTTTGTGCCCAGCCAGACTGCAGCACTCTACTGTGTCTCCATTGGACTTATCATATTTGTAATTATACATTATCATTGTTGTTTTTAGATTTTAAACATTTGTCTTCCCATTGGACTTCCAGTTTCTCAGATAGGATACCGTATCTATGTAACAATGTCTCCCCTGACACAGAGGAAATGCAGAACAAATGTTAGGTAAATAAATAAGCATACAAGCAAACTACCCCGTCCAAAATCAAATCAGTTCAAGTCAATTTAACTAAGCTTTGAGTGCCTGCCATTGGGTATCACCGCTAGTGATGTGAGGAATGTAAAAGGGAGTAAGATAGTCTCCTGGTGTCACTTGACTTTCAGGAGCAAAGTGGAGAATAGGTCTCATTTAAACTAAACTTGTGTTTTTCCCAGTGGACAACATTCTTGGTATTGATCTTCTGGAACAGCTAGAATTTTTTTTTTTCACAAAAAAAACACAGTTTAAAAAAATACATTTTATATTAGAATCCTGTGTACACATATGTAAACACATAAGTGTATCTGTGTATGTGTTACATAAATGGTACATATGTGATGTGCATAGTGAAATTTAAAATTTGAAGAGTAATATATGTGATATGCTTTGATATATTTTATCTCCTCTTTCATATATTTTTAAAAAATATTTATTTTTTAGTTGTAATTGAACACAGTATCTTTATTTTATTTATTTATCTCTATGTGGTACTAAGGATGGAAGTCAGGGCCTTGCATGTGCTAGGTAAGCACTCTACCTCTGAGCCACAACCCCAGCCCTCCTATTTTATATTTTAATGTTCTTATTAAACATTAATTAAACACTGCTAATCTTATTAGCAGTGCCAACTTGAATCCTTGGCACTGTAGTAGGTACTCAGTAGTAACAGCAAAAAAAAAAAAATTAGAGAGAAAGGATCATGGTCTCTAAATATTTTTGACTATGCACCACTATCAGTTTTTAAAATGAACACACAGTCTATAATTATAACATACTAACTTGTCCTGTGCACTATTAGAATTCATAAAATAAAAATTTTAAAATAGACAAAAGTAAAGAAAGTTTTAAAATTGTTTTCAGTTGATCCTTTAGGGGTTCCAAAATATGTGGCTTACACTTATTAAGTACGCTTTTGTTCTTTTTTCAATTTTGATGTCATTATTTACAATGCAGTGAGCCAAAAGATCATTTTGGAAATGTGGTCTTAGTGACTGCCTTGATTTGAAAAATAACTTGGAAACATGTGCTGACTCAATAGATGTGCATCTTTAGCATGCTGAGTCAATTTGGGTATTTGTTTTTTAAAGTACTACTGTTAACTAAACAGTCTTTTTATTTTATTTAATTTCATTTTATTTATTTGTGTGTGTGTGTGTGTGTGTATGTGTGTGTGTTGCTGGGGATTGAACCCAGGGCCTTATGTGTGTGAGGCAAACATTCTACTAATTTTGAGCTATATCCCCAACCCTTAAACAGTCATTTTTATTGAAACTGCACTTATAAATTCTCATCACTCCTAAGATTCATCAATTATTCTTTCAAAGCAATCCAAAGGTATTATATTAGTATATTTTATAAAACAAGCTCAAACCCTATTTAAAATATTGATTTGGATGATTTATGCACAAATTAGAAAGTTCTGGTTCCATGGTTTTTAACTTATTTAGATGTGAGCTAAATGTTTAACTAAAAATAATATAAATTATGAATAACATAGCACCTGCTTTCAATGAAAAAAATCATATAACAATGAAATCATTCTCAATCATCCATTTCTAAGATGTCCTCTTTTCTTCTGTAAAAACATGTCAGGATTGAGTGAGGAGAGCATAGGATTTTTATTATTATCATTCTCATGAGAACACAGGATTTTTAGGTCAATGACACTACTGTGTATGAAAATATAATGGCAGATAGATGCCATTATATATGGTCCAAACCCGTAGAGTGTACCATCAAAATAGTGCCAGTGTATCAAAGTAGGTTCATCATTTCTAACAAATAAACCTGTTGTGGGATGTCAGTACTGGGGGAGGTTGTACATCCATGGGGAAATATGGGAACACTCTGACATTCCTCTCAAATTTTCTGTGAACCTGCTACACCAAAAAATAAAATCTACTGATTTTTTTTTAGAACAATCAATTTTCACTCATTGTTTAAAATATCCCCTTTCACTTAAATGGACAGATTTAGTGCATCTTATACTGCAAAGGACAATAGAGTCCAGCATTTAAGAATAAGCCTGCAGTCAGACCCCCACGCTGCCAATTGTTAACTATTCAACCTGGACAAATTACTTAAGTTCTCTGTGCCTTGGTTTTCTCATGGGCAAAATGAGGATGATAATAATAAACTGTCTCTAAAGGCTAATTTGCGAATTCAATGAGCTAATACATGCAAAAGGTATAATGTACAAGGAATATTTGCCTATTCTAATAAGTATGCCTATCCTAATTGTTTTGAAAATATTTGCTAGGCACTATGTTCCTGAAACTCGATTACCATTGATAGGAAGGTCAGCAAAGTTGTACCCTTTGCCTTTTTGGAAATAAAAGAGTGGATGATTTGTTTTTAAATTTGATAATCTGTTTTCAATACTTTGTACCAGGCAATTTCTGCATGGTACAAAAGATGTTCATGGTCAAAGCTAATCACATATTAAAATGAGTCTACAATGGTTTCAAATGACATCATCCTAGAATCCACCAACCTTCTCAAGGGTTCAAGCCTTCTCCAAAACCTTGCACACTGCAGAACCCTGTCTTTCCATTGACCATTTTTACACTGGCCATGTGACCTAGAGAACAGACAATAACACCAGTTCCATTCCTTTCCTTTTTCAAAAAAGGTAAAAACAGTCATCAGGAGATGTTCTGATATTTTTCTTCCCAATCTCCATTCACCCCACTTTGGTGACTTCAGTCAAACAGAATTAAGGAGAGAATCAGGCTGAAACTCCACTTGACCTTCACCCGCTACAAACCACCATCTTGTTTTCCACTTTCATGGAATTTCACAGCAAATTTGCATAGAATGGGAGGAAGTATAGTCATCCTTAACATTAAACACAGGATTCCTAAGAAAGAACACTTGACGCTTCCAGTGTAGAGAATGGAGGTGACTGGTTTTTCATTTTTTTGTTTTGTTTTCCTTTCCTATCCAACAGTGGGATCTTTCTGCGCTTGCACCAGTTCTAACAATAACACCTACTGGTGTTTGCGGACAGTAAATGAGACACATAATTTTCTTTTCTGTGAGTTTGCCACTGGCTTTCTGGAGTACTTCGATATGAATACAGATCCTTATCAGGTAGGATATATGTCTTCAGTTTAGAAAGATTGTTGGAAAGAGAACAACCAGGACATGAACTTCAATCTGTCCTCCTACCTCTTCCTCCCCAGCTCACAAACACCGTGCACACAGTAGAACGGGGCATTTTTTTTCTTTTTTTTTTTATTGGTTGTTCAAAACATTACAAAGCTCTTGACATATCATATTCATACATTTGATTCAAGTGGGTTATGAACTCCCATTTTTACCCCGTATACAGATTGCAGAATCACATCAGTTACACATCCACGTTTTTACATATTGCCATACTAGTGTCTGTTGTATTCTGCTGCCTTTCCTATCCTCTACTATCCCCCCTCCCCTCCCCTCCCATCTTCTCTCTCTACCCCATCTACTGTAATTCATTTCTCTCCCTTGATTTTTTTTCCCTTTCCCCTCACATCCTCTTATATGTAATTTTGTATAACAATGAGGGTCTCCTTCCATTACCATGCAGTTTCCCTTCTCTCTCCCTTTCCCTCCCACCTCTCGTCCCTGTTTAATGTTAATCTTTTTCTCATGCTCTTCCTCCCTGCTCTGTTTTTAGTTGCTCTCCGTATATCAGAGAAGACATTTGGCATTTGTTTTTTAGGGATTGGCTAGCTTCACTTAGCATAATCTGCTCTA
>NW_026000093.1:20613457-20640785 GCF_001458135.2 Marmota marmota marmota
TGTAACCCTTTGTTCATTCAGTAGCATATTGTTTAATCTCCATGTGATTTAGGCTTTTTCCTTTCTCATTTTATTATTGATTTCCAATTTCATTCCATCATGATCAGATAAAATGCATGGTAGTATCTCTACTCCTTTGTAATTGCTAAGATTTGCCCTGTGACATAATATATGGTCTATTTTTGAGGAGGATCCATGTGCTGCTGAGAAGAAAGTGTATCCGCTTGATGTTGGGTGGTATATTCTGTATATATCAATTAAGTCTAAATTATTAATTGTATTATTGAGCTCTATGATTTCTTTATTCAACTTTTGTTTGGAAGATCTGTCTAGTGGTGAGAGAGGTGTGTTAAAATCTCCCATGATTATTGTGTTGTGGTCTATTTGACTATTGATGAACGTAGCTGCACCATTGTTTGGGACATATATATTAATGATCGTCAAGTCTTGTTGGTGTATGGTTCCCTTGAGCAGTATGTAGTGTCCTTGTTTATCCCTTTTGATTAACTTTGGCTTGAAGTCTATTTTATTTGATACAAGTATGGACACCCCTACTTGCTTCCAGGGTCCGTATGAGTGATATGATTTTTCCCAACCTTTCACCTTCAGTCTGTGTATGTCTTTTCCTATCAGATGAGTCTCCTGTAGGCAGAATATTGTTGGATCTTTTTTTTGTAATCCATTCTACTAGCCTATGTCTTTTGATTGGTGCATTTAACATTTAGGGTTACTATTGAGATATGGTTTGTATTTCCAGCCATATTTGATTATGTATGTTACTTAACATGGTTTGTTTTTCCTCTATGATTAGTTTTTCCTTTACTGTACTACCTCCTGCTGTTGGTTTTCATTGTTATTTTTCATTTCCTCTTCCTGTAATAGAACGGGGCATTTTTGAACCAGCTACATGTACAGCTAATGGAGCTCCGCAGCTGTCAAGGGTACAAAGAGTGCAACCCAAGACCGAAGGGCCTGGAAATTGGAAAGGACAAGAATCGTGTGTTTTTCTGTATTGCCTAGAGATCTCTTTGAGTTACCAAGTTTTCTGTCTTTGAAATATCTACATGCATGAAATATCTACGTAGCTCTGGATATGTATAGGAAAATTTCCAGGCAATTCCAAACATAATTTGGTCTCTAAGTTTAGCTCTGGTTGCACAGTCAAAAAACTAGCAATCAAAAAAATTTGGTGAAGCTGGGCGCAGTTGCACACGCCTGTAATCCCAGCGGCTCGGGAAACTGAGGCAGGGGGATCATGAGTTCAAAGCCAGCCTTGGCAACAGTGAGCCCTAAGCAACTCAGTGAGACCCTGTCTCTAAATAAAATACACAATAGGGCTGGGGATGTGGCTCAGTGGTTGAGTGCCCCTGAGTTCAATCCCTAGGACACCCCCGCACACACACACAAAAAAATAGGTGATTTGGTGAGTGTTTTCTTCCAATCTCTCCTTCAAGTCTATGTGATTAGTAAACTCCAATTCCTGAAAAAGCATCCATTAGAAGACAAGACAAAACTGAGGATTTCTTTGCTATTGCTGTCAGCAGTTATAAAATACTCTCTAAGAAAATCAGAAGATCCTCTTTTGTTAAGGGAACTTGGATGGAAACACATAATGCTCCATTTCTGTTTGTCACAGTTTGGGTCCCTCCCCCAGTTGAACCCTTGTTAGATTCCTTTTTGCCAATAGCTCCCATCTGAAAATAGAGATATCTGAGCAGTGTATTCCCTTGGGATCTGAAAGTATAAGAGGGTCTGTATGGAATCAGCCAAGTGTTCCATCCCTGCTCTGCAGTGTTGAACTGACTTCTCCTCTGGCTCATGGAGATGCAGTTCTCTTTCAAAATCAGCCCCAGCTTTTTACCAGTTAATGAGAATATGCACTGCTTCTCAATATTTATGTAAAAATTTAAAGATTAGTATCCAGAGAGAAAAAGAGAAAGAAATGAAGCTAGTAAGGACATTGGTATAGAAGAGTCTGACAACCCCAAAAGAGTCAAGAACTGGACTCACAGGCATTTGGGAGCAGTTTGCAGGAGCCCTTTGAATGCAGCTGAGTTTTAAACTGTGTCTGTGGGTCCCATGCAGAGCCAGCATCCTCAGAGTAAAAGTGGACAGCTCTCTGGGCCGTAGGACTTGAAGGGAGAAAGGGGGCCCCCTCCCATCCTTCCTGCCTGTAATGTCCACCACTATGGGATCCTAAATTTTTTTTTTCAGCTGTGAGCGTCCTATAAGAAAATATAAATCCTGTGAGAGAGATCACATCTCAGTTCTCAATCAGCACTTCTCAGTTAACACTTAGTTAAAATTAGTCACTAAGCCAAGAGAGGGTGGGGCTTGCAGAATAGGTCCCTTGGTCACTAACCCCTCTCAGCTCAAGTCTTTTCAAATATCCTGCTAATCTCATGACCTTTTCCTGAAATCTTACAAAAAGAAGAAAGAAAAGAAAGAAACAGCCCACAAAGGCCTGGAATCTAAGCCAACTATTAGAGGCACTAGAAATATTACACCCAAATACCTCTCCCCAAAAGAACATGACACTCTAACTCACTGGTGATGAAAGTGCAGCTCTACTTGGTGACATCTGATAAAATCCTTAATGATGAATGACGTGCCAGGTGGAGTCCGTTATTGCTGCTCCACTTCAAGCCATCCACCTTCTAGACTATTCCTAAGGGAGATCATTATGGGTCCATTTTTCAAGTGTTTTGTCTGAAAAAGAGCCCAAATTTAACTTCTACTGAGAATTATGTGAACTTCTGGAAGTACTCATTTCACTGCTTTTAAATGAACTCAACTCTATTTTTTCATGAGAACTCTTTTTTATTTTTTAACCTTAAACCTTTGTATTTGTAGCTTTCAGTCCTCGTTTCAAACCTCTCTAATAGAAAATCTCTGGATTTCAGCACTCTATATTTAACCCAATATGTTTCTTTCTAGGGTTTAGATGTTGTGCATGAAAAACCTACATAGTGAATGGTTTTATGAGTTCTCAAAACTAACATAAATCACTCTTGTATTTTCCTATATCAGGAAATAAAGATGAAGGAAGCTATGACCCACACAGGTATTCACATTTTTTTTTATTCTTGGAAACTTCTTTCCAATAATTGGAAACTTCTTTCCAATAATTCCAATTATTGGAATTCAAACTAATTTCTGCTTCTTACCATGTCTCGGAACATAGCTTGGAGTACATGCTTATTCTAACTGTGTTCTTCATCACATTTGGTCCCTGGTTACAGATCTTTCGCTTTGCTTTTACATCAGTTCATTGACCCAGCAAGCTGCATCTCCAAGCATTTACTCACCCCCATGCTTGTGTGCTTGTTGGGTGATGCTTTGGAGCATGGAATGAGGTGAAAGTGGAGAAACACAGACTGGCCTTTCAGAGCCCTGGGAGAGGGTGGGGGATCTCTTCTCTTTGAAGTGCCAATTAAATTGGTGAGAGGTTTCATGGAAACCATTAAAGATTTTTATTAATATAACATCAGTAACATGAAAGGACTAATGAGAAATTTAAGGACATTCTAAAGCTGAACTTGGAGTAAACCAAAGGAATTTCCTCATTAATGGTCATTCAGTGGCAAAAGCAGCTGTAATTAGGAGAACGTGGAAGGTTCTGCAGGGTGGTGGTGAATTCACAGAAGGTGTCAGAGGTCAAGGGAGGATATTTAGAGTCAAGACTCAGTCAAGTATCAACATAGCACTGAGACACATAAACATCATAAGCATCCAGCCTTGACATCTTCTTCCCCTTCAGCCACATCTATCCCTTCCTACCTCACTGTGTTTTGGAGGGGGGACCCACACATGGAATGTGTGCCTTAGTCACCAGGAATATCAGCCATTGCACGGACCTCAGAAGGGTCTATTAAAGGCATGCCATGTGAAGAAGATGGGGCCTGTCCTTGCCACCTCTTCTGAGGTGATACTGAGGATATTTGATAGCCATTATGCATCTCTTCTATTTTCTCTCCCATTTTTCTTCTTTCCTTTCTTCCATCTGTCCCCATATCGACCCTGAGTCACCTCCCCCCTCCAAGTACATTTAAAAGATTCATACACCGGGACTATTTTCCCTGCTCCCTGCAGTCGCATTAAGACATTTCTGAAGTGTAACGTTATAAAAGAACCTAATACTAAATATTGACTTCACAGTTATGTTTTAATGCACTCTGTTTTACAGCTGAGGGATTTTCAGTCTAGCATCCTCTCACTTCTGTCATGAAAGAGGTGAAAGGCACACCACTTAAGCCCACTCAAAAGCCTTAGTTCCTTAAGACTTTGTTAGCTTAAAAAAAAAACTAATTAAAATGTATCTTAATCTTAAATTATTAGCAGGTAACTTAAGACACACACCTAGTCAGAGCTGAGTCAGTTATCTCCATGAAGTCCTTCCTGGACAACTGAAATGAAGGAGGTGTATTTAACTGTACTTGGGTGCAGTTAAGTGACAGGCATCTGGGACAGGATGCTCCCCTTTCCTGATCCCTGCCACCACCACCCAAGGAGCTAAATAATCAATTGCTTCCTGCAGTCACTCTGACACAGCTTTGGCAACTTCAGCTTTGGGAAGCACGTGAACAAGGGTGACAGGATGTTACTTGTTACTTTTCTTTTTCTTTTGAAGCTCCTTACCAAAGGGCAACTCTAAGATACTCTGCAATTCAAAATAGTTGGAATTTCCAGACTCTACCTTTTCATAATCCATAAGGTGAACCATCTTACAGCAGATGTTCACCATTGCAGACACATCTTAACAGGGGGTTTGCTAAGAGAATGTTTGCCTTGTCAATCAAACCTGGGGACTCACTGGACCCTACATGCATGTTGAATGTGGCCTTGTCTGTTCATTGTGTCTTGTTGGAATAGATGTAAAACAAGCCACTGTATATGTGGAGCCAGCAGAAAAACCTGTATGTCTGGGTGGCGTTTACCAGTACAGAGCCCTCCATCCATGGCACACCACTTAAGCCCACTCAAAAGCCTTAGTTCCTTAAGACTTGTTAGTTAAAAAAAATAATTAGATGTATCTTAATCTTAAATTAATGAGAAAAATGATAACTATCAGATCTGAAAGATTTGGAATTGAAAAGCTCAGCAGAGTATTGTAGAAAATTTATCATGTACAATGTGGATTATAAGTGTTTTAAAACTATCTTCTTTTTATAGATTTTCAAAATTTAATCTTCAGATTTATTTAGAGTTCCCTCTTTTTGTTTTTGTTTGTTGACTTGTTTTCATAGTTACAAAGTGTAAGAGGCAAAGGCAGCTGAAACGCTTTTCTTATGCAGTCTTTTTCCAGTAAGAAAAAGTCACCCACAACTTAGGAAATAATTTTTAGTTTGATTTGAAAGCAATAACTTCTGTCTTGCAAAATAGAGTAGGATCAACAGGTTGATAGGGTATTTATTTTCCCGTTTTGCATTTGAAAGTCACCACTTCTGCTCTTTGATGTCTTAGAAGAGTTCCTGGCAGTCATGGCTGTGGGCCTACTGGCTGTAAGGGAAAGTTTCTTTCCCTCTCTCTCTCTCTCTCTCTCCCCCCACCCCTCCCCCCAGGATGAACCACCAGTTGTCCTTTTCCAAAAAGCTGAGGCCCACTAGTTGTCCTGTCCTGAGCTGATCAGTGTATGACTATGAGGTCTAGAGGGCCTCTTCTCCTCTTCTCTCTTCCTCTCTCCCTGGGTGGTCCATCAGTAGTTTTTTCCCAAAATCTGAGGTTGACCAGTTGTCCTGTCCTGAACTGGTCAGTGTGGGACCATGGTGAGTAGTTTGGGGCAGGCTGGCTCTGGCAAGATTGCTTCCAGAGCCTTTGCACCAGGTCCTCCAGGCCAGATGACCACATGGAGCTCCACCCTCAACAACCAGACCGTTCACCTTGCTTTGGTTTGTATCCATTTCATCTCTCCATAGAGCAACAGTTGGTTCTGATGATGGATGTGGGTGACATGGCTGCACTGCACTGTGGGTATGAACACAGGTGCTGGAGACAGTCAACCTTGGGTTCAAGTCCCAGCCTTGCTGGTGAGCATGCTGAGAACAGCACAGCACGCAGCAAGCTTCCACAAAAGAAACAGTGTGCCAAAGAGGGCAGAGACACTAGCTCATAGGACATTAGCATATTTTGTGTCATTAAGGAAGAACTAAAACTCAGTTTGAGAACCATGTGGGTTCTTGAATCTTTCTTTTTTTTTATTGGTTGTTCAAAACATTACAAAGCTCTTGACATATCATATTTCATACATTAGATTCAAGTTGGTTATGAACTCCAAATTTTACCCCAAATATATTTGAATCTTTCTTAATGGTTTCACAACCTGTTTCGAGGGTTGGGTGACAATTACCACAACTTGAAATCATCTAGAATTAGCCTAGAGATGCTCTCCAGAACAACCCTACTCAGACCTTTGCTCTCTGAATAAAGAACCTCAGAATGGCCCAAGACAAAGACTTCCTTTTGTGAGCTGAAGGCTGGCAGAACCCAGGACAAGGACATGGGGATTTGAGGTCTTACAGTCTAATTCTTTTTCAACATTCTATTTTGATTTAACTTTGCATTTACAGAAAGCTTGCAAGAATAGTTTCAAGAAATTTTACCTTACTTACTTTATCATTTCCCCTTGTTCTCTCTGCCCCTCCCCCATATTACACACTTTTCTTTTTCTAAATCAGTTTCGAGTAATTTGCAGACATCATATCTCTTTATATAATAATGCTTTAATATATATTTCCTCAGAGCATTTTTTTACAGAACTGCCATAAATTTATTGAAATCAGATAATTCAGTGTTGACAGGTATCCTCTAATCCACATTCTATATTCAAATGTCACCAATTGTCCCCAATAATGTCATAATTATAGTTTTTTGACTTTTCTTTGTCTGATCTGGAATCCAATCCAGAACCATACACTGCGGTAAATTGTCACCTCTTTACAGTATCACTTCTTCTGCAACAGTTCATCAACATTTTGTCATTGGTCATGACATTTTGAAGAGTACAGGCCAGTTGTTTTGCAGAGTGTCCTTCAGTTTGAGGTTTGTCTGATGTTCCCTCATCGTGGGACTGGAGTTTTGCATTTGGGGCAGGAATACAACTAAAACAACATTGTACCCTCAGGATATCTCATCAGGAGCTGCATGACATCTGTTGGGTGGTGTAACCTTTGATAACTTGGCTAAAGTGTGGATTGCTAGATTAATCCTCTGTATAATTGCTATTCTTCCTTTTCAATTAATAAGTAATTCACCTACTAGCTTTTGCAGACAGTCTTGATTCTTGCCTGAATCATTCAATGTTAACATGATGACTGCAATTGTTGATTTTTCCACCCCAGTTGTCCCCCCCCCCTTTTTTTTGTACTGGGGACTGAACCCAGAGGCACTTAACCTCTGAGCCACATCCCCAGCCTTATTTTGCATTTCATTTTGAGACAAGCTCTCACTAAGTTGCTCAGGTCCTTGCTAGGTTACTTAGGCTGGCTCTGAACTAGCAATCCTCCTTCCTGCCTCAGCCTCCCAAGATGCTGGGTGTTCCTTCCATTTCTGAGGTAGTGTTCCATGGTAAAGCAGTGATGTCCCTTCTTACTTCTCTATTTGTATCCATATGGAATGGTAAGCCTTCCTTTTATTCCATGGATGTTCTTTTGCTATCATTATGTCTTTTAATGATCCAAGTGTTCCAAGTTCAGCCACTGGTGTCCTTCCAGTGGCTTCAGCGTGCTGCTGGCTCATCCCCATCATTCTTGAGCACTGCATTGATTTCTAGCCCAGCAGCGTGTTCCAGGTTCATCTTGTGCTTTTGCCCCCCAACATCTGGAATCAGTTGTGTCTCCAAAGTCTCCAGTTCCTCTTAGAGAGGAGTGGCACTTGACCAAGACTCACAGTCTCACATGCTCTCCTGGTGACAGAGTGACAGTAAAACTCAAGTCTTCTGATGGGTAGGACGGTGCCAATTCCTACACCAACCATGCCAACATGGAGAAGTTTTTATTTGTTTGATCTTTATTCTTTCCCTTTTTTCCTCTCTTTTTCTGTACTGAGAATCGAACCCAGGGATGCTTTACTAAATCTCGCAGCCCCTTTTATTCTGTGAGACAGGGTCTTGCTAGTTGCCCAAGCTACCCTCAAGCTTATGATCCTTGCACCTGGGCCTCCTTAGTTGCTGGGATTGCAGGCGTTCACCACCACACCTGGCTTTTTTTTTCTTTTCAATTTTTAGTTGTCATGCAATTATCTTTGTAATTAAGGCCACTCCTTGATTAGGAAAAAATACTTTTAGTGTTCTATTTTGAATTGATTTGCAGGGTCAGTTGCTTGTCCAGTTAAGTAGGAAACATGTTTTGCACTAATAAGACACCTTTATCTCTCTCTCCACAGAGGACAGTTATGGGACGGATGGGAAGGTTAATCTGCCCAGTCTCACGGCAGCCATGAGCTGGCAAGGTCTGGAGGAACTATACAGTGTGAACGAAATCATCTATAGGTACAGACTCAACTACAGACGTAGTCTGGTTGACTGGACTAATGACTTGAAGGGTATAGATGGAGTATTTGCACTGCTGAACAGTCACTCTGAGCAGAATAAAACAAGTCAGACGAAAACTGCTCAAGGTGATGGGTTCCTGATTGTCTCTGCTGAGCTCTCTATGCCAGTGGATATGGCCTCTGCAGAGTCAGATGAAGGTCCAAGTCGAAGTTAAGGAAGAACCTCATTTGATCTTGCCAGCCAAACTTCAGACCCTGCATTTGAACCAACCAATATATTAAGTCTAGAGAGTAAACTTGAACAGAATAATGACATTCCAGAAGTGAATTGTTTGAATTCTGAACACTGGAGAAATGGTAAAACTGGAAAATAGATGGGGCATGAAGAGGTCACTCCTTTCTGAAAGTGATTTCAGTAGCAATGGTGTGACAGAGTTGGTGCACCAGCCCTACCCCAGGCTGCAGCCGGTATCAGCAGGCATCAGAAAGAACTTCCCCAGGATGCTGGTCCAGGAGAAGATGTTTTTTGAAGATCAGTTTTATCTTCCTGTGCATTCTGATGGAGCCTCTGTTCATCAGACCTTCAACATGTCTATCATCGACCAGTCTATTCATTCCAGCAGAGCAGAGAGGATGGAGAAGAATCACACAAAGGAGAGCTTACAATCTAGAAGGCAGTGCCTGCTTTCCACTCTCCTGATTAGATGAAACTATTACCTTATTCTACACACAGTATTTTTTTTTAACTTTTTATTAGTGAACTAATAAGGGCAATCATAGCTACCAACATTCCAAGCAGCCCTGGGTACCTTTGTGCAGGAAGAGTTGGTGTGCAAGTATTGTGCACACAGGGACTCATCAGAATTCATTATTTGCCAAGAGTAGAAAGAAAGGTTGGGTTGTTTTTTTCTGTTTGGTTTTCGTTTTGGTACTAAACCAGTATTATCTTTTGAGCATTATAAGGACATGCATATGTAAATGTTACCCAGTCAAAATGGCTAAAACTGTGCCTTTCCAAGCTTCTAAAACCAACACCCTCAGCAACATTGTGCTGCCAGCATAAGGAAGTTTAGATTCATTTTGAGCCACTGGAATTTTTCAGTGCCATCATTGTGGATTCAATTATCTTGCACTTTGAGATTGAAATGCCATGTGCATTTGGTGCATATAATTTGTTTTACAGATGTATCACAGACACACTGGTTGCTCTCAGTGTGACACAGTCAAGTAGATCCCCCAGGATGACACACAGTATGGATCACATATTGTTTAACATATGCTTTTGCCAGAAAATATTGCATGTGTTTTACCTCAACTTGCTAAAATTGATTAGCAGAAAGACGTGGCTAATAATGTTGGTGATAAAAATAAATAAATAAATAGATGGATAGATAAACAAAACCAAGATTGCCTGCTCTGTCTGCACCTGGCTCAAGCTGTCCACTGAATGCTTAATAAGGTTGCTAAATTGTGGTTATTTTCTTGACAGGAAAAAAAAAAAGGACTAAAGACTTTTTATTTCCATCTGCATTTTGTTTTCTTGGCCTGGTTAATAAGCTTAAGCATTGAAAACTTATGTGTAGTTTTGAACTTATATAACGAATTTTCTCCAATAAATGAAAATCATCAGTGTCTCATAATTTAAATAGACCATAAGGGAGGTTAACTTTATAGCATTGTGTTATATAACTTTTTAAGACCTTTGCCAAGTTCTGGTTTTGTTTAAGGATATAGTTCAAAATTGCTCTTGAAGAACTTTGTATTCTTGCAAATATTCTTGTTTCATATTAGATTTTTAAATTCCAGCAAAAGGATTACCTCATCAGAGTCATCAGAGCCCATTCAACTTCCCAAGAAGGTTTTATTTGTTTCTTTGTTTAGCTTAACAGTAATTTTCTTTTTATTTTTTAGATAATTCAAGCATTTAGGTAAATTATGTTTCTTTTAAGTATTCAAGGTAAACTTTTTAAAAAATTTAACATGTTATAGTTGAATTTTTGATAACTTTAAGTCTTAATCATAGACTCTGTACATATGTTAAAATTAACTAGCTGTTTATCAGATGTGTGTCATTGGCCGAATGACAGAATAAACATATTTATGGTCATGAGTAATGTGCTTTGTAAAAAAGATTCCAAGATATTAGGAAGCATACTGTGTTTTTTTTAATACTGTATAATACTCTGTGATATTTTTATAGAGCAATTCTGGCTTCAGGAAAGTCTAGAAGCAATATTCTTGAATAAAAGGGATTTGAACTTTACCTGCTTCAAAGAAATGAACTTAACCAAGTTTTCGTGGTGCACCTTTTCCCTGCAAGTTAACTTGAGTCCTATCTCAGCTTACATGATGGAACATTAACCATAATTGTGAAGTCCCACCTGCCCCCACTAAGTCCACACATTCTAGAACATTATCAGATCAAAGATTCCTCACTGCCACCAGGAAGGATGTGGCAGAGGCAGCACCAGGTGGCTTCCTGTTACACAGCCTGGGAAGTTGCAAAAGGCCTGTGCTTGCTTGAATGTTCTATCATTACATCTTGAAGGACTTAGCAATGTTTGAACAAATGGCCCCACGTTGACATTTTCCATTGTTTCCTGCGAATTATATAGCTGATCCTGGGCAGCACAAATGGAGTTTTGCAAAAGCAAGAAGACACACCTAACAAAAGCAGTTTGTGTTCTTTGGGGATCGTGAAGCTCTATGGAAACCTAACCCCTCTCCAAGACCTCATGTTTTCTGATTGACAATTCCTATATACTTTCTGTTCCAACTCCCCTTAAGGAGATTTAGCATTTAGGTAGAGGGGCTAAGAATCTGTGAAATGTCCAGAGATCAGAAGGTTAAAAATGAAGGACAAAAAAAAAATGCAAAGGATTTAAGGACTTTTCAACCAAACTTAGGATGATTGAGGAAACCATAGTATCATCAGAAGAGTTTATGATAACATTATCGTCTAAAGATGCATCTCGAGGGGGGATAGTAGAGGATAGGAAAGGCAGCAGAGCACAACAGACACTAGTATGGCAATATGTAAATCAATGGATGTGTAACTGATGTGATTCTGCAATCTGTATATGGGGTAAAAATGGGAGTTCATAACCCACTTGAATCAAAGTGTGAAATATGATATGTCAAGAACTATGTAATGTTTTGAACAACCAACAATAAAAAATTAAAAAAAAAAATAAAGATGCATCTCTGTACCTTATTGTTTTTAATCGACACGCTCTTGTACATATTAATGGGATTTGGTGTGATATTTCCATATGTGCATGCAGCACACACTGATCATGTCCACCCACCCTTCATCCGTCACCCCTCCCCAGCCCTGGCACCCGTCCCAATGTCCGTAATCAGTCTTCTACCTTCAGGTCAATGTTTGTTTTCATTTCCACATATAAGAGAGAGTATGCAATATGTGCTTGGCTTCTTGTTCCTTCCTGTAAAAAGTAACTAAGCCAAGTTTTTTGTTATCCCAGAGAACCTGTTTTAGTACAATTCCATATTTATGTTGTACTTGTCATGTGTAAAGGGCATGAGAAGACTGGGCCTCTCAGGCAGGGCTGTGTTTCAGACTGTACTTCAGAAACTGAAGGGCCCTTCAAGGTTGACTGACCAAGGAGCCTGGTTCAATCCATGACAAATAATACTCCGAAAGACTGAGCTAACTTCCCAACTGTGCATTCCCCTGTCCCCACAAAGTGAGTCTTTGTGCCTCTCCTTTCTCCATTTAAACACGCACACGCACATGCATGTACACATACACAAGGTCAGTGAAAAGAAAAGCCTCAGAGGGGCCCTATTTGATAATGAGACCCCATTCAGCAAGGAAAGAACAATGAGCATGACATTCAAACTCTAAATTTTTACTATGTGAGCTTAAGTCACATAAACCTCTCTTAAAACAACTCTAGAATTTATAAAAAAAAAAAAAATAACTGTAAAAGAAGTTTGGATCAAGGATGGCAAGTACATAACATTTGTATTTTCTTGTCCTAAAAATGTGCCAGGGATACATGAGGACACATTCTCATGAAGCTAGAGCAGCTGTGCCCCAGAGTCCTTCTCAACAGAGCCAGATACTTCTCCAGCCAGCTAGGACCACAGCTGAACTGGTATTAGCACGTGAGACACGAACCTATTTGCCATCCTCAAATTAAATTATTTCTGAGGCCCCTCCTGACCTTCAGTTAAAAAAAAATTAAAACATAAAAATAAATCCAGAAAGCATTAGCATCTGCAGGGGTTTTGGAGTTAAGAACAAAGGACTGAAAACCTAATATTCCAACCCCATGTCAACATATCTAGACACGTTGTCATAAATTTAAAAGACCTTTAAATGCTTAACTTTGAGGTCTTGCCTAAGGTCCTCGATTCCCCAATTTAGCCCAATTCTGCTTTATGTTTCTAAGTATAAAGGACAATTAATATCTCCATGCGCTTCACCCCGCTGGGTCTCTGAGGCCCTTCTGACTCACAGAGGCTGCTGTAAAAATGCAATAGTCCCCAAGTCCCCATTCCTACCTCCAGCCCCACCCAACACCCAGCACATCCCACAGTCTACCAGATGTGTCCCTTCACTGCCATCTCAGATCCCACCTCCTGCTCAGGAATCTTTTATTGTTTCTCATGCCCTCCACGTGAGCAGGAGGATTCTGAGCCTTCTAGCTGTCCCGGGCTTCCCTCCACCTCCTGTTCCTCCTTGACCTCTCCTGACACCTCAGCTTCTTCTGAATTAGCATCTCTTTCCCAGGCCCCAATTTTTCCCTATCTTTGCATCTACCCCCCACCCTGGTTTATACCTATCCCCAACCCCATCTCAGCCTGCAGAAATCTCATCCATCCTTCAGTTCCCACAGTAGTTGGTGTTTGTTTGGTACCAGGGGTTGAACCCAGGGGTGCTTTACCATTGAGCCACACCCCAGCCCTTTTTATGTCTTATTTTGTGACAGGATCTTGCTAAGTTGCCTAGGGCCTTGCTAAATTGCAAGGCTGGCTTTAAACTTGCCATTTTCCTTCCTTAGTCCCTGGGGTTACAGGCCTGCATCACCTCACCTGGCCCCATATTTTTTTTTTTTTTTTTTTTTTTTTNACATCCTCGCCAGCACTTGTTGTTGTTTGACTTCCTAATTCACCTGGCCCCATATTGATTTAAACGTACCTTTTCTTTTCATGTAAACTTTTCTGGATTCCTTTGCCCATCCCTGGACATAACACCTCTCCTATTTTACACTCTTTCTCAAGTAAACTGATGACATACCAACTCAGGGGTCAAGGGAATGAGAATAGCTCATAATCTGGCTCTCTACCTACTTCTGAGCAGGCGATGCTGATGTGACCACTGTTCACATTGGTCTAGTGAACTCGCCTTTCTTTAATTTGTGTTGTTGATGTAGATGACTTTGCCCGCAATATACCTTCAGAGATCCCACTGTAAGAAGGAAGTAAAGTGTCAAAAATCAGATTATTCCTCAGCCATAAAGAAGAATGACTTTATGACATCCACTGCTAAATGGATAGATCTGGAGACTATCATGTCTAGGGAAATAAACCAATCTCAAAAAAAACCAAAGCTCTAAAGTTTTCTCTGCTATGTGGGTGTGACTCACAACAATAGGGAGGAAATAATAGAAGTTCAGTGGATTAGATAGAGAGGGATGAAGGGAAGCGAGGGCAGGATAGGAATAGGAATGCTAGTGGAATGAACCTGACCTAGCTTTCCTATGTACATATATGCACATACTACAGTGAATCTCAGCATCGTGAATATCCACAAGACCGGGGTCTTAATGGAAATAAGACATATTCCAGGCTTGTATAAATATATCAAAATAGATCCTACTGTCACGTATAACTAAAAAGAATAAATAAATAAATACCGGCTTATTCCTATTGGGATCAGGGAGAGCCCCTGGCCCCTTACTTTTGGCAACATGTGGGAGGCAATGGAAGGCACGCATGTCCGAGTCTTCTGTGCTGAGCACTGCCTCGTTCTTCAGCAGGTGAACAGAAGCATCCAGCAGAGGTGTGGCCTTCAGTCTGAATTTTCTAGCACCCACACCAGGGCCAACTACGACTCTGGGTCCCTCACATCCCCTACTTCCCAAGTCCAACAGGGCAGGTGACTCAGAGATTGAGGCAAACCAATTCAACCTCCAGTAGGTTTCAGTGGAATAAGAGAAGTCGTGGACCTTGCCACTCATAATGAGTTACCCCAGTAACCCCTTTCTCTCAAAGCAGAAACAAGGTCTATTAGCAGAGCATGTGTTTTCCATAAGGACCACTAGGTGACACTCTAGCGCAACTAAAGACATCTTTGCTTGGAGGTGGGGCAAAGCCACCACTTAACAGGATTTATGAAGGGGCATCTCTCCTCTCAGTTATTACCATTTGACAGGAACACATCTAGAACAATTTGATCCATGGCAAGTTTGCTCTTTCTTCAGTGCTTAGGATCTTAGCCATCACAGCAAACCAAAGAACACTTTCAGATTTCTACTGATTTATGTTGGTATTATGAGTTGGACTACGGTCAGACTTTGATATTTAAATTCAAAAGTGAACATTGAATATCGATCTCCTTGCTTTCCAGTGACTTGATGCAATTAAAAATGTTTTTTGGCTCTCATGGGCTGAAGCCACAAAGGCTCTCTCTCTGCCCAGCTGGCAATTTTAAAAATAAGAAAGGAACTGGATGCTTTTTAACAGCTCTTAAAAACCCTGGGGTTATACTAAGTCTGGTGCTAAAGCAAGAAAGAGAACTGACCACATTCTGTAACCTTCCCTCACTGATCATTTCTTAAAGTGAAACATTTTCTG
The DNA here is from genome assembly GCF_001458135.2 of Marmota marmota marmota. Taxonomy (NCBI): domain Eukaryota; kingdom Metazoa; phylum Chordata; class Mammalia; order Rodentia; family Sciuridae; genus Marmota; species Marmota marmota. The sequence continues at coordinate 20,628,770 of NW_026000093.1, forward strand.
ATGTGTCTGTTTCAAAAAACCTAATATCAAAAATGTCGCTGCTTATATCCCAAAGGTGTAGCAAATTTAAGAAATTAGAGAGAATCCTTTTACCTAAATTATGCACACATAATTGAAGAGACTATGGCAGTTTTGATCGTGGGTTACTATTTGCTCTTTGAAAAAAGAGTTCCCTTGAATGTACAAAACCAGAAGAGAAATTGGGGTTCACCAGTCAGCACATGTACATACTGCCCCACCCCTAATAACCCACGCACCTTGGACCACTCTAACCCTTCATCTTCAGTGTACACAGGAGAAAAGGAGTGAGAAGTGGAAATCAATTGCCCTGTTTTCCACCTACAGACTGCTCAGGGCAAGGTCTAAATTTAACCACTTTGCACTTCAGCCCATGAGTCATGCTGTTATTTCCACGTCTCTTTTACCTCCTTCCGCCTCTCACCCGAAAGTTTTAGATGCCAGTTTATTTAGAAAATGGTGCTGTTGGTCATGAGAGACCACCAAATCCAGTGCTTTGGATGGAACTGGAGGACATTATGTTAAGTGAAATAAATCAGACATAGAAAGACAAATAGTGCATGCACTAACTTATATGTGTAGCTGAAAAGAAATGATCTCATAGAATTAGAGTCAAATAAGACATATTCCACGCTTGTATAAATATATCAGAACCTGGGAAGGATGTCAGGAAAGGAGAGAAGGAGAGAGTGATAGGTAATAGACTTGACTGGTGGGAACATGAGGTTAAGGGAATCAGTCTATAAACTGGGCCCAGTGTGTGACCCCACATGCTTTCTTTCAAAAAGCAATTTACTGGCAGCCTGGCCCTGCTTAAGTCAATAGGATGTTACCTTCCTCAGCAACCAATCTGTTGTCTGCAGGAGAAATCCAGACCAGAAATGCCCATAGGGAGAACATAAGTTACCCTGAAGGGGAGGGGGGCCTTTTATGACCCTTACACAGACCAGGTTTCAGAACTCAGAGAGAGAATTCCTGCTAACCACAAAATCTGTAAGAACAGGTTCCAATTAGAACTGATTGACATGGGCCCAAGTGACCTAGAGTTGTCCTAAACCTTTACTAAGCATAGTGGGGACTTGAAAATCTGATGTCATCCTGTTGTCAAGTCAAAAGTCAAGAGGTGGACGGGCAGAACTCTCTGGAAATGTCCCTGGAACTCCCAATCAAACTGGAGGGCAGGAAAGGCAAAACGTTCCTCTCCTCTGTGAGGACCCACTCTCTCCCTTTAGAGTATCCCCTTTCCTATCACGTCTAATAAACGCATGCCTGCTACTCTGAGCAACATGTCTGAAATCTTTCTGGAATAATCACAAGAATGGGTGAGAGAGGACTGCTGTGGCTGCCTCAGCTCCAAGGCAGGCGTTTGCCTGGTAACAAGAGGATGGTGAACAGGCATGGGGTTGCAGTTGTGTAGAAAAAAATGATTTTTGTTTGTTTTGTTTTCCACCCAGTGCTGGGATTGAATCCAGGGTCTCACACATTGCTAAGCAGAAGGAATAATTCTAATGTTCTACAGCACAATAGGGCGGCTATTATTGACATTGAGTTGTGTATTTCAAAATAGATAGTACAGAGGAGTTTGAAGAAATGATAAATGTTTATTTGTAATATATATATATATATATATATATATATATATATATATATATATTTGTGTGCGTGTGTGTTTACACAAATCCAGTGCTTTTCTCTCCCCAGGTGGAGTCCGAACACCAGTCCTTACTCCAGTCCCACAGCACTGGCTTCTGGGCCATTTCAGCAAACAATGATTAATCTGTCATTTGGTAGAGGTGGGATGAAGGGGGCTTCTAACTGTTTTGTTGACCAAGTTGGATAGTCCCTTCTTTGAAAATCATTCTTTTTTACACTCAAGACTTTCTCTTTATGTATCAATTTTTGCTTATGTTTTAAAATTTACTCTTTGGTTGTTTTTGTGGCACTAGGGATTGAATCCAGGACCTTGCACATGCTAGTCAAGCGCTGCTTCCCTGAGTGACATCCCCAGCCCCGTATGCCAATTTTTGAAGTACTGAATTGGGCTCCTTTGAAGATTTTCCTTCACCTCTGACAGTCAAGTGTGCAGCAAAAAATAGTTACCCACCAAGTGCTCATAATTCATCCTTTCTTTTGGGGACCCCAGGCAGTTAGGCAAAACCACGAAACTAGTTCAGGTCAGTGAAATGGGAACAGAAATGCTGTGTGTTATTTACAAGCTGTGAAAGAGAAAAGCCTGCTGGCTGTCTTCAGGAATCTTCCTTTCCTTGCTCCAGCAACCAAGACCAACCCTGGAAGTTCCAGATGGCACAGCGACAAGATGGTGGAGCCTCTGCCCCTGGGCTTCTGAGGGACTACAGAGAACAGACCCATAATGGACATACAGTGTGAGTGAGAAATAGACCTGTGTGCTGTGAAGCCACTGAGATTTGGGGGTTAGCATACTATTTAAGCATAGCCTGACAAACCACACTAATATGCACATAGTTCATAATGCACAGAGTTCTGCAGCCAAAAAATCTGTTGTGAATTTAAATAAGTGATAGATGACTTAAAAGGATTCTCTTTGGTGACTCAATGGAAAACTTGCTTCAGCAGGCTCTTAAAACTGTAATCCTAATAGCTTACATATAAAACATTCTGCTTCAAGACAAAGTTATCAGTTGGATAAGAAGCTGATTTTTTGGAAGAGATGGGAGATCATACTGGCATTCTTGCTACAATTCTCAAAAAAAATTCAAAGACAAATTAATTTCAATCCAACACACTTTATTCTTTTCTTTTTTTAATTTTTTTACCTTAATTTTCAATGATCAAGTATTCAAGATGTTGTAAACCAAGGTTGATTAGTACATTGACAATCGGTTTCATCGAGCACAAGAAAATCGAACATCTTTTAAATTACCCTAACAGGTCTCCAAATAAATATTAATCCTAAAAATCACAAAATCAAACTTTTTATTTAACAAACTAAAAACAGCCTTTCGTCACAAGCACACCTCTATACAGAAAAATCACGCACACAGATCACACGCTCCACTGAGATCCTAACGCCAGTTTATCCGACTTGGTATTTATTTGACACAGTATTACGTTTCCTTAAACTAAAATGTTAGAGGTTGATCTTCCCACTTCATGCTTCTAAATTAACAGTTGGTGTTTTGGGTAGAGGTATATATCTTAAGTAAAATGCCCACTATCAAGTTTTACCAATGATTCTTCTTTTTAATTTCTAGATACAAACTTGAAGCTTCTTTCATTCACCACTTTGGTTTAATATGTCCTTACAATTACTTTAGCCTTCAATAACTGTTTCTCCTTCAATTTTGACATGTAGAATAGACTACCAGGAAAAGATGACACCCTCAAAACCTCACTGCTAAAAACACCTCACAGGGCTGTAGGGTTTTTAGAGGAGAACTAAGAAAAGATCATGTGAAATAGTTTTCTTTTACCTTTCTCTGAAATTATTTTTAGCAGCTGATTATTCTAGCTGGCTAAACTAAATATCAAAAGCACTGAGTTTTCCATAGAAAAGTATTCCCTTCTGAACTCTTCATTTTTGCAGCATAGAGTTCATAGATTAACTGTTGAAATGAGAGTAATGGGCGCTTGTTTTCTGGGTATTTTTCCAGACTTCCAAATGCAAAGCACATGCAACCCTTTAACAGTGAAATACTGTGAATTCAGTAGTGAACATGCATCATTTTTAGCACCAAGGCATTTTTTTTTTCAAGATTGCAGAAGCAAACAGCTAAGGAAGGTTTTGGTCACATTAGAACCCTCCCTAGGGCTGAGTTAAAATGAAGTGCTTAAAGTGAAACCTCTTTAAACATACACACATCTGATTCCAACGCAACAAGAAGTCTGAGACAGGTGTAGTCAGCAGCAATCCTGGAAGATGAAGGAGAGAAGACAGAAAAGATAAAGTGCACAAGGAAACTAATCTCGCCTGCCAGCCACACATTCTCTTTATTATGGAAGAGGAAACACACTGATGTGTAAAGGCTACCTACTAGTCTGTCAAACAGAGCATTTGTAAGCTGTCCTCTAGGCAATTCTGGGGTTACACAGTATTTTGATATCTGCTACTTAGAATACTCAGTATGCACCCATTTATCAATGGTTAAGAGTCTTGTTCTCTATCATCTATGATATTTTAAGCACACACACAGAGGCCACCACTCTAGGGTTGGACTAACCTCCTGTTCCCTGGTACAATACAGAATTCCCACAAAGATTTCAGGTCTATCCAAACTGTGAAGCTTCTCCCTTGTGCACAAAAGGTTTCTACAAAACAAGCTAAAAAAAAAAAGAAAGAAAGAAAGAAAGAAAAGAAAAAAGCATTCTGGCTCCAAGTCCACCAAAGAATGCAAGCTGGGATTGTGGACTGAAGAAACATTTTCTCAGTTGTTAGTGAACATATAGGATGGCCTGACCTACACAAGCCCTACGGGGCGGGGGGGGGGAGGAAGCAGCTCCCTAGCTCCCTTCTCTGAAGCCTGATTCTTCCAAGTCATGTGTGTGAGAAATAAAAAGTCTGGCGGTCCATTTTCAAAATATTTATTTATACCAAGTCAGCCTTAATTGAGTCCAACTGTAGCCATTCTAACTGTAGCCCTTCCCCTTTGCCTGCCCCAATTTTAAAATTAACCAATCAGGTAAGTTGTAACCCTGACTTCTCCAATCAGGGCAAAGGGCAGCCCTAAGACTTAGAAATGCACCGACTGACTGCGGGGTAAGCCTGCAGCCAGCCGGGTTCTGATAGCATGTGGTTCTGGCAGAAGTAAAGTTTTGCTTTGCTCACCCACTTTGGAGCACGAGTTTGATTTCTGGCGGCACCTCCTTATTTCTAACATGTGCTGCAGTGCACTGTCACAGCACTAAAGGTAACAATCAGGGTCAGTGGTTTGGTTTGTATTTTTGTATATATTCATTTTTTTATAAATATTTTTTTAAATATTTATTTATTAGTTTTAGGTGGACACAATATCTTTATTTTACATTTATGTGGTGCTGAGGATCGAACCCAGTGCCTCGTGCATGCCAGGCGAGCATTCTACCACTGAGCCACAACCCCAGCCCTTCATTTTTGAGTCTTTACTAGGAATCTTAAAATTCATGTTTGCCAATAATAGTAATAGAAAGGTTAATATTCTGAAGGAAAGAAAAAAAAATACATGTGAAATCCCAAAGCTCCCATTCAACAAATCTGAACTCTTCAGAAGTTCTGCTGAGACTAGATGTTAACACCCAAATTGGATTTGTTCTATGTTAAATATGAACTATAAAAATATTTGAGGTATTGTTTTGACAAGTGATTTTTAATATTACACTTGGCTAAACAAATGAAATTTACTTTGAAAAATCTAGTTAAACATCAAATGCTGATGGTTCCTACAGGTGTTTTCTACGATCTACACAAAGAAATAATAATGTCTCTATTCTTCAGAAACAGTAATATATAAAATAATGAAATAACCTCACTATTTTACAATCACATCTTGCTTTATTAACCAAAAGCTATTTTCAGCATTAGGTAGCATAAAAAGTGAACAATGGAGTGAGAGAAACCTATATCTTAATTTGCCCCTCTGTACAATCCTAAATAAGTTACTTTACCTTTCACATTCACATCTGTTTTTTAAAATTAACAAAAACAAGGTTGGGGGTGTAGCTGCATGGTGGAGTCTGTGCTTAGCACATGTGAGGCCCTGAGTTCAATCCCAGCACCACCAAAAAATAACAAAAACAATAAACTCCTTGCAAGTTATTAAAAGGATGAAGATGAATGATGTACATTTAAGTGTTTGACAAAATAGCACTAAAAATAGTCAACACTCCACAAATAATCATTTGTGTCCTCTCTGCTCCTCCTTTCCTCTCACTCCCCAAACCATGATTCTGAGTGACTGTTAACTGTTTTCAAGAAATAAATCTACCTACCAGGAATAAGGATTTTATACAATGAACAAAATCAAGAATGTGTTCCAACCACCCACCCACTCTTTCGGTGTTTCTAAATTAATGGACTCAAGGATTATATTTGCATATTAAAGGCAAATAATACAGTAATTTACAGAGTTGGTAAAGGAACACGATGACCTTTTGCCAGAACAAGTAATTTAAAGCCTATGTGCATGAAGAGTGACAATAAAAACTTATAATGGGAGTGTGACTATAAAGTAACATGACCAATTTATTAACAAACACATAAGAACTTATATACACAGTTAGATTGTATCATCTACAAAATAGTCGCTTAATTGGCTATGTCACATTCCAATTATGCTACCAGAGCTCAAAGCATTTGGGGAACAATTCTGAATCGGTACATATTCCAAAATAATCACTCCTTCAAGACTTATACTACTTATTCTACATTTTTACCAACAACACAGCAATGATATACCTAATATATATAAGTATCAGGAAGTACAATATTAACATGTGGTGCACATTTCTGATCAATTTCTTTGAGCTCTGGCCCAATCACCCCAAAAGATTCCAGGGATTTCAGAGGCTAATTGGTTAATAGTACCTGACAAGTAGCTGGTGCCCAGTCGATGACTGCGGAACTGGTGACCTTTTGAGGAAGAACAATAATTACTCATGGTGAGTCCAACAATCTTAATACCAAAAAACAGTGCCAATTCCACCAGAAGTCTTAGTGTGGTATCTCAATGATCAGAGAAAAATTAAGAAACCACCACCCCTCCCCATTCTACACATCTACAGCTCCAACACTGAAGGAAATTTTCCATTCTAAAAAGAATCAAGGTCTTCCACAGAGGTAAAGAGGAACCCTGAGTCCCCAGAGTTCCAAACCGTCAGTGTACACCACATTGACCAAAGTTTGACAGATACCAGTGGAACTACAATCTTAGCCCAGCAAGAGAGCCAAGCCCAGGCAGGGGATGAATGGAAGTCCCTGTCACCTGAGACACTTGCAGACTTTGTTTAATGTAACAGTGATTACCCTCTCCGCAAACTGCTTGCAACCAAGAGAACCATTTGAACAATGTCATTCCGAAGTGAAGAGGAAAATACTCTGAACCAAGGAACAGACACATGATTTCACCTGTGAAGCCACATAAGGATGATTCAGCCAAAAAGCCTGAGTCATGGGACAGTCTGCCAATTACCACTGTTGTATGGAAGAGGGCCAACCAGACAAGAACACGTTTCCCAAGTTAGCTCTATATCTGCATAGGCTTATGTAGAAAGACTACACAATTCTATTTGTGTTTGGACCTTTCAGTCTCTCACAGTTAAAGCTCATGAGTAACTTTTTGTCAGTCCATTAGTGCTGTCAGGAAGCACCTATCTTAAGAAGCACATAAAAAGCATCCTATGCGGCACCTAAGTCTAAATAATATGCTGGGAGGTTCTGGAAAGAATGATGGATAAGGAACCCAAAGTGCCTTTAAAAACAGAAAAATCCTCTCTCAAAATCACGGCAGGCATTCCACTGGAAGGAAGGAAAGGTAAATCAAACTGATTCTAACTCTGATAAAGTAGAATTCATGTCTACTTTAAGACTGGCGTAGTTTAAATCATTTTCTCTACTTAGGATCATATTTCAGGTCCAGCCCAGAGATCTCCCTCCTCCTGTATTCAAAGTGACTTTCATATCCCAGGTTTAGCTTTCCTGATTTAATTACTCATTTCTAGCAGCAGCCACAGCAATTTTCTGTACAGAAAGAAAGAAAATAATACAGATTTCTCCAGTGCTTTAAGCATATAACTAAAATGCTCAGGTGGGACTCAATCTTACCTCTGGAGTTTCTTCTTCACCTATTTTGAATGTCAAGGTTGCAATTCTTAACTAATCTTATGTCAGTCCTTACGAGCTAAAGGGATTGCTGCAGCAATTTCCTTGGATGAGAAAGCCATCAGTTTCTTTCTTCATGATGCATCTCAAATTAATTTCTAGCCATGTTATGTAGCACACTAGTTTTAAAGCCCCTTATAAAGAATTCTGGAGTTTGTATTCGAGCCTTCAGATTTATGATTCAGCAGCCTCTAACTACCTTATGATGGGGAAGACAAACTGAAAGAGAATGTGTCCTATGAAATGACATAGCTGTTCCTCTCACCATGCTCTGCATGTGGTTCCTTTGAAGCATCCGAAAAATTCTACCTGATTGACAACTCCGCTATGGCTTAAAATGCTATTAACAGTACTTTAAGGAACCTCAGCTTCTTCCTCTTTTCAAAATCATATCTGCTTTATTCTCTATAAGCAAAAGTAACATGCTGCACTTAACATTTTTCCAATTAAATTGCATAGTTGAGGCAGATTCATTTGTGCTTTGTAGCAGAACTCACAGTAGGTGTTCATGTCTAAAAACTTGGATTTGCAAGTGCAAGGTCAGGGTCAGGTTCACCTTTGTTGGGAGTGTATGCTAATGATATGCAGAGCCATTGCCTTTCCCACTATTTTTGTTAACCGGGGACCTCAGCCTTATGTCATATTGGAGCATGAGCATTAAATTAACATAGCAAAAGTGGTAACAAATGTATCTAAACTCCTCCTTGGAGAAAAGAGGGGAAAGGCTCTCAGTCTTGTTGAGGTATCCAGCCCCCAATCGACAGTGGCTGTGTATACTGAGTTTTTGTTGGTTTGAGGATTGTATCTGTTGAGGTTAAAAAAAGAGAGAAGGCACAGGTGTTTCTCAAGCCACCATATTCAACTCAACCAACAAAACAAGTCTTCCATGTTCAAGCTTCGGGAGTGAGGCTACATGGCAGCAGGGCTCTCTTCCAGCCCTGGGTCTGGAGAACTTATTGCTTCTGGGAAGGGCCCCGGGTAGGTCTGTGCTGTGTATGGGATCCCTTTTTGTAGAGCAGTTTCTTCGTGGAATTCTCCCTGGGTGCTGAAAGCTGGACATGATCTAGTCCGGGCATTCTTCTCGGCTTTGTTGGGCTGGCCCACGAGCTCGCTCACGGTGCTCAGTGGGAATTCTCTGCACCTCTGCCTCTGCAGTTCGTGCTCTTTGTATTTTATGGAGTACCAGGCCAGAAAAATAAAAATAAAGCCAACAAATTTGAGGCCAGCCGCCAAACCAAAGTAGACAAAACGAAATGATGTCACGTTGTACTCCCAGCAAGAGCCCTGTACCCCACATTCCTGTTGCCAGAGCATGCAGGTGGTGTCAATAACTGCTCCAAAGTAGATCGGAGTAGGAATGTATGCTAGGGTTGGGGAGAGAAAGAAACCATAAAGATTCAGTACATCTTATACAAGAAATCTGACTTGTAAATTAGCAAGGTACTTGTTTGCTCAAAAACTGGCTAAAGGAAGTGAATCTCTTGTGTTACTTGATTTTTTAAAAGATATATCATCTAATCACAATTTATTTTAAAAACATTCCCTAAATGGTGAACACTTAAAATCTTCCATGTTGCAACTCAGAATGTGTTACTGGTTTTTAGGATAGTTAAAAAGTGTCTATTGTGTTTGTGTGTGTGTGTGTGTGTGTGTGTGTGTGTGTATACATACACATGTGTAATCATCACATTGTACACTTCAGATACATTTTTTATTTGTCAGTTATAATTCAATAAAGCTGGAAAATGTCTATTGTTAAGGATGCAGCTACAGAATCCTTTTAAACTTCTAAAAAATGGATTTTGTCATAAATACTTAAGAGGCTAGAACACTTCATTGCCCACCAAAATTCAGTATACCTAATTCTTGTGGGTTGAGTCCTAGTCCTTGGATGTAGAAAGAGGAAGAGGCAAGTCTTGTCCCTCTTAAGTCAGACACCACATCAGATGGCAATTTTAGTATAAGGGCGCTGAGGGTATGGCAATAATTATGGCATAAAATTCATCTTTGAAGCTTATAAAACATCCAGATGAGTAGCAGCTTTGTTGTTTGGGACACTGTAGAGACATTGCTTTGATCCCAGCAGACAAAGCCTACCCAGTAGATGTCCTTCATCACATGCTTTGTCAAATGTGCCCTGACTGGTTCATCTGACAAATATCCACCCCTCCTTTAAATTCCAGACTCAGAAACCACTCTGTGCCCATTGCGATTTGTTTATTAACTATCACATACTGTTTTATTAAATCATTGGTCAATTTGTCACCCCAATGGCACAGCCACACCTTTTATGCTTTCCTGCCCAAGGATCTATCAGGACAGCCAGAGAGCGTCAGCAAGAGGGCACAGAGGAGGCACTGGCTTAACTTTACCTCCAAATCCATCCCAAATAACCCCAACTCCATGGCATCAGAGAGGAGCCGAGAAAAAGGAAGGAACTTTTATTTTTCTTTTTCTATTCAGCCACCCCTTTGGTTAACAAATTTCCTTTTTGAAAATAATACTTTTTAGTTTTCAATGCAAAGTATAACTATGTGTACACATGTCCAAATTTCCTTTAACCAGCATTCTTTTTAAAACCAGCACCTTCAAAGTCACCAGTAACAGAAGTCAAGCCACTCATTAAATGCAACTAGAAGCATTTTCCTTCTGGGTTTATTGGAAAGTGCCCATTAATGGAGTAGGCCATGAACCCCAACATACACAAAGTGAGAATTCAGAGAGGATTAATGCTTTAAATGGGGAAGACGATGCCATTTTGAAATGTTTTATTCTTCAAAACTGAAATTTGAATCAAAAACCCTTCCCCCAACCCCTGTGGAAAATAATAAAGATTACTAGGGGGAAAACAGCAGCTGAAGAAAATGATAGGCTGACACTAAAGAAGGAAAAGATAAGCTTGATGAGGAAGTCAGTTAGCAACACACTGAGGCAACAGGCTTCTCTTCACAGGTCCCATTCGCTGTCCCAAGACCTCACTGGGGGGGCGTCGCCTTTGAAAAATTATTCTTTCTATGCTCTGTTCACAGTTACAAAGCACTAAGGAATGCACATGTGTTCTCTCTCTTTACCAAGATTTGAACCCACACTTGACAGTAATCTCTGGGTGTTGCTTTGGGGATTGATTATTCTTTTTAGAGTTTCTTTACATCAAAAAACTTGGTATGCTCAATCCAAGTAAATTATTGTAAAGAACAAGAAATTGAAATTCTCACAAGTAAAATGAGCACCAATTTATCTCCTTTCTAGATTAAAAAAAGGAGTAAAGGGACCAAAAATGCTAAGATAACAAACCGATTAAAAATGTCTTCATTGAATATTTCCTACTGTGCAAAACTGTCTGGGGAATTTTGCCCAAGTTTATGTTCACAGTCAAAAAGAAACTGACCTAAAATCAGTTTTGTTGAGGTATTTTTTTTTCATCAAATAAACTTGTCAGCTTTTAGTTCAAATGAAAAAAAAATAATAAGGAAATGTACCCTCACCACAAACCTGTAAAACTCCTAGCTACGAATGGTAACAAATGACTTGACTTGCCATTTTTAAAGGACAGTGAGTATTTGCCAGTTGCAAGGAGGAACTAAGAAGCACGCTTGGAAATTCAGGGACGTACCAAGTGTTCGCAACAAAACAAACTGCATTCCCAGGGCAAAAGGTCTCTCTTCATCTTCCACAGACCTACAGTGAAGGAAGAAAGAAATGTTTTAAAATTGTAGTCCCAAGAAAAGACATCAAATCAAGCCTGTTCTGTGTGGAGCGAGGGATCAACCAGATGCTGGGCAAACATATTCAATCCACTAGAATTTAGTAACAAAAGCCAAGAAGACTGCTGTTGGGAGCTCACAGAATAAAGGTCTCTCCAAAACGACTCAAAGGAAAATCTGATTAACTCTAATTGTTTCTTTGTAAGCCCTGGTTGAGGATCAAAGGATCTCAGCTGAAGGGGCAGAAGCATCTCTGATTGGACTTACAAAATCAGTTCTTTTTAAAAATTTCATAAAATTTTAAACATACCATTCACTGTCTCTGTTCACCTAAATATTGCATTCCCTGTTTCTGTTCACCTGTAATTTCCTGATTGGTAGAAGTGTCCAATGAAAACCACTCCCATAATTCTCCCAGAGGAGGAAAAAGGTAAAAGAAAGAAAGAATAAATATATATATATA